>NC_051334.1:98404718-98715750 GCF_015220235.1 Choloepus didactylus | reverse complement strand
GTGATGTGAAAACCTTGTAGCTCCCAGTCCCTTTATCCAGTGGATGGACAGATGAGTAGGAAAAGGGGGACAAAAGTTAAAAGAATAATAGGGAGGGAAGGGGGGGATGGGATTCAGGGTATTCTTTTTCACTTTTATTTATATTCTTTTTTTTTGGAGTAATGAAAATGTTCAAAAATTGATTGTGGTGATGCATGCACAAGTATATGATGGTACTGTGAACAACTGATTGTAAACTCTGTATGACTGCATGGTATGTGAATATATCTCAGTAAAACTGAATAAAAAAAGCACCTATGTATGTTTGAATTTATTTATGTGTTTGTATGTAACACATATATTTGTGTGTATAACCTTACAATTTTTCAAAAAAAAAAGTCATTCATCCTTCTATAACCCCGCAACCTGCTTTTCCAGAAATTCATCTGTACCTCTCTAAGGCATTTATACTTTTTCCTTTTATTCAAGTACTCCATACATAAATATATTAATTATGTCATGTACTAAGTTCATCAAGGGGCAGGCAGGAACTCAATCTGGGGAAATATATATATATATATATATATATATATATATATATATATATATAGAGAGAGAGAGAGAGAGAGAGAGAGAGAGAGATGGAAAGAGAGAGAGTTATACAATAAAGCATATGGAATAGGCTAAAAGATAGCTAAAATATTTCTCAAAGTTCAATGATCAGGGCAGGGCAAGATGGCAGACTGTTGAGGTGTGGAATTTAGTCTGACCTCTAGGGCAGCTGGTAATTATCCAGGAGCTGTATGAACCAGTGTTTTCAAGGTCTCCAGTGACCAGTCACACATCATACACAAGTTTGTAACCAGTGGAAAAGCTGAGATCACAACAAAATTTGTAAATTCCCCCAACCAGGGGTCTGGCACCCATCCCCATGCAGAAACCATGGACTGTCTTGCAGCTGGCTCCCTGAAAGGAAAACAAAAACAACAATCTGCTGGGAGCAAGATGGGAGCTCAACCCAGCCTCTCAAATTCAGAATTAATTAACAAAGTAATTGACTAATTTTTGGAGCTGGGGGTACTAGAGAAGGGCTGGGCTCTGGAAATGGGGGGTGGGGAATAAAAGTGGGCAACCATTCTCCAAAATGATTTTTCCTACATTTTGTCCCTTCTCCTTTCTCACTGACTCATCTTTTTACACTTCAATAGCCCCTGGCAAGGGTGGAATTAAAGCTATTGGAAAGTAATTATCCAGATAATAGCCCAAAGTGCATTTTCAATATTCTGACACTGACAAAACTTCCAGGCTGGGGAAAGGCTTCAAAAAGGTACTTCTTTTTTCTTTTTTCTTTTTTTATTTTCTCTTTTTAATTTAAAAGTAACATGTGGTTATTTAATGTCAGAAAGTCCAAGTTGAAGGTCTAGGCTAGTCTTGGGAGGGGGAGACAGAGTACACAGAATTGCTTTGAATTTCAGATTCACTTCTGAAGATAGTCACCACCCTAGTCTTTAATTGGCAACTCAGGCTGATCAAGGAATAAAGCTAGAGTTGATCTAAAAAAGAGGAGAAGGGAGAAGGGAATAATGCCCCTGGGAGACAGCTGGAGTTCCTAGGATTGGGAAAGTGGAGGGAGGTCCAGCTCATTTGGCAGCCCTCCTTCTGAGAACTCAGAACCCATGAGCTGGAATTAAGATTCCAGCTTCAATCAACCATGTCCCAGACAGGCTCAGAGTCTACAGAGAATTAAAGGCACCTCATGTCCTTACACTGGTGGGGGAACTGAAGGATGGCAAGTGCCAACTGCTGGACAGGATAGGAAAAGCACTGAGTCTAGAGGCCTCACAGGACAGTCTCATTCTCAGGGGAAATCCATATCCCCTTCATGAGACCTGGACCTCTCTAGACTGGGAAAACCTGAGTGGAGTCTACCATATCTGAGGAGACACTCTCACAAAAATGCTTCAGAGAGGCAGGGCAAGAAGCAGAAAAACAAGAGGTGAAAAATTCTGATAAACTGTATCAACCTAACTTAGAGGTCTAGAAAAAGTTGAACTGAAAAACAAAGTTTAAAGAACAAAGCCAAGCAATAAGTAACCCCTAGGTAAAAGAGTGAAAATGACCTCCACAATAAACTAATCAAGAAAGTCAGATGCCTAGACAACTTAAGATAAGAAGCCATACTAGGAAACATGAAAATAAATATGGACCAGCCAAAGGAACAAACTAATAGTTCAACCAAGATACAGGAGTTGAGGCAACTAATGCTAAATCAATTCAATGAGCTGAGGGAAGATATGACAAAAGAGATGAAGGATATAAAAACATGAAGACCATAAAGAAGAATTTGTAAACTTGGAAAAACATATGGCAGAACTTATGGGAATGAAGGCCACAATGGAGGAGATGAAAAACACAATGGAGGGACACAATAGTAGATTTGAATAGGCAGAGAAAAGGATCAATGACTTGGAAGATGAGACATTAGAATTCATACACACAAAAGAACAGAAGGTGAAAAGAATGGAAAAATATGAGCCAAAACTTGGGCTGAGTGACAACATGAAACACACAAATATAAAGGTTATGGGTATCCCAGAAGGAGAAGACAGGGGAAAGGGGGCAGAAAGAATAATAGAATAACTATTCCCTGAAAATTTCTGACCTCTTATGAATGACGGAAAATTACAGGTTCAAGAAGTACAGCGTACCACAAACAGAATAGATCCAAATAGACCTACTACAAAACACTTACTGATCAGATTATCCAATGTCAAAGACAAAGAGAGAATTCTTAAAGCTGCAAGAGAAAAGCAATCCATGACATGCAAGGGAAGCTTGATAATCCTGCAGATTTCTCAACAGAAACCATGGAGGCGAGAAGACAATGGTATGATATATTTAAGATAATGAAAGAGAAGACCTGCCAACCAAGAAAACTTTATCCAGCAAAACTGTCCTTCAAAAATGAGGGAGAGATTAAAATATTTCCAGACAAACAGACACTTGGAGAGTTTGTGAATAAGAGACCAGTGCTACAAGAAATACTAAAGGGAGTGCTACAGGCTGATAGGAAAAGACAGGAGAGAGAGGTTTGGAGAAGAGTGTAGAAATGAAGATTATCAGGAAGGGCAAAAAGAGAGAAAGGAAAAAATAAGATATGACATATAAAATCCGAAAGACAAAATGGTAGAAGAAAGTACTGCCCTTACTGTAATAACACTAAAATGTTAATGGATTGAACTCCCCAATAAAAAGAAAGTTATAGGCCAAGCTCTTTAAAGAATATAGATGCAAAAATCTGCAACAAAATACTCACAAATTGAATCCAGCAGCACATTAAAAGAATTACACACCACAAACATGTGGGACTTATTACAGGTATGCAAGGCTGGTTCAACACAAGAAAATAATTAATGTAATACACTACATTAATAAATCAAAGCAGAAGAAACATACGATCATTGTGATCTATGCAGAAAAGGTATTTGACAAAATTCAACATCCTTTCTTGGTGAAAACACTTCAAAGGATAGGAATAGAGCAGAAATTCCTCAATATGATAAAGGCAATATATGAAAAACCCACAGCTAACATCATACTCAATGGGGAAGGACTGAAAGCTTTCCCTCTAAGATCAGGGGCAAGACAGGGATGCCCTGTGTCACCACTGTTATTCAACATTGCACTGGAAGTTCTAGCTAGATCAATTAGGCAAGAAAAAAAAAATAAAAGACATCCAAATTGGAAGAGAAGAAGTAAAATTTTCTATGTAGGTGACATGATTCTATTTGTAGAAATTCCAGAAAATCTCCAGCAAAGCTACTAGAACTAGTCAATAAATACAGCTACAATAAACCTACTAGATGTAATAAAAAAGTCCTGGAGCTGGGAAGGAGGAATTGTGTGTCGGGGGGGGGGGTTGAGATGCCCCGTTCGGCCATCTTTGCATCATGCTGAGAGCGCCCCTGCACGGCCCAGCGGCCTGGGGCTTCCCTTGAGGGATGGCGTGCACTGGTGACGTAGCACGGCATTCCTGTGGCAGAGGTCCTGGAGGATAGTGGCTGGGAGGGGAGACCCACTCAGAGAAGCCAGAGACACTACGCCAAGTCCAGTGGTTTGTGGGACAGAGAGAGAGAGGGTCTGGGGCTGAAATGAAATGAAGGCTTAGACTCTTGTGGCAGCCTTGAATCTCTGGGAACCTGGGGGATTTGAATATTAAAGCTGCCCTTCCTCCCTGGCCACCCGGACACATGCCCCACATTCAGGGCGAACGGCTCCAGCAACACACCCAAACTGAGTTCTCCAACTGAACCCCATAAGAATCATTTCCCCACACACCACGGGAACAAGGTTGAGAACTGACTTGAAGGGTATAGGTGACTCACAGATGCCATCTGCTGGTTAGTTAAAGTGTACACCACCAAACTGTGTTTCTGAAAAATTAGATTGGTATCTTTTTTTTACAACTTGAAAGAACCCTATCAAGCAAAACAAATGCCAAGAGGCCAAAAACAACAGAAAATCTTAATGCATGTGATAAAACCAGATGATATGGAGAATCCAACTCCAAACAAACAAAAATATCAGAAGAGACACAGTACCTGGCACAATTAATCAAAGAACTACAATCAAGGAATGAAAACATGCAAAGGATTTAAAGGACATCAAGAAGACCATGGAACAGGATATAAGTGACATAAAGAAGACCCTAGAAGAGCATAAAGAAGACATTGCAAGAGTAAATAAAAAAATAGAAGATCTTATGGGAATAAAAGAAACTGCTGGCCAAATTAAAAAGACTCTGGATATTCACAATACAAAATTAGAGGAAGTTGAAATGTCTCAGTGTCCTAGAAGTCCACAGAACAGAAAATGAAAGAACAAAAGAAAGAATGGAGAAAAAAATTGAAAAAATCGAAATGGATCTCAGGGATACAATAGATAAAATAAAATGTCCAAACTTAAGACTCATTGGTGTCCCAGAAGCGGAAGAGAAGGGTAAAGGTCTAGAAAGAGTATTCAAAGAAATTGTTGGGGAAGACTTCCCCAACCTTCTACACAATATAAATAAAGCATAAATGCCCAGCAAACTCCAAATAGAATAAATCCAAATAAACCCACTCCAAGACATATTCTGATCAGACTCTCAAATACTGAAGAGAAGGAGCAAATTTTGAAAGCAGCAAGGGAAAAGCAATTCACCACATACAAAGGAAACAACATAAGACTAAGTTGTGACTACTCAGTGGTCACCATGGAGGCAAGAAGGCAGTGGCATGACATATTTAATACTCTGAGAGAGAAAAATTTCCAGCCAAGAATACTTTATCCAGAAAAAACTCTCCTTTAAATTTGAGGGAGAGCTTAAATTTTTCACAGACAAACAAATTCTGAGACAGTTTGCCAATAAAAGACTTGCCCTACTTCAGATACTAAAGGGAGGCCTATCAACAGAGAAACAAAGAAAGGAGAAAGAGATATAGAGAATTTTAACAGACATATGTAGAACCTTACATCCCAAATCACCAGGACACACATTTTTCTCTAGTGATCACGGATCTTTCTCCAGAAGGGACCATAAGCTGGGACATAAAACAAGCCTCAAGAAATTAAAAAAAAAAAAAAAATTGAATCTACTCAAAGCACATTCTCCAACCGCAATGGAATACAAATAGAAGTCAATAA
Organism: Choloepus didactylus; assembly: GCF_015220235.1. Taxonomy (NCBI): domain Eukaryota; kingdom Metazoa; phylum Chordata; class Mammalia; order Pilosa; family Megalonychidae; genus Choloepus; species Choloepus didactylus. The sequence continues at coordinate 98,710,086 of NC_051334.1, read as the reverse complement.
TTTTTTAATTGTAACTCCACTATTTACTTCCTACATGATATAAAATACACAAACTCTAATGACAAATCAGTGGTTTTGAACTCAACATAAAATATGTAATTTTAGACAACTATACAAAGGTGGGGGAATAGAGGAGTATAGGAACATAGTTTATGTGTCCTATTGAAGTTAAGTTGGTATCAAAGAAAAACAAGATTGTTATGGATTTAAGAGGTTAATTTTAAGCCCCACAGTAAACACAAAGAAATTATCAGAGAATATAACCATAGAGATGAAAAGTAGAGTATGGGTTAAGAGAAATGGGGGAAGGGGCAATGGGGAGTTAAGAAATGAGTGTAGGGTTGCTGTTTGAGATGAAGGGAAATTTCTAGTAATGGATGGTGGGAAAGAGCATTACAACATTCTAAATGTGATTAATCCCACTAATGGAAGGCTAGGGAGGGGGTGGAATGGGAAGATTTAGGCTGTATATATGTTTCCACAATTGAAAAAAAAAAAGACAGTCTAAATAGATGACAATTGAATGCCAAGGATGAACCTGGATGGGATTGGAGGATGGAGGACAGGAGGCTCAAAGGGACACAGTTGAGACATAAGAAAAAGGAAATATAGAATGTAAGCTTTGTATCATTGTTGAATCTCTTGTACTTCTTAACTGCGCTTAATGGGATTGCATAAAAGTATGTTCTTATTCATGGGAAGTGTATATGTGAATTATAGTGTTTGTTCAAGGATGTGTGCAGCTAGCTCTCACATGTTCAGAAGACAGAGCAATAGATGATATATGATAGATAGGGAGGGAGGGAGGGAAAGAAATAGTGATGTGACAGGATATTGAAGTTGGTGGATTGGGCTATTGGGGGAGGGGGGTCAGGGTATGATGGAATTCTGTGTATGGGGTTAGTATTGTTTTTGCAACTGTTCCTATAACTTTGAATTTATTTCAAAATTAATAAAAAAGCTTAATGTAAAAAAAAAAAATTATATGGAAGGGCAAGGGGCCCCGAATCACCAAAACCACATTGAAAAAAAGAACAAAGTTGGAGGGCCCTCACTTCCTGATTTTAAAGCTTATTACAAACCAATGGTAGTCAAAATAGAGTGGTACTGGCACAAGGACAGTTTATTGGATATAGAATTTATGAAACTTCAGAAATAAACCCTCACATCTATGGGCAATTGATTTCTTTTTTGTCCTCTATATTTCCTGAAAATTGGCAGCTGAATTGAAAGGTTTAATCAGGCTCATGCTAAATCCCTTTGGCAAGATGGCTTTGTGTTCTCTTACCAAAAAGTGCATAATATCCAGTTGTCTCTCTTTTGGTGACATTGTGGCCAAATGATTTTTGATGAGGGTGCCAAGGTCACTCAATGGGGAAAGACATCTCTTCAACAAATGGTGCTGGGCAAACTGGATATCCCCATGCAAAAGAGTGAACGTGGGCCCCTACCTCACTCCATATACAAAATTAACTCAAAATGGATCAAAGACTAAAATATAAGAACTAAAACTATAAAAATCAGAAGAAAACATAGGGTAATACCTTCAGGACTCGTATTATCCAGTGGATTCTTAGACTTTACATCAAAAGTACAGCAACAAAAGAAAAATAAACTGAACTTCATCAAAATTAAAAACTTTTGTGCATCAAAGGACATTATCAAGAAAGTAAAAAGTCAACCTATAGAATGGGAGAAAATATTTGGAAACCATATATCTGATAAGGAATTAATATCCAGAACACATAAAGAACTTCTAAAGTTCAACAACAGAAAGACAAACAACCCAATTTAAAAATGGGGAAAGGACTTGAATAGACATTTCTCCAACTTGTATACTTGAAAGTGGTTAAAATGGGAAATTTTATGTTGTATATATATCACAATAAAAAATTTAAAGATAAAAAAGTGCTGGAGAAAACATGGAGAGAGGGATGTACCTATTTGCTGTTGATGAGGAGGCAAAATGGTGCAGTCTTTCTGGAGGTCAGTGTAGTGGTTCCAAAAGAAGCTCAGTATGTGGGGGCCATAAGGTCCTGCAACCTCATTATGAGGTATGCACTTGGGAGATCTGAGAGCAGAGACATGAATGGACATTTGCACACTGGTGTTTATGGAGGCAGAATTCATGGTTTGAGCCATTGATTTTATACCTTGGATGGAATATATGGTGTGTGAATATATCTGAATAAAATTGTATTTTTAAAAAAGAGTGATGAATGTATTAAGTGCACAATAGATGTATAAACCACATACACAATTTTTTTTTCTCGTTTCAAAGGGAAAACCTCAGTGATGCCTACTGATTTTCAAATTTCAGTTAGGTATTCTCTACTAAATATTTCCCATTCATCAAATGCATTTATTTCCTTCTATTCATCCTTCTTTAGTGCCAATGTAATGCAAAATACGACAACCAAAACTTCACTCCCAAACAAGGAATATGCTCTATTCTAATGATGATATTTATTTAATACAAAAACACATTGAAGAGAAATATAAAGAAACTATTCAGTTCAGTGTGACCCACTGAGATATCCATCTTGTAAGATATTTATATTTTACTCTGTTGTTTTCTTCTCTTTTATTTTCCATTTTACTATACTTGTTTTAATGTCTTAAATGAAAAATCAACAATGTTTTTTGTCTACATGTGTAGACAGGAACTCCTTAATGACATTTCTATGTTGATAACCTCCTATAATTTGCACATAGCTTTTGATCAAGGTTCTGCTGATATTTCCAAAATAATTCTCTTTTTTTCTAAGAAGTTTTGAGCCTATATTATTTTTCCCATATATGATGGGGAAAACTTACCCAATGAGAATGATACTGAAGCTTCCAAAGGTAAATGTCAAAACACATAAGAGCTCTAATGACATGAATGCTAAAGAAAATCAAATATAATACTTCTATGAATTTGTAATTGCATCCCAGAAAGCAAAGAATAAGACAAACATTTTTCAGTTTGTTTTTCACTGTCACAGAACCTCCAACCCTACATGCTTTTAGATGGTCACATTTTGCTGACATTTACAAACATTTCATGTTGATCTTATGGGGACACATCAATCATCTATACAGTTTCAATGACACTTTGTTAAATAATCTGTCATGAAAGATTTATAGAGAATTTGATAAAACTAAAGAAGATGTAGTTAAGCCTTTAAAGATGCATTACTTCTTTTCTGAGGTGTAGTATCACTTCTAAAACACCATTAAGGGGGGGATCTAAGATGGCAGCATAGAGAGGAGTGGAAGCTAAGTAGTCCCCCTGGAACAACTAAAAAAAAACCAGAAAAAACTAGTAAATAATCTGGAATAACTGCAGGGGGACAAACATGGCCGTCCACTCATCATACACCAACCTGAATTGGTAGGAATGCCTATTCTTCCATTCTTACTTAAACTATTTCAAAACATTGAAAAAAAATGGAACAGTACCTAACACATTTTATGAAGCTAACATCAATCTAATATCAAAACCAGACAAAGATGCCAGAAAGAAAGGAAAACTACAGGTCAATCTCCCTAATGAATATAGATGCAAAAATTCTCAACAAAACAATGGAAAATCAAATCCAAAGACACATTGAAAAAATCATACACCATGACCAAGTGTGGTTCATTCCAGCCATGCAAGGATGGTTCAACATAAGAAAATCATTCATTGTATTACAACACATTAACAAGTCAAAAGAGAAAAATCAAATGATCATCTCAACAGATGCTGAAAAAGCATTCAACAAAATCCAAAATCCCTTTTTGATAAAAATACTTCAAAAGGTAGGAATTGAAAGAAACTTCCTCAGCATGATAAAGAGCATATGTGAAAAACCCACAGCCAGCATAGTACTCAATGGTGAGAGACTGAAAGCCTTACTTCTAAGATCAGGAATGAGACAAGGATGCCTGCTGTCACCACTGTTATTCATCATTGTGGTAGAAGTGCTTGACAGGGCAATCTGGCAAGACAAAGAAATAAAAAGCATCCAAATTGGAAAGGAAGAAATAAAACTGTCATTATTTGCAGATGTTATGATCTTATATCTGGAAAACCCTGAGAAATCTACGATATGGCTAATAGAGTGAATAAACAAATTTAGCAAAGTAGCAGGATAAAAGATTAATGCACACAGGTCAGTAATGTTTCTATATGCCAGAAATGAACAAAGTGAAGGGACACTCAAGAAAAAAAAGCCATTTTCAATAGCAACTAAAAAATCATGTACCCAGGAATAACCTTAACCAAAGATGTAAAAGACCTATGCAAAGAAAACTATATAACTCTACTAAAAGAAATAGAAGGGGACCTTAAAAGATGGAAAAATATTCCATGATCATGAATAAGAAGGCTAAATGTCATTAAGATGTCAATTCTACCCAAACTCATCTACAGATTCAATGCAATCCCAATCAAAATTCCAACAACCTACTTTGCAGACTCAGAAAAGCTAGTTATCAAATTTATTTGGAAAGGGAATATGCCTCAAGTTGCCAAAAACAATCGAAAAAAGAAAAATGAAGTGGGAGGACATAAACTCCCTGAATTTGAAGCTTATTATAAAGCCACAGTAGTGAAAACAGCATGGTACTGGCACAAAGATAGATGTATTGATCAATGGAATTGAAGTGAGAATTTGGAGACAGATCCCCAGATTCATAGCCAACTGATTTTTGATAAGGCCCTGAAAGTCACTGAACTGGAAAATAACAGTCTTTTCAAAAAATGGGGCTGGTAGAGTTGGATATCTATATCCAAAAGAATGAAAGAGGACCGCTACCTCACACCCTACACAAAAATTAAATCAAAATGGATCAAAGACCTCAATATAAAAGATAGCACCATAAAACACCTAGAAGCTAATGTAGGGAAACATCCGCAAGACCTTTTATTAGTTGGCCACTTCCTAGACTTACACCCAATGCACAAGGAACAGAAGAAAAAACAGATAAATGGGAGCTCCTCAAGCCTAGAAGCTTGTGTACCTTAAAGGAATCTGTCAAAAAGGTGAAGAGGCAGACAACTCAATGGGAAAAAATTTTGGAAACCATGTATCTAACAAAAGACTGATATCTTGCATATATAAAGATATCCTACAACTCAATGACAATAGTATATACAGCCTAATTATCAAATGGACAAAAGATATGAAAAGATAGTTCTCTGAAGAGGAAATACAAATGGCCAAGAAACACATGAAAAAATAGCTTCCCTAGCTATTAGAGAGATGCAAATTAAGACCACAACGAGAAAACATCTCACACCAATTAGAATGGCTGCCATTAAACAAACAGGAAACTACAAATGCTGGAGAGGATGTGGAGAAATTGGAACTCTTGTTCATTGTTGGTGGGACTGTATAATGGTTCAGCCACTCTGGAAGTCAGTCTGGCACTTCCTTAGAAAACTATATATAGAGTTACCCTTCAATCCAGTGATTGCACTTCTTGGTATATACCCGGAAGATCTGAAAGCAGTGACACGAACAGATATCTGCATGTCAATGCTCATAGCAGCATTATTCACAATTTCCAAGAGATGGAAACAACCCAAATGTCCTTCAATGGATGAGTGGATATATAAAATGTGGTATATACACATGATGGAATACCACATGGCAGTAAGAAGGAATGATGTCATGAAACATATGACAACATGGATGACTTTTGAAGACATAATGCTGAGCAAAATAAGTGAGGCACAAAAATAGAAATATTATATGCTACCTCTAATATGAACATTGAAATGTAAAATAAATGGTTTATAATGTAGAATATAGGGGAACTAGTGATAGGGACCAATTAATGTAGGTGGAACCATAACCCAATAAGAACAGATAAGTTATTGTGGGTAAATTTAACATTCTAGGAATGCCCAGGAATGACTATGGTTTGCTAATTTCTGGTGGGTATGGAAGGATTAAGTTCACAGAAATGTTGCTATATTAGGTTATTTTCTTGGGGTACAGTAGGAGCATGTTGGAAGCAAAGTAGTTATTTTAGGTTAGTTGTCTTTTTCTTACTCTTTTATTATGGAGTTTTTTATTGCATGCTTTTTTTAAATTTTTTTGATATAGTTAATAGTTAATTTTTAAAAAAAGATAATTAAAAAAAAATCATGAGAAAATATGCAGAGCACCCCTGAGTAGCTGATGAAGAAAGCAGGGGTGATGGGCTTCCCCACCTCGATGGTTGCTGATGTTCTCACAGACATAGGTGACTGATGGTTTGATGGGCTGAGCCCTCTACCACAGGACTTGCCCTTGGGAAGACTGTTGCTGCAAAGGAGAGGTTAGGCCTGCCTATAATTGTGCCTAAGAGCTCCTCCTGAATGCCTCTTTGTTGCTCAGATGTGGCCCTCTCTCTCTAGCTAAGCCAAATTGGCAGGTGAAAACACTGCCCTCTCCCCTACATAGGATCTGACTCCCAGAGGTGTAAATCTCCCTGGCAACATGGAATAATACTCCTGTGGAGGAATCTAGACCTATCACCATGGGAAGGGGAGCAACTTCTTTACCAAAGGGGGATGTGAAATGAAATGAAATAAGCTTCAGTGGCAGAGAGATTCCAAAAGGAGCCGAGAGGTCATTCTGGTGAGCACTCTTATGCACAATATAGACAACCCTTTTTAGGTTTTAATGAATTGGAATAGCTAGCAGTAAATACCTGAAACTATTAAACTATAACCCAGAACCCTGAATCTTGAAGACAATTTTATAAAAATCTAGCTTATGAGGGGTAACAATGTGAATGGGAAAGCCATATGGACCATACTCCCCTTTGTCCAGTGTGTGGTTGGATAAGTAGAAAAATGGGGGCAAAAAAAAAAAAGGCACCCAGTGTTCCTTTTTACCTTAATTGTTCTTTTTCACTTTAATTTTTATTCTTATTATTTTTGTGTGTGTGGTAATGAAAATGTTCAAAAAATTTTGGTGATGAATGCACAACTATATAATGGTACTGAGAATGATTGTATGCTTTGTATGACTGCATGGTATGTATTGTATGTGAATATATCTCAATAAAATTGAATTAAAAAAATCTGGAATGGGTGAAACAGCTGAGATCACAGTGAAACCTGTAAGTTTCCCTGGTAAGGGGGCTGGTTTCCCCCCACAAGACACAGCGGACAGTCTTGCAGCTGGCTCCCCAAGTGTAAAAGAAACAATTTATACTGGGAGAAAGAAGGGGACCTCAACCCAGCGTCAATTGCAGAATTAATTAACAAATTAATTAACCAATTATTTAATTAACTATTGGAATTGGGGGTGTTTGGGGTGCTGGAGAAGGGCTCAGATCCAGGAATGTGGGCACATAGAAGCGAGAACCCAATTGGGCTCTCATCCCATGGCTCCAAAAAGGTTGGGTTTTTCCTACTTTTTTTCCTTTTTCTTTTATTTCTCTCTCTTTATCTTTTTACAATTCAATAGCCCCCTGGCAAGGGCTGAATGAAAGCTGTTGGAGAATAACTGTCCAGGTGAAAGAGATAATAGCCTAAAGTGCATATCTTTAGATACTATATACTAAGATGACAAAACTTAGGGGCTGGGAAAAGGCCTTAGAAAGGGATTTCTTTTTTTAACATTTTTCTTTTATAAATAACTATTCTAAGTAGCTCTTTGCAGAAAGCCTCAGATATTTACAACTGGCCTCTGGCCCCAGGCAATGGAGAGCTGAAATAGGTCTGATAGAGAAAGCAATGAACTTAGTTGGGGAGAGAATTCCCTAAAAGGCATAACATCCCTAAGAAAAGAGGGGTGTGGCCCAGCTCAAGTGGTGGCCCTCCTTCGAAGAACTCAGACCCTAGGGGCTGGAAAACAGAAACCAGCTTCAGTCAGTCGCATGCCCAACAGGGACTGAGTTGGGGGAGAACTAAAATCACAGCACCTCTTTACACTGCTGGTGAGCTGAGGGCTGACAACCACCACCTGCTGGACAGGATAGGAAAAGCGAAGAGTCTAAAGACCTCACAGGAGGGTGTCATTCTCAGGGAAACTCCATAATACTCCTCCTGAGACCTGGGCCTTTCTAGATTGGGAAAACCTGACTGAGGTTGACCATATCTGAGGAGACCCTCTCACAAAAATATTATGTAGGGCAGGGCAAGAAACAGAAAAACAAGAGGTGAAAAATTGTGATCAACTAAACAGAAGTTAAGTTAGAGGTCTAGAATAAGATGTACTGAACACTAAAGGAAAGAGAACAATGCCAGTCAATGAGAAAACTCTAGGTAACAGAGTGTAAACAAGCTACAGAATAAACTAATCAAGAAAATCAGATGCCTAGACAGCTTTAAGATAATGAGCCATACTAGGAAACATGAAAATATGGACCAGTTCAAAGAACAAACAAGTAGTTCAACTGAGATACAGAAGTTGAGACAATTAATTAAAGATGTTCGAAGAAATCTCCTAAATCAAATCAAAAACCAGTTCAATGAAATGAGGGAAGATATGGCAAAAGATATGAAGGATACAAAGAAGAAATTGGATGCCAATAAAGAAGAATTCATAAGCTTGAAAAAAACAAATAACAGAACTTATGGAAATGAAAGAAATGATAGAAGAGATGAGTCACAAGTGAAGATATTGAGTCAGTCATCAAACATCTCCCAAAAAAGAAAAGCCCAGAACCAGATGGCTTCACATATGAATTCTACCAAGCATTCAAGGAAAAAATTACTACCAATCCTGCTCAAATTCTTCAAAAAATTTAAGAGGAGGGAAAGCTACCTAACTCATTCTATGGAGCCAACATCACCCTAATACCAAAGTCAGACAAAGATACTACAAGAAAAGAAAATTATAGACCAATCTCTTTAATGAATATAGATGTAAAAATCCTCAAAATACTCACAAATTGAATCAGCAGCACATTAAAAGAATTATACACCACGACCAGGTGGGGTTTATTCCAGGTATGCAAGGTTGGTTCAACACAAGAAAATCAATTAATGTAATACAGCACATCAATAAATCAAAGCAGAAGAACCACCTGATCATCTCAATTGATGCAGAAAGGCATTTGACAAAATTCAACACACTTTCTTGATGAAAACCCTTCAAAGGAGAGGAATAGAAGGGAATTTTCTCAATATGATAAAGGCAATATATGAAAAACCCACAGGTAACATTGTACTCAATGGGGAGAGACTGAAAGCTTTTCTTCTAAGATCAAGAACAAGACAGGTGTGCCCACTGTCACCATTGTTATTCAACATTCTACTGGAAGTTCTAGCTAGAGCAATTAGGCAAGAAAAAGAAATAAAATGCATCCAAATTGGAGAGGAAAAAGTAAAACTTTCACTGTGTGCAGATGACATGATTCTATATGTAGAAAATCCAGAAAATGTACAGCAAAGCTACTAGAACTAATGAATGAATACAGCAAAGTGGCAGGCTACAAGATCAACACACAAAAATCTGTAGTGTTCCTATACACAAGCAATGTGCAAAATGAGGAGGAAATCAAGAAAGAAATTCCATTTACAATAGCAACCAAAAGAATCAAGCATTTAGGAATAAATATATCCAAGGCCACAAAAGACCTATAGAGCGAAAACTACAAAAAACTGCTAAAAGACATCAAACAGAACCTAAAATAATTGAAGAACATACTGTGTTCATGGATTGGAAGAGTAAATACAGTTAAGATATCAAGTCTACCTAAACTGATTTAGAGATTCAATGCAATACCAATTAAAATCCCAGCAACTTATTTATAGAAATAGAAAAACCAATAACCAAATTAATTTGGAAGGGCAATATGCACTGAATATCCGAAAACGTCTTGAGAAAGGAATGAAGTGTGAGTTCTTACACTACCTGACTTTGAAGCATATTACAAGGCTATAGTGCTCAAAACAGCATGGCACTGGTATATGGATAGATATACTGACCAATGGAATTGAATTGAGTGCTCAGATAGACCCTTGCATGCACAGACAATTGATCTTTGTTAAGGTAGTCAAACCAAAGCAATGGGGACAGAGCAGCCTCTTCAATAAGTGGTGTTTGGAGAACTGGATATCCATTTCCAAAAGAATGAAAGAGGGCCTCTATCTCACATATTATAAAAAAATTAACCTGAAATTATTCAAAGACCTAAACATTAGTGCTATAATCATAAGACTCTTAGGAGAAAATGTACGGCAATATCTTAAAGGACTTGTGATAGGAGGTGGTTTCCTAGACCTTATACCCAAAGCACAAGCAACCAAAGAAGAAACAGATAAATGGGATCTCCTCAAAATTAAACACTTTTGTACATCAAAGGATATTGTCAGAAAAGTAAAATGGCACCCTATGCATTGGGAAACAACAATATTTGGAAACCAAGATAAGGATTTAATATCCCAAATATATAAAGGGATCCTACAACTCAACAACAGAAAGACAAACGACCCAATTAAAAATGAGCCAAAGACATGGACAGACACTTTTCTGAAGAGGAAATACAAATGGCTCAAAAACATGAAACAATGCTCAATTTCACTGGTTATTAGGGAAACGCAAATCAAAACCACAATGAGATAACATCTCACATCTACCAGAATGGCCATTATCTAAAAAACAGAAAATTACAAATGCTGGAGAGGATGTGGAGAAAGAGGCACACTTATTCACTGTTGGTGAGAATGTAGAATGGTGCAGCCACTCTGGACAGAAGTGTGGAGGTTCCTCAGGAAGCTAAGTATAGATTTGCCATATGACCCAGCTATTCCATTACTAAGTATATACTCAGAGGAACTGAAAGCTAAGACATGAATGGACATTTGTAAACTGATGTTTATAGCGGCATTATTCACAATTGCCAAGAGATGGAAACAGCCCAAATGTCCATCAATGGGCAAGTGGATAAACAAACTCCTGTATATACACATGATGGAATATTATGCAGATGTAAGAAAAAACAAAGTCACAGAACATATAATAATGTGGATGAACTTTGAGGACATTAGGTTAAGTGAAGTTAGCCAGAAACAAAAACACAAGTACTGTATGGTCTCACTAATATGAACTAACATTAATGAGCAAACCTTGAGATTTAAAAGCTGATTACACAGGTTACCAGTATATGGAAGGAGGGTGGAGATTGGGCATTTGATGCTGAGGGTCTAAGGAATGTTCAACAGGATTAATTGTATAAATCCTGGGGTGGATGGCATAAAGGTGTATAATGGCAGCACAGTATTGTGAATGCACTGAACAGAGATGTCTGTGGGTGAAGTTGGGAGAGGAGGGCTAGGGGCATGTATGGCACCAGAGGTAAAGATAGATGATAAAGACTGGGACTGTAGAACTTAGCAAAAATTAGAGTGGTCAATGACTGTGACTAAATGTACAAATATAAAAATGTTTTTACATATGGGAGAACAAATTTATATCAACCATGCAAAGTGTTGAAAAAGGGATAGTATTGGGGAAAAATATAATCAAAGCAAACTGGAGTCTATGGTCAACAATAACATTGTAATATGCTTCCATTAAATGTAACAAAGGCAATATACCAAATCTAGATGTGTATGAGAGAGGGATATAGAGGAGGGATATGGGATTCTTCATACTGGTGTTCTTGTCTGATCTTACTCTTGTATGGTACGGTATTTTATTTTTCTTTTTATTATCATTTTTATTATTCTTTAAAGAATTTTTTTCATAGTAACCACTATATTTAAGTGCTGATTGTGGTTATAAATGCGCAACTATATTATGATACCATGAACAATTGGTTGTGCACTGTGGATGATTGTATGGTATGTGAATATATCTCTATAAAATTGTAGGAAAAATATAAATAGGGATGAAAGTGCTGGAGAGAATGTGGTGAGAGGGATGTGCCTGTTTACTATTGGTGGGGAGGTAAAATGGTGTAGCTTATCTGGAGGACAGTGTGGTAGTTCCACAGAAAGCTAAGCATGTGTGTGCCATGTGGTCATACAACCCCATTATAAGGTATATGCTTGGGAGATCTGGGAGCAGAGACATGAATGGACATTTGCACATTGGTGTTTACGGAGGCCGTATTCATGACTTGCAATGGGTGGAGGTGGCCTTTTGCAATGGGTGGAGGTGGCCTGGGTGTACATCCACTGATGAACAGAATGGTGAACTGTGGTGTGTGCATACAATGGGAATATTGAGCAACTGCAACAAGGAGTGAAGCTGTGAGACATGCAATGAAGTGAATGGATCCTGCAAACTGCATTTTGAGTGAAGTATGCTAGAAACAAAAAGATAAACATTATAATACCTCACCAATATAGACTGACTACAATGTGTAAACTCAGAATTGAATCTTAGAGCACAGTATATCAGGGGAACACTTATTGCAAGGGTCCCTAGATTGCAAGCTCTTACAGTGGTCACATCTATTCCTGAATTGTAATGGCTATCTCCAAATTCTGAGATTCTGATCCCTTTGTGTATGACAAAAGGTAAGTCTCTGGAATTTTGGGAATCTGTGTGACACCTGAAACTCAGAGCTAGAGTTCAGCAGATATGAATGTCAGTATTAGTGCCTACAGCAACTGTTTAAAAAGTTGAAAAAGAGTCCAGACTTAAATTAGAGATATGAATGAAGCAGACCTGGTTAGGACTAAGGCAAATCAGGCCAAAGGGTAAAGGACATCAGTGCCTGTGTTTTAAAGCTTCAACTTCCATGTAAGACAAAGGGAAGAGAGGTTCATTTGGTGCAGGATCTATATTTTTCAGAGTACACTAAATAATTTTATTTGTATGGTCAGTTTATTCAAACATGATAATTACATGGAACTTTGATTAGGAAGTGAGTTCTGGTAGGTTTGTACAGGTTAGTGTGAAACAGCAATACATCCCAAAATAATTTGGGCACTGTTTTAGTTTGCTAATGCTGCAGAATGCAAAACACCAGAGATGGATTGGCTTTTGTAAAAAGGGGGTTTATTTGGCTATACAGTTACAGTCTTAAGGCTATAAAGTGTCCAAGGTAACACATCAGTAATCGGGTACCTTCACTGGAGGATGGCCAATGGCGTCCGGAAAACCTCTGTTAGCTGGGAAGGCACGTGGCTGGCGTCTGCTCCAAAGTTCTGGGTTCAAAATGGCTTTCTCCCAGGACGTTCCTCTCTAGCAAGCTTGCTCTTCTTCAAAACGTCACTCACAGCTGCACTGAGTTCCTTCTCTTTGAGTAGCTCATTTATATGGCTCCACTGATCAAGGCCCACCCTGAATGGGTGGGGCCACTCCTCCATGGAAATATCCCATCAGTTATCATCTACAGTTGGGTGGGGCACATCTCCATGCAAACAACCTAATCCAAACGTTCCAACTTAATCCCCACTATTATGTCTGCCCCACAAGATTGCATCAAAGAATATGGCTTTTTCTGGGGGACATAATACATTCAAACTGGCACAGGCACAGAATAAAAATATATATGCAGGGTCCCCCTGAGGAGCTGAGGGAAAATGGGGAAATGTGGGACTTCCCCACCTAGGTTGTTGCTGATATTCTCATAAACATTGAAGATGAATGGTTTTGTATGCTGAGCCCTCTATCTTGAGCTTGCACTTATGAAGCTTGTTACTGCAGAGGAGAGGCTAAACCTGCTTGTGATTGTGCCCAAGAGTACCTGATTATTCTTGGTACCTGAGTACCTCTTTTTTACTCAGATGTGGCCCTCTCTCTCTAGCTAAGCCAACATGGCAGGTAAACTCTCTGCCATCCCCCCTACGTGGGTCCTGACTCCCAGGAGTGCAAATCTCCCTGACAGCACAGGATATGACTCCTGGGGATGAGCCTGGTCTCTTCATCATGGATTGAGAACATCTCGAACAAAAGGGGGAGCAAAATGAAACAAAATAAAGTTTCAGGGGCTGAGAGATTTCAAATGGAGTCAAGAGGTCACTCTGATGAGCATTCTTACGCATATATAGGTATGGCATTTTAGGTTTTAGTGTATTTGAATGGCTAGAAGTGAATACCTGAAACTGTCAAACTGCAATAATTGTATAACTATGTAGGTTACACGGAGTGACAGTGTGATTGTGAAAACTTTGTGGTTCACACTTCCTTTATCTAGTGTATGGATGGATGAGTGGAAAAATGGGAAAAAAACTAAATGAAAATAGGATGGGGGATGATTTGGGTGTTCTTTTTCACTTGTATTTTTTATTCCTATTTTAATTCTTTCTGGTGTAGGGAAAATGTTCAAAAATAGATTGGGGTGATGAATGCACAACTATATGATGGTACTGTGAGCAGTTCATTGTACATCATGGATGATTGTATGATATGAGAATATATCTCAATAAAACTGAAAAAAAAGCAGTTCAGTAAATCTCAAGCTGTTCATTCTCACCTGCTGATGAACAGATAATTCTGCACTTGCTGCAACTATTATAATGAGGAATGCAATTTAAAGAGACTCTGGTCTTTGTCAAGTCACTGAAAGCTCATTTATAATAAATACAGGCACTGAGATGGGCTCACCCAATCATGCACACATACATCTTGACAGTCTTTCATTTTTAAAAATACTGTATATATAAACTTCAAGAAAAAACACAAAGAATATATACAGCTATACATCTTAAGGAATTGAAGGTACTAAAACCAGAGGATGAGGAACTTGAATCCCTTCACTATTGAAGTCAATTGTCTGAGCTGTATTCCTTCCACCCTACCCAGACAATCTCTCCTGAATTTAAACTGACCCTTATTCCTTCAAGCAAATACAAAGTCATAATGAACTTCATCCTTCTGTAGACTTTCATTTCAGATACAAATGAAGAATTTTCTGTATATATAGTTTTGTTAAATTCCTAAGCCTATGTCTTTCAATTTCCCATATTTTGCTTGATTTATCTCTATTTCTCAGTTGTTGGTTTTTTTTCTATTTCTCAGTTTTGATTCTCATTTTGTTGCTCCTGCTTCTCAATAAGGACCAGCATTTTCTTGTTTGAATGCAAACCAGGAACATCATTAGGAAGGGATTGAGATTCTGGAGTCTAAAAGGAGCAGGCATAAAACTAATGGGCCCATTCTCTTCCTGCCCTTCAGAAACCTCATAGCTTACAGAGGTAGTAATGTTTTCTTATATGCACAACATTTTGGTGATGTTTCTCTATTCCTCAAGTGGATAACTCTCCCAGACATTCTCTGAGTGAAAATTCCTTTCCGGTTAGAGAAAATATTGTAATTTCCCTCTTAGCACTTTGCTGGAAATTCTGCACTAGAAGTAAAGTACAGAAGGAGCCACATATTTTTCTCTTGAAATGAATACAAATCACTCTGGTGGCATTTTATTTTTATAAACTTTGGGATATTTTTCTCAAAAGTATTTTCATTGATACTGAATACCAATATTAACAATGGAAGGGAGAGGAGATACTGAATAAAGTAAGACTAAGAAAAAGGTAAACCAAGTCAAACACAAACGCAAAATGGTCTCCTGAACTAAAATAAAGAATTTATCATGGTGGCCTGTTGTCTAAAATTAAAATGTTTTATAAATAGAACAGAAATATAGAGGGAAATTACCATTCCTTTTCTTATATAAGGAAAAAGAAAAGATAATTTGGAATTAGCCAAAATGAAAACAAATGTAGCTGATTTACTTTCAATAGAACTCTGTTTTCCATGATCAATATACAACACAGAGAAAAATGAAGAAACTATATGACCTTGCATAAGGATTTCTAATTGTGTTTTCCAAAACTGGGTCCTGAGGAGAGAAGTAAAGGGAAGGGAAGGGAGGTGAAGGGAAGGGAAGATAAGAAAAAATGAAAAGACCCCAGCTATGAGAATCTGAGGGATTCAATCTGCTTTAAATCCCAGTTTTTCCATCAATGTTAACCTATTTAAAAATACACATGTGCTCAGGACATATTGACAACTATAAACAAGGAAAAAATCATCCTCTAGACTAACACTAGACACACTTGCCAAAGCCATATAGCTCATGAAATCATTTTCATGTACTAAGCACAACTTTGACAATATGATTAATATGAATGGACAGACCAGAAAGCATGGCAGAAAGATGGGCTGGACCATTAATTAAAGATATTCAGAAACAGGACACAGCAAGGACACTGTGGAGGTCAGGATAACAAAGATATTCTTCAAAGAAAATAGGGTAAATTAAGATATCTTTTAAAAAAGGAAAAGGTGAGACAGATAAGCACGCTCAGGATCAATATCAGGGTCTTAATATCATATTTGTTTTGGGGTTTGAGGCAACATATTTCAAACTGATAGCAAGAATTAATCCATTATCAGGTGACCAATATCAAGGTAATAGCAAGAAACTCATCAAGCAAACAAACCAAACTCTGAAAAGATGTAACCAGAAGATTATTTTTCTAATTCCCAGACACAATAGGATACTTTCTCATGTTTTTGTGGCGGCTTGTGCAATCTCTGCTGTATCCATGGAGAAGAAGAACACTGGAAAAGCAAGAATCAGTTCCAACTAGAAACAGCTGTTATTTTCCAATTAAAATTTACAAGAGCAAGATGCTAAATTATTAGGCAACAATGTTTAATTTAGGTAACCAGAGCTATGTTTTCTAGCAAAGCATTTTTTTAGAAGGAAGGTATCATGAATTCATTGGCATAAATAATTTCATTTGACAAAACTGTTTATTGTCTGCTGTTGATATACAAACAACTCCATCCCATATCAAGAAATAGCTACTTAATATAAATCCAAGTGTAAATGACTGTTCCTTGGTTAAAACTAAAATTCTTTGACAGTTGCCCAAATATTTCATTAGTAAAGTGTTGCTGTTTTTGAGAGTGGAAAGAAGATCTTTTGCTATCAAAGAGGCAAGTTAATAAAGTGACAATAACAAACTGATGTATCTGTCAAAGTTTATAGATAAAGATATCAAGCTATAGGTTATTAGCCCACAGAGTTAACACTTCATATATCATTGTTCCTCAACACACTCTTTGCCAGCATTGTTTATTTTCAGTCAGGGGTTAAATAATGACCATGTAATAAGAATGCCTTCGGGGAACTGCTTTGTCTTATAGACTCTTCATGTGTTTATTTCAGAGCAAGTTATCAGTTGCTTTGTTTGTTTTTTTGCTTGAAGAGATGGCATTTATCAATTTGAAACAGGCTGTAGGTCAAATATAAGAAAAAATCAGTTTCGCTTTCATTCCTACATTTACTATTTACCCTTTGTATGTCAATATGAAGTGCCACTATGCTCAGTTACTACTCCAACTGTTTCAGTCATCAATGTTCACTTACTGACATTATGAATAGTATTTAAAACAGTTGTTTCACACACTATCCATGTAATCTGGGAAGGATGATGAGATGTGTAACGGTCTGTAAAAACATCTAAAAATTGTTCTGCCTTGTATGAGTAACTTGACATATCACCAGCAAGGAAGAGTGATGTTTAATTAATACTCTATTCAATAGATTAATTATCCAACTATTCCTCTCCCTTTAATAATCTCAAAAATTAAACTACTCCCCTGGAATACCCTGGAGGGATACTAAAAGGTAGGCTCTTGAGGGATCTGGGGTAAAGAATTAATCTACTTCTAATTAATCTAATATTGCTTTCTGCCTAAATTCTACTATTTCTTTTACTCTATTCATATTTATTTATTTATTTACTTATTTTCTAGCTATTATTGAACATCTCTTAATTTGCACAATATAGTATCTAGAGTAAAAAAACAAGTTTCTTGACTCCTGGCCTCAAGAGCTTACAGTGTAGTTAGGGCAGTAAAATATATATGATGTACACTAACAGTAGCTTACAGGGTGCCTAGTGTCCAGGTCCTAACAGGAATAGCTAAAAGTGGACATCCCAGGAGGTGAGAACAGGCAGAACTCCACCCAAATGTTTTCTTTCTACTCTACTTCAATTCAACTCTTACTTCTCATGTCCCAAGATTCTCACACAAATATAGCTGGCATACTTGTGAAGTTAGTATAACTAATTCCTAAAATACTAATTTTGGTGCAAAAGACAACATGTATGAGAATAATACCTGCCTGAGAATTAGTAGTGTTATTTTCTTAATATATGTTTGAGTTTTTTCTAATTTTAAGAGGCAGGGGGTGTTTTGGGGGGTCCTTTCACATGTTCCCATAGCACTTGGAACACACCACTAGCACAATGATCATCACAATGTTGTTTTTTTAAATGTCTCACACACCTTCCCATTCCCTTCCAGCTACTTGATCCCAACATTCACAACACATTGAAAGTAGAGAGCAGATCACATTCGTCTTTGTATCTCTGATGTCCAATACAATTCCTGGCATATAGTAGACACTTATTAAATATTTCTTGTCATACTGTTAGGGAAGAGCAGAGACAAAAACTACATCAAAGGAGCTTTTTTTGTCCAGCAGTGCAGAGGCGAGCTGAAGCCTAAGAAAATGGTGACAGCCCAGAGCTAAGGGAACAATAGAGCTTATATGAAATAACTGAAACTGTGGAATTGTAACCCATAATATTCTTTGAAATTACCTATATAACTACTTGTTAAGTTGTACTTTGAAAGTTATCACTTTTCTGGGCATATGCTATATTTCACAATAAGGAAATAACTGAAATTGTGGAACTGTAACCCATAGTATTCTTTGAAATGTGCTAACTACTTGTTAAATAGTACTTTGAAAGTTATCACTCTTATGTATTTATGTTAAAATTCCCAATAAAATATATTAAAAATTATATAAATATAACAGATATTATTACAGTTAATGCAAAATGAATCAGAATAGTTTTCATTCCTGTTTGCACTCATGTGCATGCATATATATGTACAAACACACACAAATATTTACAGACACAAAATACTTTTGCTTCTGTTAAAGAATTACTGAAATCAAATCTGAGCATTTTTTCAATTTTACCTTGTTCAATTTTCTATTGAAGTATATGACCAGCTAAATTATGAGGTGTAAAATGGAAGTCAGGTATGAAGATAGTTTGCTACTGTGGAGGTGGGTAGTCATTTTCAATGTAAAATGCCTAGATGATGATAAATCTGAAGCTCAATTCTTTAGTGGCTTTTAAAAAGGTCCCTCTTTTATCCCATACTGGACATGTATTAGGCCTTCTCTAGGTTATCTTGAAATCCTCTCTGTAAAGTTTCTAGTTTTAAATTGAACAAAAATAGAGTTGAGAACATAAGCCTAGGACCCTGTTTTAAGTCATGAATCATCAGAAGTATGGGAAGCAGAAATTTGAGGATGTCAAACATCCTGAATTTACAATGGTAAGGCTGCCTGGTATATGAGGTACATTTATTAAATTCTTTGGAATTGATCTACACCCCACTTACAACTTCCCTCCCTTATTCAAATAAGAAACTATGGTGACAAGTATGCAGTGTAATAACCACAAGTGCAGTTGAACTCAACTAATGAACAGCTCAGGGTATGATAATTCATTATGTATTGATGGGGATATCTTTCTTCACCTTTGCTTTGAATTTTTAAAAGTAAGTTAAACCCATACCATTTGGGTAAAATTTTTGTTGTAAAAGTATGATAGAGGTTGCCTCTTAGGTTTTCATGACATCCATTAGATTAGAAGCATTTGAAGATCTTAGACATTCCAGAGCAACATGAACACACTCCAAAACTACCTTAATAAGTCAAAGGGAAGAATTAAAATTACAAGCAAGAAAAACAAAATACAAGCAAGTATTTAGGCAAGATTCAGTGAAAAGGATATGTCTTATTACCAGAAAACCTTCCAATGGATTTGCAGCAACAGGGCTTATACTATAAAAAATTAGAATCCACCGCAAATGCTAGTTATTAAATACCAATATATATGGTGCAAAGTAAAAGAAGGAAGAACATGCTACATTCAAGAACAATGGGAAGGGTTTGTAAAACTTGTATAGAACCCTAAAGAACAGGAAAGGTTGAAGTGGGAAGGATAAAGGTAAGAGATCTGCACCAGCTAAACCCTAGTGTAAGATATTGGAATGGTATGTACCATGCATGGAACAATGAGGAAACCACAATAAGAAAGCATAGAATTCTTGCCCAGCTTTAGTGGAAGATAAGGTTTCACTGTTAAGATATGGCTATATTATAAAGTAGAGACCATATAATGGAAACCCATTTGAAAGATTAATCTGACAGAAGTATAGGATAGATTGAAAGAAGTTGCAAGAAATTTAAACAACTTAAAATAACATGTTAATATTTCCCATCATCATATTTCTAATTTAAAAGTTAATTGGTGTAGTTAACTATGGCACTCATGCTAACAGTTTTCACAGATATTTGCAAGTTAACTATGAGAGTATAAATCATTTTGTGGGTCAATCAATATTGTTTTAGTTTGCTAAGCTGCTCAAATAAAATACCATGACATGCATTTGGCTTTTACAATGGAAATTTATTAGTTTACAAGCTTACACTTTTGAGGCCATGAAAATGTAAAAATCAAAACATCATCAGGCAGATAAGGCAGTCAAACCAAAGCAACTGGGACAGAGCAGCCTCTTAAATAAATGGTGCTTGGAGAACTGGATATCTATTTCCAAAAGAATGCAAGAGGACTTCTACATCACACCTTACACAAAAATTAACTCCAAGTGGATAAATGACATTAACATAAATGCTAAGACCACAAGACTCTTAGAAGAAAATGTAGGGCAATATCTTAAAGATCTTCTGATAGGAGGTGATTTCCTAGACCTTACACCCAAAGAATGAGCAATCAAAGAACAAATGGACAAATGGGATCTCATCAAAATCAAACACTTTTGTACATCAAAGGATTTTGTCAAAAAAGTAAAAAGGCAACCTACACAATGGGACCCAATATTCAGAAACCACATATCAGATAAGGGTTTAATATACTGAATATGTAAAGCAGTCCTACATCTCAACAGAAAGACACACAACCCAATTTAAAAATGGGCAAAAGACATGGACAGACACTTTTCTGAAGAGGAAATACAAATGGCTCAAAAACATGAAAAAAGGCTCAACTTCATTGGCTATTAGGGAAATGAAAATCAAAACCACAATGAGATATCATCTCACACCTACCAGAAGGGCCATTATCCAAAAAACAGAAAATTACAAGTGCTGGAGAGGATGCGGAGAAAGAGGCACAGTTATTCATTGTTGGTGGGAATGTAGAATTGTGCAGCCACTCTGGAAGACGGTGTGGAGGTTCCTCAGGAAGCTAACTATAGATTTGTCATATGTCCCAGCTATTCCATTGCTAGGTATATATAAAGAGGAACTGAAACTTAAGACACAGACATTTTTAGACCAATGTTTATTGCAGCATTATTCATGATTGCCAAGAGATGGAAACAGCCCAAATGTCAATCAATGGATGAGTGGATAAACAAACTCTGGTATATACATATGATGGAATATTATGCAGCTGTAATAACAAAGACATGGATCATATAATAACATGGATGAACCTTGAGGACATTACATTGAGTGAAGTTAGCCAGAAACAAAAGGACAGATACTGTATGGTCTCACTAATATGAAATAACAGTAATGAGCAAACATTGAGAGTTAAAAGCTGACAACACAGGCTACCAGGAGATAAAAAGAGGGTAGAGATTGGGCATTTGATGCTGAAGGACTACAGAATATTTAGCAGGATCAATTGTATAGATCCAGAAATAGATAACATAATACTATGTGATGGTAGTACAGTATTGTAAGTACACTGAACAAAGATGTCTGTGAGTAAAGCTGAAGGAGGTGGGATAGGAGAAACTATGACACCAGAAGTAAAGATAGATGAATAAAGACTGGGACTGTATAAATTGGCAAAGGAGTGGCCAATGACTGTTACTAAATGTACAAATATAAAAATGTTTTTGCATGTAGGAGAGCAAATAAATGTCAACCATGAAGAGTGCTGAAAAAGGGATGGTATTTAGGAAAAAACATAATCAAAGCAAACTGACATCTATGGTCAACAGCAACATTGTAATATGCTTCCATTAAATGTAACAAAGGCAATATACCAAAGCTAAGTGTGTATGAGAGGGGGTATAGGGGAGGGATGTGGGATTCTTGGTAGTGGTGTTTTCTGTCCTTACTATTATATTGTATTGTATGACATGTTATTTTTCTTTTCATCATCTTTTTTTATTATTTGCTTAAAAAACATTTTTTGTAGTAATCAATATGTTCAAGTGCTGATTGTGATGATAAATGTATAACTTTATGATGATACCATGAATGACTGAGTGTACCCTGTGGATAAATGTGTGGTATATGAATATAACTCTATAAAATTGTAGGAAAAATATATATAGGAGTAAAAGTGTTGGAGAAAACATGGAGCTAGGGATGTACCTATCTGCTATTGATGAACAGGCAGAATGGTGTAGCCTTTCTGAAGGTCAGTGTGGCAGTTCCACAAAGAAACTATGTGTGTGGGGGCCATAAGGTCCTGAAACCTCATTATGGGGTATGTCATTGGAAGACCTGAGAGCAGAAACAGGAATGGACATTTGCACACTGGTGTTCATGGAGGCATTATTCATGATTTGCAATGGATGGATGTGGCCTAAGGGTACATCGACTGAGGAATAGAATGGTGAACAGTGGTGTATGCATACAATGGGAATATTGAGCAACTATGAGAAGGAGTGAAGCTGTGAGACATGCAAAGAGGTTACTGGATCCTGTACACAGCATTTTGAGTGAAGTATGCCAGAAATAAAGGCAAACACTATAATGCCTCACCAATATGGACTAATTACAATGCGTAAACTCAGAATTGAATCTTAGAACACAGTTGAATACTTCAACTAAGACACAGGAATTGAAACAACTAATTAAAGATCTTCAAAAAATATGCTAAATAAATTGAAAAATCAATTCAACATTGAGGGAAGGTATGGCATATGAGATGAAGGATATAAAGAAAATACTGGACAAACATAAGGAAGAACTTGCAAGTTTGAAAAAAAACTGGCAGAACCTATTGAAATGAAAGGCACAATGCAAGAGATGAAAAATGCAATGGAGACACATAAAGCAGCAGATCTCAAGAGGTAGAAGAGAACACTCAGGAAACAGAGAACAAGACACCTGAAATCCTACACATAAAAGAACAGATAACGAAAAGAATGGAAAAATATGAGCAGCAGCTCTGGGAACTGAATGACAACATGAAGTGCATGAGTGTACATGTCATTTGTGTTCCAGAAGGAGAAGAGAAGGAAAAAGGGGCAGAAAAAATAATGGAGGGAATAATTACTGAAAATTCCCCATTTCTATGAAAGACATAAAATTACAGATCCAAAAAGTGCAGCATACCCCAGACAGAATAGATCCAAATAGACCTATGCCAAGACACTTAATAATCAGATTATCAAATGTCAAGGAGAAAGAGAGAATCTTGAAAGCAGCAAGAGAAAAGCAATCCATCACATACAAGGGAAGTTTGATAAGACTATGTGAAGTTTTCACAGTAGAAACCATGGAAGCAAGAAGGCAGTGCTGTGATATATTTAAGATACTGAAAGAGAAAAACTGCCAACCAAGAATTTTATGTCCAGCAAAAGTGCCCTTCAAATATGAGGGAGAGTTTAGAATATTCTCTGACAAACAGACAATGAGAGAGTTTGTGAACAACATACCTGCTCTTTAGGAAATACTAAAGGCAGTGCTACAGACAGATAGGAAAACACTGGAGTGAGAGGTTTGGTGGAGAATTTGGGGTGACGGTAGCACAATAATTTAAGTACACTGAACAAAGATGACTGTGAGTATGGTTGAATTAGAAATTTTAGGGGCATGTGGGACACCAGAAGGAAAGAAGAAATATATTGACTGGGACTGTATAGTTCAGTGAAACTTAAAGCAGTCAATGATTGTGATAAAAATGTACAAATATGTTTTTACCAGAGGGAGAAGAAATGAATGTCAACCTTGCATGGTGTTAAAAATGGGGTGTTATTGGGGAAAAATACAATCCATGCAAACTAGAATCTATAGTTTACAGAAACATTGTATTATGCTTCCTCTGATGTAATAAAGGCAATATATCAAAACTACATGCCTATAATGGTGGTATATAAGGGAGGGGAATGGGATTCTTGGCATTGGTGATGTTGTTTGACTTTTTTATTGTATTTTATTTTAATTTTATCTTAAAAATTGTTGCTTTTTTAGCTGTCATGTTTTGTTCTTTATTTTTCTTTTTCTCTTGTCTTTCTACTTTTTTTGACTCTTCCTCTTACTTTGGGGAAGAAATGGAAAAGTCCTTATATAGATATTGGTGTTGGCAGTGAACACATAACTACATGATTATAATGGGAAACACTCATTGCTTAATTAGGATGCAATGTATGGTGTACGAATAAAACCATCTTAAAAATGGGTTGATGGATGAACCTTGAGGACATTATGTTGAGTGAAATAAGTCAGATACAAAAGGACAAATATTGTATGATCTCACTGATATGATTAATATGTAAACTCATAGACATGAAATACAAGTTACCAGGTTATAGAATGAGGGTAATGAATGAGGGAGTGGTTGTTTAATATGTGCAGAATATTTAACTAGGTTTAACTAAAGCATTTGGAAATGGCAGAGGTGATGGTAGTACATTATTGTGAGAATAACTAACAGTGATGAATGGCGTGTGAATATGGTGGAAAGGGGAAGTTCAGTCATGTATGTCACCACTAGAGAAGCTGGATATTAAATCATGGGAATGTATAACACAGTGAATTTTGTGGAGGACAATTTCCATGATTAACTATACACATATTAGAAATTTTTTTCATGAACTAAAAAAAAATGTATGACAGTAGAAGTTAATGATAGAGGGTAAATGGGTAAAAATATACCTATTGCAAACTATGTACTACAGTTAGTAATATCTTAATATTCTTTCATCAACAGTACCAAATGTATTGTACCAATACTGAGTCAATAATGGAGGGGGTTGTTGGGGTATGTGAGGACTTGAATTTTCTTTTTTATTTTTATTTCTTTTCTTGAGTAATGAAAATTTTCAAAATTGAAAAAAATTAATTGTGTTGATGAATGCACAACTATAAAATGGTACCACGAACAATTGATTGTACACTTTGGATGATTGCATGGTGTTAGAATAATCTCAATAAAATTGAATTTAAGAAAAAAATGATACTTAAAGAGAAAAAGAGCCAACCAAGAATTCTATACACAGCAAAACTCTCCTTCAAAAATGAGGGAGAGTTTAAAATATTTATAGATAAAGAGACATTGAGAGTGTTTGTGAACAACAGACTTGCTTTAAAAGAAATACTAAAGGGAGTGTTACAAGCAGATAGAAAAGACAGAAGACAGTTTGGGAGAAGAGTGTAAAATGAAGATTAACTGTAAGTATAACTGAAAGGGCAAAAGCAGAGGGAAAAATAAGATATGACATATAAATCTAAAGGACAAAATGATGGAAGAATGTACTGCCTGTAAAGCAATAACATTAAACATTAAAGGAAGCCCTCTAGAGCAACTAGAAAACAGCCAGGAACATCTAGTAAATAGTGTGGAACAACTGTTTGGGGGATATCCATGACTGGACATACCTCATACACAAGTCTGAAATGGGTGAAAGGGCCAGGACTGTAGTGTAGAACTGTAAGTAAAACTCACACATGGCAATCGTTGTCACCCTTCCCCCACTGGCAGGTCATGCTGAGTTGAAACATGTCCTTGTGGGAAATAGAAGTCTCTACTAGGAGCAAGGAGAGGTAGCTCAACCAAGCTCCAATCATGGTATTAATTAACAAGGTTAGACTAGTGAATAAAAGCTAAGAGCACAGATAAACCAAGAGCAAGCAGGAAAGGAACCCTGTGGTCTCTCTTGTGAGAGAGGAGGTGGGGCTGATGGAAAAGAAATAATATAGGACAAATAAAAGCAGAGGTTTTTGGAATCAGCTGATTTCAGAGCACTGTTAAAGGGCTGTAAACCAAGGAAAGGGGCAATTTGTGCCAGATACCAACTCTGGCTTGTGTAACTGGGGGCCTGTGTAAACTCAGAATTGAATCTTAGAGCACAGTGTGACAGAAATGATTATTGTAATGGTCCCTAGATTCTAAGCTCTTACAGTAGTCTAATCTATTCCTGAATTGCAATGGCTATCTCCAAACTCTGAGATATTGGTCCCTTAATGTATAACCTGATTGGTCTCTGGAACATTTTGTACCTGTGTGACACCTGAAACTCAGAGCTAGAGCTTGGCAGATATGAATATCAGCATTAAAGCATACAGCAACTGTTAAAAAAAAAGCTGAAATAGACCCCAGACTTCAATTAGAGATATGAATAAAGCAGATCTGGTTAAGATGAGAGTAAATCAGGCCAAAGGGTAAAGATTGAAACTGACTGTGTGTTAAAACTTCAACTTCCATGTGAGACCAAGGGAAGAGATGTTTATTTGGTGTAGGATCTATATTTTCTAAACAATATAACTTCTACAGTCAGTTCGTTCAAACACTACAATTACATGGAACTTTGAATAGGAAGTGAGCTATGGTAGGTCTGTATAGGTTAGAGTGAAATAGCAACACATCCCAAAGTAATTTGGATGGAGAATAAAAAAATATATAGTTGGGGCTCTCCTGAGGAGCTGGAGGAGGATGCAGAGGTGTTGGACTTCCTCACCTGGATTGTTGCTGATATTCTCACAAACACTAGGGACTGGTGGCTTGACATGCTGAGCCCTCTGTCTTGGGGCTTGCCCCTATGGAGCTTGTTACTGCAAAGTAGAGGCTGAACCTGCTTATAATTGTGCCTAAGTGTCTCACCCTGAGTGCCTCTTTGTTGCAGAGATGTGGCCCTCTCTCTCTAACTAAGCCACCTTGATGGGTGATCTCACTGCCCTCCCCTGTACATGGCACCTGACTCCCAGTGGTGTAAATCTCCCTGGTAATGCAGGATATGACTCCCAGGGATGAATCTGGACCTGGCATCATGGGTTTGAGAACATGTTCTTGACCAAAAGGGGGATGCAAAATGAAATGAAATAAAGCTTCAGTGGCTGAGATATTCCAAATGGAGTTGAGAGATCCATTGGTGGACATTCTTATGCACTATATAGATAACACTTTTTAGGTTTTAATGTACTGGAATAGGTAGAAGCAAATACCTGAAACTACCAAACTTCAACCCAGTAGCCTTGACTCTTAAAGATGATTGTATAACAATGTAGATTACAAGGGGTGACTGTGTGATTGTGAAAACCTTGTGGATTGCACTCCCCTTATCCAGCATATGGATGTATGAGTAGATAGATGGGGACAAAACTAAATGAAAAATAGGGTGAGATGGGGGATGATTTCGGTGTTCTTTTTCTTTTTCTTTTTTATTCTTATTTTGATTCTTTCTGCTATAAGGAAAATGTTCAAAACTAGATTGGAGTGATGAATGCAAACTATATGTTGGTACTGTGAACAGTTGATTGCACACCATGGATGATTCTGTTATGTGACTATATCTCAATAAAACTGAATAAAATTCTGACTAATCCCTTTAATTAATATAGATGTAAAACACACAACAAAATATTTTGAAAATCAATTAAGCAGCACATTTAAAGAATTACACATAGTGACCCAGTGGGTTTTATTCCAGGTATGCAAGGATGTTTCACCACAAGAAAATCAATTAATGAAATACACCACATCAATATATCAAAGAGAAAGAAAACATGAGATCGTCATGATTGATATAGAAAAGGCATTTGAAAAAACTTTCAGCATCCTTTCTTGATGAAAATGCTTCATAGGATAGGAATAGAAGGATACTACCTCAACATGATAAGTGGAATATATGAAAAGCCCACAGCGAACATCATACTCAGTGGGGAAAGAATAAAACTTTCCCTCTAAGTTCAGGGAAAAGAGAAGTGTGCCCACTGTCACCATTGTTATTCAGCAATGTGCTGGTAGTGCAAGTGGGCAAGAAAAAGAAAGAAAAGTCATCCAAATTGGAAAGAAAGAAGTAAAATTTTCACTGTATGCACACGACATGATCCTATATGTAAAAAATCCTGAAATATCTAGACCAAAGGTGCTAGAGCTAATAAACAAGTATAATGAAGTGGCAGGATACAAAATCAACACCAAAAATCAGTAGTAACTGGTTTTTGGTTGTAACTGATTTTTGGTTACAATAGCAACAAAATGAATCAAATATTTAGGAATAAATTTAAAATGTATAGAAAAGAACTATACACAGAAAACTGTAAAACATTGCTAAATGAATTCAAGGAAAAATTAAATAATTGGAGAGAAATGCCATGTTCATGGATTGGAAGACTAAATACCAGTAGGATGTCAATTCTACCCAAATTGGTTTATAGATTCAATGCAATACCAATTAAAATCTCAACAACTTACTTTCATAAATAGGAAATTCAATAATCAAATTTATTTGGTTGTATAGTCTGTCCCAAATAGCTGAATATATCTTGGGAAAGAAAAATGAAGTAGTAGGTGTCCCTCTACCTGACTTTAAAGCATATTACAAAGCTATAGATATCAAAACAGTACTTGCATAAAGATAGGTATACTGACCAGTGGTATCAAACTGAGTGTTTAGAAATAGATCCTCTAATCTATGGAAATTGATTTTTGATAAGGTGGCCAAGACTGCACAGCTGGAACAAAGCAGCCTCTTCAAAAAATGGTGTTTTGAGAACTGGATGTCCATATCCAAATAATGAAAGAGGACCCCTTTCTCACACCTTTTAAAACATTAACTCAAAATGGATCAAATACCTAAACATCACAACTAAGAACATAAAACTTTAGAACAAAATGCAGAGAAATATCATAAACATCTTGTGATAGGAGGTGGTTTCCTGGACCTTATACCCAAAGTGTGAGCAATGAAAGAAGAAATTGATAAATGGGATCTCTTATAAATTGAATACAATAGGTTTGCACATCAAAGAACATTGTCGGTAAAGTGAAAAGGCAGTCTATTCAATGGAAGAAAATATTTGGAAATCACATTTTGGATAAGAGTTTAATATCCAGAATATATAAAGAGATACTGCAACTCAGCAATAAAAAGACAACTCAATTTTAAAAATTGGCAAAAGACATGGATAGACACTTTTCCACAGAGGAAATGAAAGTGACTCAAATGTGTATGAAAAGATGCTCAACTTCAATAGCTCTTAGGGAAATGCAAATCAAAACCACAATGAGATGTTATCTCACAACTCCTAAATAGCCATTATCAAAAGAAAAAAGAAAAAAAAAACTACAAATGCTGTAAAGGATGTGGAGAAATATATCCACTTATTCACTTTTGGTGGGAATGTAGAATGGTGCAGCCACTCTGGAAGGCAGATTGGCTGTTCCTCAGGAAGCTATGTATAGAACTGCCATACAATCCAGCAATCCCATTACTAGGTATACAAACTCAGGAGAACTGAAAGAGGGACAGACACAGACCTTTGTACTCTGATGTTTATAGTGGCATAGTCATGATTGCCAAGAGATGGAAAGAGCCTAATGTACATCAATTGATGAGTAAATAGACAATTTATGGTATACACATATAATGGAATATTATGCAGCTGAAAGCAGAATAAAGAAATGACACATTCAACAACATGGATGAACCTTGAGGACATTATGTTTAGTGAAATAATCCAGAAACTAAAGGAAAAATATTGTATGGTCTCATTAATATGAACTAACAATAATGAGCAAAATCTGAGAATTAAGTTGAGAACACAAATTATCAAGAGATAGGAAGAGGGTAGAGGTTTGGCATTTGATGTAGAAGGAGTATACAATGTTTAACAAAACTTATTGTAAAGATTCAGACATGGCTAGCTCTGTACTGCGTGATGGCAGCACAACATTGTAAATATAATGAACCAAGTTGAGTGTGAGTATGGATGAAAGAGGAAGTTTGGGGGCATGTATGACCCCAGAAGGGAAAATATGGAATAAAAACTGAAATTGTATAACTCAATGAAACCTAGAGTGGACAATGATGGATGGTGACTAAATGTACAAATATAAGAAAGTTTTTGCATGAGGGAGAAAAAATAAATGTCACTGTTGCAAAGTATCAGAAATGGGATGGCATACGAAAAAATAAAATAAATCCAAACTAGGGTCTGTAGTCAACAGTAACATTGTAATATTCTTTCACTAAGTGTAACATAGGCAATATACCAAAGCTAAATGTCAATAAGAGGATATAAAGGAGCGGTATGGGGTTTCTGTTGTTATTGTTTCTCTTTTTTTTTCTTTCTCTTATTTTTCTTTGTGGATGAATTGTCAGTGTTCACATATAGATTGTGGTGGTGAATCCATAACTACATGTATACATGAGGAACCATTGATTGTACAATTAGGAAGGAATGCATGGCATGTGAATAAAACTGTTTAAAAAATAAACAGAAAGATACAAGTGCTGGAGAAGATGTGGAGAGAGAGATATACTTATTCACTGTGAGTAGCTATGTAGAATGGTGCAGCCTCTTTGGAGGACAGTGTGATGGTTCCACAGGGTTAAGTACAGGGCTGCCATATGATCCTACAACCCCATTATTAGGTATACACATGGAAGAACTGAAAAGGGGGGCATGAATAGACATTTGGATGCTGTTGTTTATGGTGGCTTTACTCTCAATTGCCAGTGAATTGAGGTGGTCTAAGGGTACATCAACTGATGAATGGAAGGGCAAACTGTGGTATATATATTTGATGCAATATTGTGCAGCTGTAGAAAGGAATGGTCATGAGTAATGCAACTAGCTGAATGAAACTTGAGGACATTAATTTGAGTGAAATAAGCAAGAAGCAAAAGGACAAATATTTTATGGGCTTACTTATACAAACTGACTATAATGAGCAAACTTTGAAAATCAAATTTGAGAGCATAGGGTAACAGGAGAGAGAAAGTGTGCATGGATTGGGCAATTGATGAATAAGGAGTACAGAATGCTCAATAAGGGTCATTGTAAGACCTTACAGCAGTGACATCTATTCCTGATTTATAACTGTTATTTCTAAATTCTGAGATGCTGTGCTCTTTGTGAATACCATGGTAGTTCTCTGGAAATTTAGGTGCTGTGTGACACATGAGACTCATAGACAGAGTTCTGCACCCTGAAAGCATATTAAAGCAACTGTTAAAGAAGCTGAAAAAGAGATTGACTTCACTTAGAGATATAAATGAAGCAGATCTGGTTAGGACTAATGTAAATCAGAATACAGGGTAAAGGATGATAATGTCTGTATTTTAAACTCCAACTTCTGTGTGAGACCAAAAGAATAGATGTTTACTGTGTCCAAAATTTAAATTTTCTAATTTAAATTATCTGGTCAGTATTTAAACCACCTTAATACTTGGAATCTACAATAGGGAATGAGATCTTGTTACTCTATACTGTTTAATGTAATACCCTGATACATTCCTGAGTATTTTGGGCAGAAACAGAAAAGTATTTGCAAAGTGCCCTTGAGGGACTGGAGAAAAAATTGTGGAACTATGAAACATCTTCATCTGTGGAGTCCCTGATATTGTCTCAAGAACTAGGGAATACCAATTTCATAAGCCAAGCCCTCGATCTTGAGGCTTGTCCTTCTGAAACTTATTTATGCAATAGTGAAGCTAAGCCTATTTATAATTATGTCCGTGTCACACCCAGAGAACCCCTTTTGTTACTCAGATGTGTCCTTTCTCTTTAAGCCATCTCTGAAAATAAATGCTCCCCCCCCCCTTCTATGTGGGTCATGATTCCCAGGGGTGTAAGTCTTCTGACAACATGTAGCATGACTCCCAATGATGAACCTGGCTCTGGCATTCTGGGACTGAGAATGCCTCCTTGACAAAAAGGTGGAAAAGTAATAAAATATAGTTTCTGTGGCTAAGAGATTTCAAATAGATTCAAGAGGTCATTCTGGGGGTTACACTTATGCAGATATTGCAAATTGCCACAGTATGCCAAGCCCCAACCAACAGTATGCCTGAAAAAAACTAAAGAATACCCTGAGCTCTATCTAAAACCCTGTAAATGTATTGCTTAGTCAGTTTGCTTTTTCAGAAATTTAAAGCCTCCAGATTGTTTCTATACTAGATAAGCCCTGACACCCAAATGTACCAGTGTCTCCAAGATCATCAAGCAGTTTCATTCCTCTACCCCATATGGTCAACTCCCATTTCCAGTATGAAGAACACAAAATGATCATTGCTCTGATTTCTCTGTATATTGAAAGAATATTCAAATGAAAGGGAAGAGGTGTAACTGGAAAATTAGGATTTGCAAAAAGATTATGACTACTGACTCATTATATAAATATTTCACATTAGTTTCTAGTGAGCCACAAGGAAATTCCTGAAATTGTTGAACTGTAATCCAGCAGACTTGATCTCTGATAATGATTGTATAACTATATAGCTTTTATCATGTGACCATGTGATTGTAAAATCCTTTGATATTCCTTTTATTCAGTGTATGTGCAGATGAGTAATAAAATAAAGACATACATGACGTATAATAATAATAGGTCAGGAATATGAGGAAAAAATATGCCTGCAAAAACCATGGACAATAATAGCAGTACTAATTTAATAATCTTTCATCAGTTGTAACAAATGTAACTACTGTTAAAAAATAGTAGAATTACAAAAAAAGTTATTATCAATTGTAACAAATTTTACATACCAATGCAAATGTTGGTGGTGGGGTGGTGTATGGGAATCCTGTATTTTTTAATGATTGTTCTGTAATAAATTACAGAAGATTGTTCTCTAATAAAAAAAGTAAATGGAAGGAGAAACATATATCTTGCTAACACTAAGCAAAGAAGCTATATTAATTTCAGACAAATCAGACTTCCAAGGAGGAAAAATATTGGGATAAAAGGGGGCATTATATAATGATAAAGGTCTATTCTCCAAGAAAACTAACAATTCTGAATCTGTTTGTGCTAATAGTAGATTACCAAAACACAGGGGGAAAAACTGATAGAACTGCAAGAAGTAATGGACAAATCCATTGTTTCAGTTTGGTAAGGCTGACAAAATATAATATGCAAGAAATGGACTGGCTTTTACAATGGAGACTTTTAGCTTACAAATTTATAGTTCTACGGCCATGAAAATTTCCCCATTTCAAGAGGATGATACCTTCTCTGAAGACCAGTTACTGTCAATCTTGGACTCGTGTCAGATAGTGAGGCACCTTGCAACATGTGCTGTTTTTCTCTCCTGGGTTTCATTGCTTCATCTCCTGGCTATTCCATCTGTGGATTTTTCTCTAAACTTCTCTGGGTGTTTCTCTCTATGAGCTTCTCTTAATTTCATCTCTTAGCTTCTCTGTGGCTTTTATCCTCTAATAAAGAAATCCAGTTGGTTGATTAAGACACTTGAATTGTGTGAGTCTCATCTAAATTGAAATAACCTGAGCAGAATATCCCACCTACAATAGGTCTGAACCGACAGGAACAGATTGAAAGAACATGGGCATTTTTGGGGTGTATACAGCCTCCAAATTCCCAAATGCACTATTATTGTTGAAGACTTCAATGTCTGCTATCAGATATGACAGGTGGAAAACCAGTAAGGATTTAGGTCTAATCAACTTTTATAGTTTCTCCAGCAACAGCAGGATACACATATTTCTCAAGCTCATGTGGAATATTCACCGAAACAGGCCATATCTTGGGACATGAAACACACATTAACAAATTTAAAAGAATAGGAATCATGCAAAGAATGTTTTCAGACCACATTAGAAGTAAACTAGAAACAAATAATGGTGAAATAATAAGAACATTGCAAAACATTTTTAGATAAATAACAGACTGACACATGGGTCTAAGAAAAAAGATGAGAAATTAAAAATATTTTGAACTAATTGAAAATGAAAACACATTATAAAATTGTCTTTTTTTTTATTAAGCTGAAGGATTTCTTTATATAATCTGGATATTAAACCCTTATCAGATATGTGGTTTTCAAATATTTTCTTCTATTATGTAGGTTGTTATTTCACTTTCACAATAAAGTTCTTTGAGGTGCAAATGTTTTAAATTTTGCTGAGGTCCAATTTACCTATTTTTTCTTTTGTTGCTTGTAATTCGGGTGTAAATCTAAGAAAACATTGACTAATGCTAGGTACTGAAGATGCCTCCTTATGTTTTCCTCTAGGAGTTTCATAGATATGGCTCTTAAATTTATGTCTTTGAGAATTTTGAGTTGATTTTTGGATAAGGTGTGAAGTAGGACTGTGCCTTTTCCTCCTCCTTCTCTTACTACTTCTCCTCATTTTCTTCCCTCTTGCAAATGGATATCCAGTTTTCCAGGAACCAATTTTTTAGGCACTCTTCTTTCACAATTGAGTGTTATTTTCTCCCTTATCAAAAATCTGTTGGCAATAAATGTGAGGGTCGATTTCTGAGCTCTTGATTCAATTTCATTTGTCTATATGTCTGTCCTTGTGCTATAACATGGTGCTTTAATTACTATGGCTTTGTAAAATGTTTAAGATCAGGAACAGTGAGTCCTCCAACTTCATTCTTCTTTTTCAAGATGACTTAGATCTTCAGGCCCCCTTACATTTTCAAATAAATTTTTTTTAATTTTTATTTTGAAATAAATTCTAAGTTATAGGAACAGTTGCAAAAACAATACAAACCCCATACACTGAACTCCAGCATACCCTGACCCCCTCCCCTGATACCCCAATCCACCAACTTTAACATGCTGTCACACCACTATTCTTTCCCTCCCTCCCTCCCTCCCTCTGTATCTATATCCATCATGTATTGCTCTGTCTTCTGAACATGAGAGCAAGCTGCACACATCCTTGAACAAACACTATAATTCACATATACAATTCCCATGAACAAGAACATTGTTTTATGCAATCCCATTAAATGCAGCTAAGAAGTACAAGAGATTCAACTTTGATACAAAGCTTACATTCTATATTTCCTTTTTTTTCCTTATGTCTCAACTGTGTCCCTTTGAGCTTCCTGTCCTCCATCTTCAGATCCCATCCAGGATCATCCTTGGCATTTAATTGTCATCTATTTAGACTATCTTTTTTACCCTCAATTGTGGAAACATATATACAGCCTAAATCTTCCCATTCCACCCCCTCCCTAACATTCCATTAGTGGGATTAACCACATTTAGAAAGTTGTAATGCTATCTTCTTCCCACCATCCATTACTAGAAATTTCCCTTCACCTCAAACAGCAACCCTACCCTCATTTCTTAATTCCCCATTGCCCCTTTCCCTGTTTCTCTTAACCCATACTCTACTTTTCATCTCTATGGTCATATTCTCTGATAATTTCTTTGTGTTTACTGTGGGGCTTAAAATTAACCTCTTAAATCCATAACAATCTTGTTTTTCTTTGATACCAACTTAACTTTAATAGGACACATAAACTATGTTCCTATACTCCTCCATTCCCCCACCTTTATATAGTTCTTGTCAAAAATTACATATTTTGAATTGAGTTCAAACCCACTGATTTCTCATTAGAGTTTGTGTATTTTATATCATGTAGGAAGTAAATAGCGGAGTTACAACTAAAAAATTATTGACTTCTGTTTGTATTTCATTGTGGTCACAGAATGTGCTTTGAATATATTCAATTTTTTTTTAATTTATTGAGGCTTGTTTTATGTCCCAGCATATGGTCCATTCTGGAGAAAGATCCATGATCACTAGAGAAAAATGAGTGTCCTGGTGTTTTGGGATGTAAGGTTCCATATAGGTCTGTTAAATTCTCTATATCTCTTTCTCCTTTCTTTGTTTCTCTGTCAGTAGGGCTCCTTTTAGTATCTGAAGTAGGGCAGGTCTTTTATTGGCAAACTCTCTCAGCATTTGTTTGTCTGTGAAAAATTTAAGCTCTCCCTCAAATTTGAAGGAGAGTTTTGCTGGATAAAGTATTCTTGGTTGGAAATTTTTCTCTCTCAGAATTTTAAATATGTCATGTCACTGCCTTCTCACCTCCATGGTGGCCACTGGGTAGTCACAACTTAGTCTTAGGTTGTTTCCTTCGTATGTGGTGAATTGCTTTTTTTTTTTTTTTTTTTTTGCTGCTTTCAGGACTTGCTCCTTCTCTTCAGTATTTGACAGTCTGATCAGAATATGTCTTGGAGTGGTTTTATTTGGATTTATTCTATTTGGAGTTCACTGGGCATTTATTCTTTGTGTATTTATATTGTGTAGAAGGTTTGGGAAGTTTTCCCCAACAATTTCTTTGAATACTCTTTCTAGACCTTTACCCTTCTCTTCCCCTTCTGGGACACCAATGAGTCTTAAATTTGGACATTTTATTTTATCTATCATATCCCTGAGATCCAGTTCAATTTTTTTGATTTTTTTCTCCATTCTTTCTTTTGTTCTTTCATTTTCTGTTCTATGGACATCTAAGACACTGAGTCATTGTTCAACTTCCTCTAATCTTGTATTATGAGTATTCAGAGTCTTTTTAATTTGGCCAAGAGTTTATTTTATTTCCATAAGATCTATTTTTTTATTTACTCTTGCAATTTCTTCTTTATGCTCTTCTAGGGTCTTCTTTATGTCCCTTATATCATGTGCCATGGTCTTCTTCATGTCCTTTATATCCTTTGCCATGTTTTCATTCCTTGATTGTAGTTCTCTGATTAATTGTGCCAAGTACTGTGTCTCTTCAGGTATTTTGATTTGGGTGTTTGGGATTGGGTTCTCCATATCATCTGGTTTTATCATATGCTTTAAGATTTTCTGTTTTTGGCCTCTTGGCATTTGCTTTGCTTGATAGGGTTCTTTCAAGTTGTGAAAAAAAAAAAATACCAATCTAATTTTTCAGAAATACAAGTTGGTGGTGTACACTTTCTCTAACTAACCAGCAGATGGCGTCTGCAAGTCACCTATACCCCTCAAGTCAGTTCTCCTCAACTTTGTCTTTGTGGTGTGTGGGGAAGTGATTCTTGTGGGGTTCAGTTGGTGAACTCAGTTTGGGTGTGTTGTTGGAGCTGTCTGCCCTGAATGTGGGGCATGTGTCTGGGTGGTTAGGGAGGCAGGGCAGCTTTAATATTCAAACCTCCCAGGTGTTCCCAGAGATTCAAGGCTGTTTCAAGAGTCTAAGCCTTCATTTCAGTTTTGCCCCAGATTTTCTCTGTCACTGACCCACAAACCACTGACATTGATGTAGCATCCCTGGGTTTTCTGAGCAGGCCCCCCTCCTCAGCTGTGATCTTCCAGGACCTCTGCTGAGGGAAGGCTGTGTTATGTCACAAGTGCACACCATCCCTCATGGGAAGCCCCAGGCTGCTGGGCCATGCAGGGGTGCTCTCAGCCTGATGCAAAGATGGCTGAATGGGACATCTCAACCCCCCATTTTCACACAGTTCCTCCTTCCCAGCTCCAGGAGAACTGGCGCAGCTCTGGGCTGTGGTCATGGCCCCAGGCAGGAATGTCTCCAGCCTGCTGGGGAGCCAGCTGCAAGCAGTGGGGTTTCTTTCTCCTTTTGGCTCTCCCTTCTGCTCCCCTGGCCCTGAGGGAATCTGCAGTGGGCTATCCTCCATGCCAGACACTGAGAGGTTGGCTCAGCCCGCTTCTGCTGTGCTTCACTGTGCAGTTCCCACCATCGCAACTGCAGCTGCTCCTGGGTCCCCCCCCCCTTTTTTTTAAAAGAACCAGTCCATCTCCAAACACCAACCCCTGGCTTCCCCACACTGCAGCATGACTGTGGGTCTTTCAGCTGGCTTACTCACTCATTTCAGAATGCAGACTCCCAGTTTCACCAAGTGCTTGGTCTCTGTGGTTCTAGCAGACCTTGTCCAGATGGTGCATCGCTGAAACTGGTATTCTGGGTCACCTTCTGGTTTTTATCTAGTATTTTTCATGGAGGTGTTTTTTTGCCCTGTCTCACCTAGCCACCATCTCAGGTTCTCTCAAATAAATTTGATGAATGGCTTTTCCCTTTTTTGCAGAGAACATTTTGTGATTCTGATTGGTATTGCATTGAATCTATAAATGGCTTTGGGTAAGATTGACTTCTTAACAATATTTACTTTTACAGTCCATGAATATGGAATGTCCCTCCACTTGTTTAGATGTTCTTTTATTTCTTTTAAAATGTATGTAGTGATCTCTGTACAGGTCCTTTACATCATTATTTAGATTTATCTTTAAATATTTGATTCTTTTAGTTGCAACTGTGAACAGAATTTTTTTCTTGATATCTTCTGATTGTTCATTGCTTGTGTACATAAACAACACTGATTTTTCTGTGTTGATTCTGTACTCCACTAAATTGCTGAATTCATTTATTAGATCTGGAAGCTTTATATTGGATTTTTCAGGATTTTATGTATATAGGATCATGGCAACTGCAATAATGACTCTTTTAATTCTTCCATATGAATTTGGATGCTTTTTATTTCTTTTTCTTGCCTAACTGCTTTGGCAAGAATTTCCAGTACAATTCTTTTAAAATTCAGTTTTATTGAGATATATTCACATACCATAAAATCATCCATGGTGCATGGATGTGGATTCATCACCACAATAAATTTTTGAATGTTTTCCTTACTCCAAAAAGAATGAAAATAGGAACTAAAATAAAAGTAAAAACGAACACCCAAAGCATTCTATCCCCCTTCCCACTCCATTTTTCATTTAGTTTTTTTCCCCACTTTTTTACTCATCTGTCCATACACTGGATAAAGGGAGTGTGAGCCACAAGGATTTCACAATCACATGGTCACACCATGTAAGCTCCACAGTTATGCAATCATCTTCAAGAATCAAGGCTACTGGGATGCAGATTGACAGTTTCAGGTATTTCCTTCTAGCTATTCCAATACACTAAAAACTAAAATGGGATATCTATATGGCACATCAGAATGCCCTCCAGAGTGACCTCTTAATCCATTGAAATCACTCAGCCACTGAAACTTTAGTTTGTCCCATTTTGCTTCCCCCTTTTGGTCAAGAAAATTTTCTCAATCACACAATGCCAGGTGCAGGATCATCCCCGGGAGTCATGCCCCATGTTTCCAGGGAGATTTACACCCCTGGGAGTCATTTCCCATGTAGTGGTAAGGCAGCATGTTCACCTGCAGAGTTGGCTTAGATAGAGACAGAGAGGCCACAGCTGAGCAACAAAGAGGTTCTCTGGGGGAAGAGTCTTAAGCACCATTACAACTAGGCTTAGCCTTTCCTTTGCAGTAATAAACTTCATAAGGGCAAGCCCCAAGACTGAGGCCTTGGTCTACTAAATTTTAGGCCTCAATGTTTGTGAGAATATCAGTAATAACCCAGGTGGGGAAGTCCAACATTTCCATATTTTTCACCAGTTCCTCAAGGGCATGCTGCAAATATATTTTTACTCTCTACCCAAATTACTTTGGAATTTATCAGGATTTCCCACTAATCCATACAAATTTACCAGATCTTACTTCCAATTCTAAGTTCCATGTAATTATAGTGTTTGAATAAATGGACTGCACAAGTTAAATTATTTTCTTTGCTGCAGAAAGTATAGATCCTGAATCATATAAACATTTTTTCCTTGGTGTTGCACAAAAGTAGTTTTAAAACACAGTCAGTACCATCCTTTACCCATTGGCCTGATTTGTCTTAGTCCTAATGGGATCGGCTTCATTCATATCTCTAATTGAAGTGTTAACTCTTTTTCAGCTTTTTTAAAGAGTTGCTGTATGTGGTAATACTGACATTCATAGCTGCCAAGCTCTAATTCTGAGCTGCAAGTGTCATACAGATACCCAAATTTCCAGAGACCAACCAGGTTATACACAAATAACTCAGCATCTCAGAAATTAGAGATAACAATAAAAACTGAGGAATAGATGTGACTGCAATAAGAGCTTACAGTCTAGGCACCATTACAATAAGTGTTCCCTTGATAAACTGTGCTCTAAGATTCAATTCTAAGAGTTATCTCATTAGAGTTAGCCCATATTATCAAGACATTATAATGTGTGTCTTTTCATTTCTGGCATACTTCACTCAAAATGCTGTCACAATATCCATTCACCTAGTTTCATATCTCACAGATTCATTCCTTATTGAAGCTGCTCAATATTCTATTTTAGCATGCATACACCACAATTCACCATTCTGTTCATCCAGTCTACATATCCTTAGGCCACGTCCATCCATTGCAAATCATGAATACTGCTGCCACAAACACCAGTGTGCAAATGTTTATTAATGTCACTGCCCTTATATCTTCCAAGTATATACCCCCTAATCAGGTTGCAGGACCTTATGGCACACACATGCTTAGCTTTTTGTGGAACCACCACACTGTCCTCTAGATAGGCTACACCATTCTGCTTCCCCATCAACAGTCAATAGGTATATCTATCTCTCCATGTTCTCTCCAGCACTTGTATCCCTCTGTTTGTATTTTTACCTGCAATTTTTTAGAGATATATTCACAAACCATACAATCATCCACAATGTGCAATCAATTGATCACAGTATCATCATATAGATGTGCTTTCATCACCACAATCAGCACTTGAACATAAGCCATTACTCCAAAATATTTTAGAAAAGAAAAATAAGAAAGAAAAGAAATTAAAATACAATACAATAAAATAATAATGTCAGACAAACACACTACTGCCATAAATCCCTTATCCCTCCCTTACATCCCTGTCTCATAGATATTTAGTTTCAGTATATTGCCTTTGTTACTTTTAATGGAAGCAAATTGTGATGTTACTTTTAACCATAGAATCCTGTTTGCATTAATTATAATTTTCCCCAATACCATCCCTATTTCAATAACTTGCAAAGTTGACATTCATTTGTTCCCCCACATATAAAAGCATTTTTATATTTGCACATTTAGTCACCATGATTGACCACTCTAGGTTTCACTAAGATATACAGTCACAGTCTTTATAGTCTGTCTAATTTTCTTTCTGGTGTCATACATGCCCATAGACCTCCTATTTCAGCTTTACTCACAGGCATCTTTGTTCATTGTACTTACAATATTGTCTTACCATCACACACATTATGCTATTTCTGAATCTATACAATCAATCCTGTTGAAAATTCTATTCTCCTTCAGCATCAAATGCCCAATCTCTACACTCTTTCTATCTCCTGATAATTCTGAAAATTTGCTCACTAATGTTAATTCATATTAGTGACACTATACAGTAGTTGTCCTTTTTTTTCTGGATAAGTTCACTCAACATAATGTCCTCAAGTTCCATCCATGTTCTTATATGTTCCATGACTTTGTTTTGTCTTAGAGATGCATTATATTCCATCATGTGTATATACCACAGTTTGTTTATCCACTAGTCCATTGGTGGACATTTGAACTGTTTCCACCTCTTGGCAATCATGATGTTATAATGTTACTATAAACATCCATTTACAAATGTCCATCTGTGTCTTAGTTTTCAGTTCCTCTGAGTATATAACTGGTGATGAAATTGCTGGATCTTACAGCAATTATATTTTTAGCTTCCTGAGGAATCACTGCACTGCCTTCAGGAGTGTCTGTCCCATTCTAGATTCCCACCAACAGTGAATGAGTGTAGCTCTTTCTCCAAAACCTCTCCAGCACTTGTAATTTTCTGTGTTTTTTGATAATGGCCTTTCTTGTAGGTATGAGATGCTATCACATTGAGGTTTTGGTTTGCATTTTCCTGCTAGCCAGTGAAGTTGAGCATCTTTTGATATGCTTTAAAGCCATTTGTATTTCCTTTTCAGAAAAGTGTCTGTCCATGTCTTTTGCCCATTTGTAATTGGGTTGTTTGACTTTCTGTCATTTAGTTGTAGGATCTCTTTATATATTCTGGATATTAAACCTTTATTTGATATGTGGTTACCAAATGTTGTCTCCCATCATGTAGGCTGCCTTTTTACTTTTCTGACAAAGTTCTATTATGTACAAATGTGTTTAACTGAGGAGAATCCATTTATCTATTACTTCATTGATGGTTTGTGCTTTGGGTGTAAGGTCTAGGAAACCACCTTTTATAACTAGATCTTTAGGATATGTCCCTACATTTTCTTTTAAAAGTCTTATGGACTTAGAACTAATGTTTAGGTCCTTGATCCACTTTGAGTTCATTTTTGTATAAGGTGTGAGATAGAGGTCCTCTTTCATTCTTTTGGATATGAATATCCAGTTCTCCAAACACCATTTATTGAAGAGGCTGCTCTATCCAAGTTGCATTGTTTTGACTGCCTTATCAAACATCAGTTGTCTGTAGATAAGAAAGTCCATTTCTAAACACTCAATTCAATTCCATTGGTGCATATATCTATCTTTATGACAGTGCCATGCTCTTTTGAACACTGTTGCATTGTAGTATGCTTCAAAGTCAGATATTGTGAGACCTCCACTTTCATTCCTGTTTCTCAAGATTTTTGGTTATTCAGGGCACCCTGCCTTTCCAAATAAGTTTATTTCTATTTCTGCAAAGTAAGTTGTAGGGATTTTAATTGTTGTTGCATTGAATCTATAAATCAGTTTAGGTAGAATCGATATCTTAAATATATTTAGTCTTCCAATCAATGAACACAATATGTTTTCCCATTTTCTTAGGTCCTGTTTGATTTCTTTAACAATTTCTTGTAGTTTTCTGTGCATAGGTATTTTGTGAAATCAGTTACATTTATTCCTAAATACTTGATTCATTTGGTTGCTATTGTAAATGGAATTTTTTATTCATCTCCTCCTCCTGGTGTTCATTATTTATTTATAGGAACACTACTGATTTTTGCATGTTGATCTTGTAGCCTGCACTTTGCAACATCCATTGATTAGCTCAAGTAGCTTTGCTATAGATTTTTTTTGGATTTTCTACGTATAGGATCATGTCATCCACAAACAGTGAAAGTTTTACTTCTTCCTCTCCAATTATGATGCCTTTTATTTCCTTTTCTTCCTAATTGCTCTAGCTAGAACTTGCAGCATGATGTTGAACAACAATTATGACATTGGACATTCCTGTCTTTTTCCTGATCTTAGAGGTAAAGCTTTCAGTCTTTCTGCATTGAGTATGATAGCAGTGGTCTTTTTGTTTATTGTGTTTATCATAATGAGAATGTTCCCTTCTATTACTATTCTTTGAAGTGTTTTCATCAAGAAAAGATGTTGAATTTTGTCAAATGTCTTATCTACATCTATTGAGATGATTATGTGTTTCTTCTGCTTGGATTTATTGATTTGGCATGTTGCATTGCTTTATTTTCTTGTGTTGAACAAGACTTGCATACCTGGAATAAATGTCACTGGTCATGGTGTATAATTCTTTTAATGTGTTGCTGGATTTGATCTGTATTTTATTGAGGGTTTTTGCATCTATATTCATTAAAGAGATTGCTGTATATAATTTTCCTTTTTTGCAGTATCATTGTCTGACTTTGGTATTAGGATGATGTAGGCTTCACAGAATGAGTTAGGTAGGTGTCCCTCCTCTTCAAATTTTTTGAAGATTTTGATCAAGATTGGTATTAACTCTTTCTTGAATGCTTGGTAGAATTTACATGTGAAGCCATCTGGTCCTGGGCTTTTGTTTTTTGGGAGCTTTTTGATGACTGACAGTCTTTTTACCTGTGATTGGTTTGTTGAGGTTGTCTATTTCACCTTGGGTCAATGTTGGTTGTTCATGCTTTTCTAGGAAGTTGCCCATTTTGTCTAAGTTTTCTAGTCTATTAGCATAAAGTGCTCATAGTATCTTCCCTTTATGTCCTTTGTTTCTGCAGTGTCAGTAGTTGTGTCCCCTCTCACATTTCTGATTGTATTTGTTTTCATCCACTCTTTTTTTGTTAGCCTAGCTAAGGTTCTATCAATTTTATTAATTTACTCAAAGAACCAACTTCTGGTTTTGTTGATTCTCACTATTGTTTTCCTGTTCTCAATTTCATTTACTTCTGCTCTAATCTTTGTTATTACTTTTCTTCTGTTTCCTTTGGGGTTATTTTGCTGTTCTTTCTCTAGTTTCTCCATGTAAACAGTTAATTCATCAATTTTTGCTCTTTCTTCTATTTTTAATATGAGCATTATGGCAATAAATTTCCCTTTCAGCACTGCCTTGCTGCATCCCATAAGTTTTGGTATGTTGTATTTTCATTGTCATTCGCCTCAAGGTATTTACAAATTTCTCTTGCAATTTCTTCCTTTACCCAATGGTTGTCTAAGAGTGTGTTGCTTAGCCTCTGTATATTTCTGAATTTCTGACTTGGCTGTTGTTGATTTCCAACTTCATTCCATTATGATCTGAGGAAGTCTTTTGTACAATATCAATATTTTTAATTTTTTTGAGACTTGCTTTGTGACCCAGCATATTGTCGCTCATAGAGAATGATACCTGAACATTTGAGAAAAATGTGTATCCTGCTGTTGTGGGTTGTAATGTTCTATGAATTCTGTCAAGTCCTGTTCATTTCCCATCCAATTTACCATCTCTGTTTCCTTATTGATCATGTGTTTAGATATTCTATGCATTGAAGCAAGTGGTGTATTGATGTCTCCAACTATTATTG
The DNA here is from genome assembly GCF_015220235.1 of Choloepus didactylus. Classification (NCBI taxonomy): domain Eukaryota; kingdom Metazoa; phylum Chordata; class Mammalia; order Pilosa; family Megalonychidae; genus Choloepus; species Choloepus didactylus. Next base: position 98,665,581 of record NC_051334.1, on the reverse strand, counting down.
TATAAGTATCTACCTCTCCCTTCAGTTTTGTAAGTGTTTGCCTCTTGTATTTTGGGTCTTTCTGGGATGGCATATAAATATTTATGATTATTATGTATTCTTGAATAACTTTCCATCTTATTAATGTATAGTGTCCTTATTTCTGTCTTTTAATTGCTTTACATTTGAAGTCTACTTGGTATGATATTAATATAGCTATTCCTGCTTTTTCTGGTTGTGTGTTTTTCCAACTTTTCACTCTCAACCTATTTCTGTACTTGCATCTAGAGCGATTTTCTTGTAGACAGCATATAGATGGGTCCCAGTCTTTAATCCATGGTTCCAGTCTATGTCTTTTTATTTGGGAGTTTCATCCATTAACATTTAGTGTTATCACAGTAAGGGTAGCACTTTCTTCTATTTTGTCTTTGGGATTTTATGTGCCATATCTTATTTTTTATCTCTCTCTACATTTACTCTTCCTGATAATCTCCATTTCTACACTCTTTTCCAAAACTCTCTTGCCTGTCTTTACCTATCAGCCTTTAGCATTCCCTTTAATATTTCTTGAAGCACAGGTGTCTTATTTAAAAACACTCAGTGCCAGTTCATCTGAAAATATTTTAATCTGATCCTCATTTTTGAAGGACAGTTTTGCTGGATATAGACTTCTTGTTTGGCAGCTTTTCTCTTAAGGTATTTTAAATATATCATGCCACCACTTTCTTGCCTCCATGGTTTCCTCACAGAAATCTGTAGTCTTATTTAGCTTCCCTTGTATGTGATGGATCACTTTTCTCTTGCTGCTTTCAAAATTTCCTCTTTGCATGGATAATGGACAATCTTATCAGTGTCTTGGAGTATATCCATTTGGATCTATTCTGTGTGGGGTATGCTGCACTTCCTGAATTTGTAATATTATGTCTTTCCTAAGTGTTGGGAAATTCTCAGTGATTATTTCTTCTGTTATTCTTTCTGCCCCCTTTCCCTTCTGTTCTCCTTCTGGGACACCCATTACATAGGTCCTGTCTTCCTCTTCACTGATCCTCTCTTTTGACTCCTCAACTGTACTGTTGTATGTCTCCATTGTGTTGTATTTTATTATTTTTATTCTACTACCATATGTACAATCTAAAATCTCTACCTTTTAACCACATTCAAATATAAAATCGGTTTTGTTAATTATGTTCACAAAGTTGTGCTACCCTCACCAACATCCATTACCAAAACTTTCCCATCAACCCAAATAGAAAATCTGTGCATTTTAAAACTTAAATCCCTATATTAATATTTTTTATGTCTTTCATGTAAGTCTTGCTAATCTCTTGTTAGGCTTATTCCTGGACATGTAAAAGTATTTGTTAATATTGTGAATGGAATCTTCTTTTATTCTTTTTTTACATTTTCTAACTGATTATTGATGCTTTAGAGAAAATCTTACTAGTTTTCATGTATTAATTTTGCATCTCATGCTTGTCTTATCATTCTTCATATATTTCCAGCTGATTTTATTGTTTCTGAGTAAAAAAGCATTATTTGCAAAAAATCATAATGAGGATTATGGTGAACTAGTACAGGGAGCTAAGAGCACATTTAACATGGAGGCCTGGTGAAGGACTGTGGAGGTTAGAGGAGGATTCTCTAAGAATGTACTGTGGAACTGTAACACCTAACATTTTTTGAAATTACCTGTGTAACTGCTTGTTGAGCTGTGTATCAAAAGTTGACACCTTTCTGTATGTATGCCATATTTTATAATAATGGGAATAGCTGAAGTTGTGGAACTGTGACCCATGATATTCTTTGAAGTTTGCTCTCTGACTACTTCTTACTTATTTTTACATTTTTTATTGAGATTTTACACATACCCTACAATTATCCAAAGATCCAAAGTGTACAAACAATTGCCCCTGGTATCATGATACAGCTGTGCATACATCCACACAATTAATTTTTTTCAATTTTTAGAACAATTTCATTACTCCAGAAATGAAATAAAGACAAAAAAGGAAACTCAAATCCTCCCATACCCCTAATCATCCCCCTCCATTGTAGACTCATAGTACTGATATAGTATATTTGTTACTGTTGATGAAAGAATGTTAAAATACTACTAATGGTAGTATATACTTTGCAATAGGTATATTTTTCCTATATGCCCCTCTATAATTCACTTCTAGTTATTGTGTCATACATTTGTTCTGCTTCATGAAATAGATTTCTAATATTTGTACAGTTAATCACAGACATTGCCCACCACAAGAGTCACTGTTTTATGCATTCCCATCTTTTAAACTCCAACTTTCCTTCTGGTGACATATCTGACTCTGAGCATCCCCTTTCCAACACATTCACACACCATTCAGCACTGTTATTCTCAAAACATACTACCATAATCTCTGTCCATTTCTAAACATTTAACTTCAAATTAGTTGAACATTCTGTTCATAATAAGCAACCACTCCCCATTCTTTAGCCTCATTCTATGTCCTGGTAACTTATATTTCATGTCTATGAATTTACATATTATAATTAGCTCATATCAGTGAGACCATAAAATATTTGTCCTTATGTGTCTGACTTGTTTCACTCAATATAGTGCCCTTAAGATTTCTTCATCAATGCATTTTTAAGACAGTAAAAATTTGATGGTTCCCTGTGTAGTCACATATTTATGTATTCACTACCATCACCACTATCTATGTAAGGACATCTCCATTTCTTCCACAAAGAAGGAGGAAGAGTCAAAGAATGTAGAGAGACAAAAGAAAAAGAAAAAAGAAAGAGAAAGAAAACATGACAGCTAGGAAGCAACAAAAGGGAAGATGCCATTAAACTTAAGTAGAATAAAGAGTCAGACAACATTACCAATGCCAAGAGTCCCATACACCTCCCTTATGTCCCTCTCTTAATTGCATTTATCTTTGGTTTCTTGCCTTTGTTATATTAAAGGAAGCACAATACAATGTTTCTGTTAATTATAGCCTCTAATTTGCATTGATTGTATTTTTCCCCCATACCTCCCTATTTTTATCACATAGCAGGGTTGACATTCATTTGTTCTCCCTCATGGAAAGAAAAGCATACTTGTACATTTTATCACAATTGTTGAGCTCTCTAGATTTCACTGAGTTATGCAGCCGCAGTCTTTTTCTTTCCTTTTTCCTTCTAGTGTCTCACATGCTCCTAAACTTCCTCTCTCAACCATATTCACAGTCATCTTTGTTCAGTGTACTCATATTGCTGTGCTACCATCACACAAAATTGTGTTCCAAACCTCTCACTCCTGTCTTTTCCTTTCTGTCTGTAGGGCTCCCTTTAGTATTTCTTGTAGAGCAGGTATCTTGTTCACAGACTCTGTCATTATCTGTTTGTCAGAGAATATTTTGAACTCTCCCTCATATTTAAAGGATGGTTCTGACAGATATGGGATACTTGGTGGTTTTTCTCTTTCTGTATCTTAAATATATTACACCACTTCCTTCTTGCCTCCATGCTTTCTGCTGAGAAATCTGCACATAGTCTTATCAAGCTTACTTTGTATGTGACGGATCACTTTTCTCTTGCTGCTTTCAGGATTCTCTCTTTGTGTTTGACATTTGATAATCTGATTATGTGTCCTGGCATAGGCCTTTTTTGATCTATTCTGTTTGGGGTATGCTGCACTTCTTGTATCTGTAATTTTATGTCTTTCATTAGAGATGGGAAATTTTCAGTGACTATTTCCTCTTTCATTTCTTCTGCCCCTTTTCCCTTCTCTTCTCCTTCTGGGACACTGATGACACACACATTCAAGTGTTTCATTTTGCCATTCAATTACCTGCAACATTGCTCATATCTTTCCATTCTTTTACCTATCTGTTCTTTTTTTTGGTAGGATTTCAGGTGTCTTGTTCTCCAGTTCCTGAGTGTTTTCTTATGCCTCTTGATATCTGCTTTTGTATGTCTCCATTGTGTCTTTCATCTCTTGTGTTGTGCCTTTCATTTCCATAGATTCTGCCAGTTGTTTTTCAAAATTTTGATTTCTACCTTCTGCATACCCAGTGTTTTCATTATATGCTTCATCTCTTTTGCCACATCTTCCCTAAAATTTTGAATTGATTTCAATTCCTGTATCTCAGTTAAAGTGTAAGTTTGTTCCTTTGACTGGAACAAACCTTCATTTTCCTTAGTGGAGGTTATAATTTTCTGTTTTCTAGGCATCTTGTTTCCTTGGTTACCCTAATCAGGTTTTCCCAGGCCAGAACTGACTCAGGTCCCAGAAGGAGGAAATATTCAGCACAAGGTTTCCCTGATGGTGTGTCTTAGAAGACTGAAATGCCCTGTGAGGCCTGAAGCTGCTGTGCTTTTCCTAACCTGCCCAGCAGGTGGCATTTTTCATCCTGTTACTCCCTACTGGTTTAAGAAGATGTGGCCCTTTTAATTCTCAGCTTAAGTTATTTCTGGTTTGGTTGTTTTCCACCAGGGCCTGGACTCTGGTTTGAATGGAAGGCTGGTAGTAGAGCTGGGCACCACATCTTTCCTCTTAGGGAATATACACCCCCAAGGGTGTTTTCATTTGCATTTAAATAGGTTATTTGTCTCTCTGACTCTGCTCTCTCCACCCTTGTCTGGGTCTGAGCACTGCAAATTGAAAATGGCTGAGTCTTTCTCCACTGCAGAGCACTGCAAACTGAAAATGACTGAGGCTTTCTCCACTGAGCCACTCAGGTTGAGAGAGAGAAAAAGGGAAAGGAAAAGGCTTTTCAGGGTCAGTCCATGGCCCCCAGTTTCACCCATTGGCCAGAGATAGCACCTGGTCCTCTGGGCTCCCCTTCCTGGGAAAGAGAAGTCCCCTGGCTCTTCAAGGTCAGTCATCACTAAAAGCCTCTGTCTACGAATTGGGGATTTACCACTTGCATTGAGCAATCTATGTTTGCCAATTAAAACCCCAGTTGGAGCTGGAGTGAGTATATTCACTTGTTCTGGGAGTGCTGCTCTCTATCACAGCAGGGCTTTGCAATTCAGTCTGCCATGGAGGAGGTGGCTCCCAGCTTGTGTCCACAGTTTCTACTCACAGATTCCACACTGTGATCTCAGGCATTCTTCCCAATCCAGGTTAGTGCCTGATGTGTGGACAGTTATGGTTGTCCCCCAGCAGTTATTCCAGATCATTTACTAGTTGTTCCTGGTTGTTTATTAGCTGCTCCAGGGGAAATAACTAACTTCTACTCCTCTCTATGCCACCATCTTCTTCCATCTTGTCCATTGTGTTTTTCATCCCTTTCATTGTGCCTTTCATTCCCATAAGTTCTGCTATTTTTTTGAAGCTTATGAATTCTTCTTTATGTTTATCCAGTGTCTTCTTTATATCCTTCATCTCTTTTGCCATGTCTTCCTTTAGCTCATTGATTTGATTTGGGAGATTTGTTTGAACATCCTTAATTAGTTGTTTCAATTCCTGTATCTCAGTTGAAGTGTTCTTTTTTTCCTTTGCCTGGTCCATATTTTTGTATTTCCTCATATGGCTCATTATTTTTAGTTGCCTAGGTATCTAAATTTTTTCTTGATTAGTTTATTCTGGAGCTCATTTTCACTCTTCTACCTAGGATTTTCTTGGTAGTTGGCTTTGTTCTCTATCTGTTCTTTGCCATTCAGTTCAACTTATTCTAGACCTCTGACCTATCTTCTGTTTAGTTGATCAGAATTTTTCCCCTCTTGTTTTTCTGGTTCTTGCTCTGGCTCTATATGACCTTTCTGTGAGAGGTTTTCCCCAGATATAATGAACCCCAATCAGATTTTCCCAGGCCAGAGAGGCCCATGTCACAGGAGGAGGGTGTACTCCATATGACATTTCCCTGAGACTCAGACTTCACATATTGACAGACCCTCCTGTGAAGACTCTGGACTCAGTTCTTTTTTGATCCTGTCTAGCAGGTGTTTCTTGTCTGGCTGCAGCTCCCCACCAGTGTAAAATGTTGCCACAGGTGCCTTTAATTCTCTATGGACCCTGTAATGCCAGGGGCTTGGCTGATTCCAGCTGTTCTCTGTTTTCCAGCCCCTGGGTTCTGAGTTCTGTGAAGGAGAGCCACCACTTGAGATGGGCCCTGCCCCCTCATTTCTTTGGGATGTCATGCCCTTTAGGGAATTGTCTCTGCTACTAGACTTATTGCTTTGCTCTCTGACCTACCTTATCTCTGCCCCTGTCTGGGTCCAGTGGCCAATTGCAAATATCTGATGCTTTCTGTAATGAGCTACTTAGAAGAGTTATTTCAAAAAAGAAGAAAAAAAGAAAGAAATTCCTTTCCAAGGCCTTTCCCCAGCACCCAAGTTTTGTCAGTCCCTGTATAGATGATTTATATATAGGCCCTTTAGACTATTATCTCTTTCACCTGGATAGTTACTCTAAGACAACTTTAATTCTGCCCTTGCCCAGAGCAGTGCTGAAGCAGTTCTAATGCTCTGTTGAAAAGCAAAAATATAAAGAGTCAGAGAGCAAGAAAAGAAGAAGAAAAAGAAATCCCTTTTCAGAGCCAGACACCAGCTCCCTTGGTTTGCAGATGGGAGTTGGTACCTGTTTCTATGTGCCCCTTTTTCTTAGTGCCCAGCCCTTTTCCAGTAATCTGAACACCTCCAACTCCAAAAGACTGTTTCTTGTGCTGTTGTTTTTAGCCCTCCTTCTCCCTACTGGACTGATTGCTCCTGGTTGGTTTCTTTTGTGCCTGCTCTCAGGTTATCTGTGCTTGGAGCTTTTATTCAGAAGCCTGAGTTTGTTAATTAATTCTGCAGTTGGGGTGGTTTAAGCCCCCTCCTTGATCCAAGCACAGATTGTTTCTTTTACCAATGGTGAACCAGCACAAAGACAGTCTGCTGTGCCAGGGTGAAGGGGAACCATCCTCCTGGCTGGGGAAACTTACAGGTTTTTGCTGCAATCTCAGCCATTCCACCCATTCTAGAATGGTGTATGATGCATGACTGATCACAGACATCCCTAAAACAGCTGCCCTATGCAGTTCCTGGCTATTTATCAGCTGTCCTAGAGGAGTAGCTAAATTACACACCTCACCATTCTGCCATCTTGCCCTGCCTCTCTCCTCCAGTACAATTTTGAATAACAGTGTTGACAGAGGGCTTCCTCATCTTGTTCCTGATATCAGAGAGCAAGATTTCAGTCTTCCACTATTAAATGGGGTGTTATCTGTGGGCTTTTCATATATGCCATTTGTCATGCTGAGGAAGTTTCTTTCTATTCCTCATGTTCTAAGTGTTTTTATGAAGAAGTGGTATTGGATTTTCTCAAATGTCTTTTTTCCCTCAATTTAGATGATCATGTGTTTTTTTTCCTACCTTGTGTTAATGTGGTGTATTAATCAACTGATCTTTTAAAAAGTAGCAAAGACAATTCAATGGAGAAATGTTATTCTTTTCAGCAAATGATTCTGAAACACCTGGATAGCAACATGAAAAGTAGAAGAATATAGTACCAGATCTTCCATGATATACAAAACTAACTCAAAGTTTATCATAGACCTAATTACAAAACCACATATTATACAACTTCTAGAAGATACCAAAAAAGAAAATTAGGTGACCTAGGTTTTGGCAATGCCTTTGTAAATACAACACCAAAGGCATGATTGTGAATGAAAACAATAATTTGGGCTACATTAAAAACAATTTTCTGCTCAGCAAAAGACACTATTAAAAATGAAATGGTAAGTCTTATGCTGGGAGAAAACATTGATAAAATATATACCTGATATAGGACTGTATGCATAGTATACAAAAAGCAATTAAAATGCAAAAAATAGAAAATATATAACCTAATTAAAAATTGGTAAATGTGTGAAAAGATACCAATAAAAACCAATATGCCTATTAAGTTTTGCTCAACATCACAAATCATTAGTGAACTGAAAATTAAGACAATGAATACTACTACATAAGCATCAGAATGGCTGAAATCCAAAACATTATCAACACCAGATGCTTGAGATGTGGTGTAATAGCAACTCTCATACATTGCTGTTTGGAATGCAAAATGGTACATGCAATTTGGCAGACACACTGGAAGATGATTATTTAGCTAAACCATAGGACTCTCATAAAACCATGATTTCCAGATTTTACCCTAACTTGTTGGAAACTTATGTCCACACAAAAGCCTACACATGAGTATTCATAGCAAATATATCCATGATTGTCAAAAACTGGAAGCAACCAAGATGTCCTTTGATAGGTGAATGCATAAAAGAAAAACAGTGGTACAGATTATGATTGTGTTGAATCTGTCAATAAATTGGTGCTGAATTGATATCGTAACCATATTTAGACTTGCAATCCATGAACACAGAATGTCTTCCCATTTATATAGGTCTTCTTTTATTTCTTTTAGCAATGTTTTGTAGTTTTCTGTGTATAGGTCTTTTACATCTTTGTTTAAAAGTATTCCTATATATCTGATTATTTTAATTGTTACTGTAAATGGATATTTTTCTTGATTTCTTTCTAAGATTGCTCATTACTACTGTATAGAAACTGACTGTTGCATGTTGGTCTTCTTTCCCACCACATTGCTGAACTCATTTATTAGCTCTAGTAGCTTTGTTGTAGTTTTTCAGGACTTTTTAAATATAGGACCATATCATCTGCAAATAGTGGAAGTTTTACTTCTTCCTTTACCATTTGGATATATTTTTCTTGCTTCACTGTTCTAGATAAAGCTCCTGGCACAAAGTTGAATAACCCAGCAACTGATAAATAGATAAACAAAATATGGTATATACATACAATGGAATATGATTCAGCTGTAAGAAATGAAGAAGTCCTGATGGATGAGACAACATATATGAACCTTGAAAACATTATGTTGAATGAAATAAGCCAGACATAAAAGGATAAATATTGTACGGTCTCACCAAAATGAAATAATTATTATGAGTAAATGCTTGGAGTTAAATCTAGAGTATATGTTACCAGGAGATAGAATGAGGGTAGGTAATAGGGAACCGATGCTGAATTTGTATAGAAATTTTAATAATGTTGATTATAATTGTTTGGAAGTGGACAGAGGTGATGGTAGCAAATTACTGTGTGTGTAATTATCAGCACTGAATCGTGTGTGGTTTTGGTTGGAAAGAAAAATTTAGTATCATGCATGTCACCATAAGGGAAGCTAGAGCATAAGACATTGGATTCTGTAACATAGTGAACCTAGTTGTGGATGATGACTGTGGTTAATTGTAGAAATGTAAGACTACTCTTACATGAACTTGAACAAATATACATCACTATTAAAATTGTTAATAATAGGTTGGTATACATGGAAAATATGACTAATGTAAACTATAGACTATATTTAACAGTAATGTAATATTCTTTCATCAATTTAACAATGGTACTATACTAACATTAAGTGTCAATAATAGGGGATAAAAGAGATATGAGACTTTTCTCTTTGGAGCAATGAGAATGCTCTCAAATTTATTCTGGTGATGCATTCACAACTCTGTGATTATTCCAAGAGCAATTGATTGTGCAATTTGGGTGGTGTGCTGATTTGAATCTACTGTGTCCCCCACAAAAGCCATATTCTTTAATGCAGTTGTGGGGGGGCAGACTTAGTCTTTTGATTAGGGTGGGACATTTGATTAGGTTGTTTCCTTGGAAATGTGACTCACCCAGCTATAGGTGATACTTTTTCATTAGATCATTTCCAGGGAGGTTTGATCCCTGCCCATTCTGGGTGGATCTTCATTAGTTCACTGGAGTTCTTTAAGTGAGCTCATGGAGAGAAGGAGCTCAGACAAGCTAAGAGAGACATTTTGGAGAGATGCTAAGATATGTAACCAGAGTTTGCCCCCAGGAGAAGCAAAGAGCTGACACACACTCAGGCACTTGAGAGATGCAGACAGCAAGACATTTGGAGATGCTAAGCTAAGAGATGAAGCCCAGAGTTTGTCCTGGAGAAGACAGAGTACTCTGGGATGCTTAGAGAGCAACACCCCAGGAGAACCAAGCAGAGAGCTGAAAGAAGCTAAGAGAGACAAGCCCAGAGACATTTTGGAGAAAGCAATTTTGAAATGCAACCCAGGAGCAAAGGACCACCAGACTCCAGCCACGTGTCTTCTCAGCTGAGAGAAGTGTTCCAGACACAATTGGCCTTTCTTCAGTGAAGGTATCCTCTTGTTGATGCCTTAGTATGGACACTTTTATGGACATTTGTGGACTAATAAATCTCCTTGATAAAAGCCATTCCATTTCTGGTATTTTGCATAATGGCAGCTTAGCAAACCAGAAAAAGTGGATTTACGCTGTGTTGATAAAACTGCTTAAAAATACTGCTACATCCATACAGGGGAATATTATTCAATGATGAGAAGAAAAGAACTATAAAGCTATCAAAAGATATAGAGGGCAATTAAATGGATATTTCTTTCATTATTTGCAGATGATATGATCCTATATAGAGAAAATCAAGAAGAATATACAAGAAATCTTTCAGAGATAAAAACTGTATTCATCAAATTATCTAGTAGAAGAGCAATGCCCAAAAATTAGTGGTGTTTCTATAAATCAGCAATGAGCAATATGAAAATGAAATAAAACTATTCTATTTACATTAACAAGAATAAAATATTTAGTAATAAATTTAACCAAGTTTATAGAGGACTTTTATGCAGAAAACTACAAATAACTACTGAAAGAAATTAAAATAGACTTAAATAAATGGAAAGATATTCAGTGATCATGGACTGGAGGAGTTAATATCAATAAGATAATATTACTGAAGTGATCTACAGATTGAGTACAATCCCTAACAAATTCATGAAAAATTTACAATAGCTTCACAGAAATGAAAATTCTAATCATGTAGTTCATTGCTAAAACATCTTGAAATAAGGTTGGAGGACTCAGACTTCTCAATTTCAAAACTTGTTACAAAGCTACGGTAATGAAAACAGTGTAGTACTGGCACAAGGACAGACATATAGAACAATAGACTAGAGACCACAGAAATAAACCCACAAAATCTGTGCTAAATTGATTTTTAACAGGGAGCCAAGTCTACTCACCAGGAAAGAACAGTCTCTTCAACAATGATTCTGAACAAACTGAATATCCACATGTGATTTAATGGAAGTGGATCCTACCACACACCCTATACAAAAATTATCATAAAATGGACCATAGTCTTAAATATAAGAACCAAAACTATAAAAATCTTAGAAGAAAACACAGGGAAATATCTTCAGGACCTTGTATTAGGCAATGGATTCTTAGACTTTACATCAAAACCACAAGCAATGAAAGAAAAAATTAATAAACTGGACTTCATTAATATTAAAATATTGTGCATCTAAGATCATTATCAAGAAAGTGAAAAGACAACCTATACAATGGTAAAAAATATTTGGAAACCACATATTTAGTAAGTGTTTGCTATCCAGAATCTATAAGTAACTCCTATAACTCAACAACTAAAAGACAAGCAATCCAATTACAAATGGGCAAAAGACTTGAATTGATATTTCTCCAAAGAAGATCAACAAATTTCCAATAAACCCAAAAAAAATATCTTCAACATCATTATCAATTAAGGAAATGCAAATCAAAACAATATGATGTACCATTTCACACATACTAGAATTGCTATTATTTTAAAAATGGAAAATAACAAGTGCAGGTGAGGATGCAGAGAAATAGGAACACTCAAACATAGCTGGTGGGAATGTAAAATTGTGCTCTTGCTGTGGAATACTCTTTGTCAGCTCCTCAAAATTTAAATGTAGAACTAATATATGACCCAGCAACCTGATTCCTAATTATATACACAAAAAATTGAAAGAAGGGACTCATATTTTTGTACATCACTGTTCATAGCAACATTATTCAGTATAGTCAAAGGTGCAAGTCACCCAAAAGCCCATCATGGGATGAATGAACAAAATGTGTTTTATACATACAGTGGAATATTACTCAGCCTTAAAGAGGAATGAAGTTCTAACACATGCCACTATATAGGTGAACTTTGAAGACAACATACTTCATGAAATGTCAGACACAATGGGTAATATATTGTATATTTCCACTTAAATGAAATCATTAGAATATGCAAAATCAGAGAAAGAAAATAGAGTATAGGTTATCAGGGTCAGGAGAAAGGAGTAATGAGGGAGTTGAGAAACAATGGGTATAGGGTTTCTCTTTGGAGTAATGGGAAAGTTGTGGTAATGGGTGAGGGTGGGAGTAGCACAACATTGTGAATGTGATTAGCCCCACTGAATAGTATTCTTGGGATTGGTTGAGATGACAATATTTATATTCTATATTGTTTCCACAATTAAAAACAAGAGCAACTAAGGAGACAAAGACAATTAAGTAGGATACATTACCTTGGATATGATCTAATACTGGAGAAGACAAGGTGCAAAAGTAAATTATTGGGACATATGAAAAATTAGAATATAGGGTATAAGCTTTATATTAATGTTAAATTTATGGAAACTGATAACTAATGGTGGTTACATGAGTTAATATCATTGTTCTTAAGAAATGTTCATGGTGGCATTATGTGTTAAATGAGCATGAGGTGTACAACCTATTCCCAAGTGTTCAGAAAATAGATGATACATATTAGATACAACAAATGTGGCAAAATGTGAAAAATTTTGCATTGAAGTTTTCATGGTACAGGTACATTGGAATTCTCTGTATAGGTTTTGTATTATTTTTAGCAACTGTCTTGTAAGTTTGAAGTTGTTTCAAAATAAAAATTAAAGAAAACAAAAAAAATGAGATACATGCAAAAAGGCAATAGATAAATTGAGATTTCATACCAACCTATTTAAATAATTTGAAAGAAGGAGAGCAGAGGTGAAAAAAAGAAGAAAAATAAAAACAAAAAAGTTAGATTTAAATTCAAGTATATCAATATTACAATAAATTGGTTCATGCAAAAATGGGGATAGAAAAGTCCAATGTCCATAGGGTGTGTTGCAAACTGGAACTTCAAATAAAGGTGATATTGAAGTCTGGCAAGTTTATATTCTATAGGGAACACTGGTTGATGAATTTGTGGCTGATTCTTCTTTCTGGTTTCTGAAGGCCTCAGTTATGGTTTCTAAGACATCCCATTGGTTGGATCAAGAGATTCCTCACATTGCTGAAGGCACTCTCCTTTGTTGATTGTTTATGCAACCAGCCATAGATGCAATCAACTGATTATGGATGCAAATTCATTTATGAAATACTGTCACAGTGGCAATTAGGTCACTGCTTTCTTGGACAAGCACCTGGACACTGTAATATAGCCAAGTTGACAGATGAAATTAACCATCATGCCATGTAAACATTAATCAAAAGAAAGCTCATCTTCCTATATTAGTGTCAAACAAAGTAGATTCTGGAACAAGGAAAAATACCGGGTGTGCCGGTTTGAATGTATTATGTCCCCCAGAAAAAGCCATATTCTTTGATGCAATCTTGTGGGGCAGACAGAATAATGGGGATTAAGTTGGAACGTTTGAATTAGGTTGTTTGCATTGAGATGCATCCCACCCAACTGTAGATGATAACTGATGGGATATTTCCATGGAGGCGTGGCCCCACCCATTCAGGGTGGGCCTTGATCAGTGGAGCCATATAAATGTGCTGACTCAAAGAGATGGAACTCAGTGCAGCTGTGAGTGACGTTTTGAAAAGGAGGAAGCTTGCTAGAGAGGAAGGTCCTGGGAGAAAGCCATTTTGAAACCAGAACTTTGGAGCAGATGCCAACCAAGTGCCTTCCCAGCTAACAGAGGTTTTCCGGACGCCATCGGCCATCCTCCAGTGAAGGTACCCGATTACTGATGTGTTACCTTGGACACTTTATGGCCTTAACACTGTAACTGTGTAGCCAAATAAACCCCCTTTTTATAAAAGCCAATCCATCTCTGGTGTTTTGCATTCCGCAGCATTAGCAAACTAGAACAGATTTTGGTACCAGAGAAGTGGGGTGCTTTTGCTGCTGAGTTTGCAAATACCAAACATGTTGGAACAGCTTTTTAAATGGATGGGGGAAGATTCTGGAAGAATTGTGAGGAGCTTGATAGAAAAGGCCAAAACTGCTTTAAAAAGACTGTTTATGGAAATATGGACTCTAAAGATACTTCTGATGAGGACTTAAGCAGAAATGATGAATGTGTTGTTGCAAACTGGAAGAAAGGTAATCCTTGTTTTAAAGTGGCAGAGAATTTGGCAAAATTGAGTCCTAGAGTCAGATGGAAAGAAAAATTTGAAAGTGACAACCTGGAATACTTAGCTGAGGATATCTCCAGACTACATGTGGAGGATATACCCTGGCTTCTCCTTGCAGCTTATAGTAAAATGCGAGCAGAGAGAGATAAACTTAGAACTGAACTCTTGGGTTCAAAGAAACCAGAAGCTGATGGCTTGGGAAATTACGAGCTTCCAGGGGTTGGATTCCCAGGAGCTACAGCCCAACGTGAGGATGTAACTGAACATGGAACCCAGCCGCCATTTCAGTACAAGCCAAGATTGGAGATGGAATTATCCAGAAAGGATTTGTGGAAAGTCCTATTGTCTAATGGCTTTGACCCCTGTGTGCTTCATGCAAAGCCAACAGAATTTTTGTGAGATCTTTATAGACAGAGCCATTGCCGGTCTGGACTGGAGGAGACAGACAAGGAAAAAATTAAAGGAAAAATTTCTTCAAAGACAGAGCCATGGAGTTTGAGGTCTAGAGTCAGGAGGTCTCGGGCTGGGAGAGCAGAGCAGCCCACATGCATGGAAAGGGTGAGTTTGCCCTGGAGGTCGAGGGCGGGCTTTCTGCCTTGATGCTCTGGAAGAGTTGCCACCTCAGGTCCCAAAGATGGTGGAGCACATTTCCAGGGAATTGGGGAGAGCCTGGCTGCCACCCCACTGTTCTGAAGGGGTTGAGCATGTGCCCCGGAGATGGAAGGGAATCCAGGAGCTGCCCCAATGTTTGAGGATGGTGGGGCCGAGAAGGTGGTCTCCCCTATGTGTGGATGTGTTGGAGCACTCACCCAAGTGTTTGGAGAGGAAAGAGCTGCCACAAAGGCCCTTAGGAAGGGTTAGACTCCCGCTCTCTCAAGCCCCAAGGATGCAACGTCGTTCTGTTAATGACTCTCAGACTTTGAAATCTAACGGAGTTTGTCCTGCAGGTTTTAGGAACTGTTTTGGTCCTGTTAACCCTGTTTTCCTTACTCTTTCTCCTTATGGCAATGGGAATGTTTATCCTATGAATGTCCCTCCTTTGTATATTGGAAGCATATAACTTGTTCTAAGTCCACAGATCCAAAGCTAAAGGAAAAGTACGCCTTAGGACTGACCATGTCTATATTTGATTTTGATGGGATCTTGTACTTAACTATTGTTACTGAAATGATTTAAGTTTCTGTGGTATTGTGGGATGAATGTATTTTGTATTTGGAAAGAATATGTTTTTCTGGGGTCCAGGGGGTGGAATGTGCCGGTTTGAATGTATTATGTCCCCCAGAAAAAGCCATATTCTTTGATGCAATCTTGTGGGGCAGACATAATAGTGGGGATTAAGTTGGAACATTTGGATTAGATTGTTTGCATGGAGATGCGTCCCACCCAACTGTAGATGATAACTGATGGGATATTTCCATGGAGGTGTGGCCCCACCCATTCAGGGTGGGCCTTGATCAGTGGAGCCATATAAACGTGCTGACTCAAAGAAAAGGAACTCAGTGCAGCTGTGAGTGACATTTTGAAGAGGAGTAAGCTTGCTAGGGAGGAACGTCCTGGGAGAAAGCCATTTTGAAACCAGAACTTTGGAGCAGACGCCAGCCACGTGCCTTCCCAGCTAACAGAGGTTTTCCGGATGCCATTGGCCATCCTCCAGTGAAGGTACCTGATTACTGATGTGTTACCTTGGACACTTTATGGCCTTAAGACTGTAACTGTGTAGTCAAATAAACCCCCTTTTTATAAAAGCCAATCCATCTCTGGTGTTTTGCATTCCGCAGCATTAGCAAACCAAAACATCATCCTCCAGTGAAGGTACCCGTTTGCTGATATGTTACCTTGGACACTTTATGGCCTGAAGACTGTAACTGTGTAACCAAATAAACCCCCTTTTATAAAAGTCAATCCATCTCTGGTGTTTTGCATTCTGGCAGCATTAGCAAACTAGAACAGCTACCAAATACATGAAGAAAAAACTGATATAACTGGAAGGAGAAATGGATTAATCCATGATTATAAATGGGCATTTCAAAACTCCTCTCTCAATGATTGACATAAAAATAGAAAGTCAATAAGGTATAGGAGACCAGAAAAACTATCTATTGACTTGAGCTAATTGAAAATATTTGCACTATTTTTTGGGAATTCAAAATGATAACAAAACTTCCCTGAACAATGTAAAACCAATGTCTTATAATGTAGAATATTGGGGACCTAAAGACAGACAGAAACTAGTGAAGAGGGAATAATAACCTAATATGTTCAGATATGCTAATGAGGGTGAATTTAAAGGTATGGGAATAGATGGGGTGATGATTGCTAATTGGATTATAAGTATCAGAGCTGCATTAAAGGTGAACAGGATTTAAAGGGGCTGTTTAAATGCATGTATCTCACAGATCAGCACTACAAATATAGATAGGTTTGCATTATATACTTCTAAGGTATGACACTTGTACACAAAGTTGACAACAGGGTGGTATATGGGAAAAACCTACCTATTGAATACTAGGGACTATAATTAATAGGAATACCTTACTAGTACCACACAAACACTAGAGGCAAATAACTAAGGGCTGAAAATAGCTATGGGGAGTTTGGGGTCATGATAATTGTTTAAAATGGAGAGTGATAAGGATTGTTCAACTAATTGATGATAATGTGAGATATTGATTTTTTGTCATGGACAGAACATATGCTATGTGAAATTAGCAACTCCTTACTTTATAAGTGAAACCCTAGATCTTGAGACTTCCTCTTGTGAAACTTATGGTTGTAAATGGGAGGATAAACCCACCTATATTTATGCCTAGGAGTCATCTCCAGAGAGCCTCATTTGTTGCTCAAATGTGGACTTAAGTCCAACTCTGCAAATAAATTCATCACCCTTCCCCCAACATGGGACAGAACCCCCTAGGTGAGGAGTCTCCCTGGCAACAAGGGACATGAATTCAGGAAATGAGCCTGGCCTTGGCATCAAGGGATTGAGAATGACTTTGTGACTAAAAGGGGGAAAAGAAAGGCAACAAAATGAGGATTCCATAGCTAAGAGATTTAAAATAGAGTTCAGAGGCTCTCCTGGAGGTTATTCCTATGCAACTTCAGCTAGATATCCCAAATGGCCACAGTGTGAAAAACCCAAGTCAGCAGTAGTCCTGAAAACCCTAAAGAATATCCAGGTCCCTATCTGATACTCTATAAAAGTTTCAATCCCTAAGTTTATTCTTCAGAAACTTAAATCCTCCAGAGAGCTCCTATGCCTGCTAACTCCCCAAACCCAGAGGCAGCAGGCTCTTCAAGAACATCAACAAGTTGCACCCCCTTTTCCCATAATGTTGGCACCTTTTACAACATGAACAAGTTAGGGTGATCACTACCTAGACATTCCTGATGATCAGGAATGTGACTAACTAGAGGAAGGGGTAGCAACACATAAGGTAGAATTTAACAATAGATTATGAATACTGAATCTCTATATAATTTTCTTTTTCTTAGTTGCTAGGGTATTAGAATAGCTAGAAGGAAAGACCTGAAATGGTGAAACTTTAACCCATAGTATTCTTTAAACTTACTGTATAGCTTCTTGTTAAACTGTAACTTAAACATTATCACCTTTTTTGTTTATATGTTAAGTTTCACAATAAGGAAATAACTGAAACTGTGGAATGGTAACCCATAAGAATTCTTTGAAATTTTCTCTCTAGCTACTTGTTGAGTTGCACTTGGAAAATTACCACTTCTATGTAAATTCATTATATTCCACAATAAAAAAAGTTAGGAAAACAGGAAATGATAATCACTTAGGAAAACATTTTGGCAGTTTCTTATAAAGCTAAACACATGCTTACTACACTATCCAGAAATCCCTCCCTGAGGTATTTAACACAACTGAATTGAAAACTTACATTCACACAAAATCCTGCACATAAATGTTCATCACACCTTTATTCATAATATCAGTGACTTCCAAGAAATCAAATGTCTCTAAACTGAGGAATCAATAGTGCTAGTATTCCCATACATTGAAATTCTACTCAATAATGAGGAACAGACTGTTGATACATACTACAATATGGATGAAATTCAAATGTATTATGTTAAGTGGAAGAAGCAAGACTCATAAAACCACATACTTTATGGTTCATTTTTAATGACATACTTAGAAAGGAAAACTAAAAGGATGGAAAACAAATCAGTGGTTTTCAGGATTTAAAGCTGGGGGAGTGTTTGACTATAAAGTGCCCATATGAATGATTTTTTTGGAGGAGGAATGATGGAAATGTTCTACATCTTTATTATAGACTGGTATTGGATGCTATGCATTAATAAAAACTCAGATTGTGCATGAAAAATTGTGGGTTTTACTCTGTTAATTTTTAAAAGTATTTTAAAAATTAAAATTGGTGGCTAGACCCCTTTTGGATATCAAGAGGAAAAGCATGTTATTGTTCAACTGTGATATCATGAGGTTAAAGAATTGCACATGTAAGAATATTAAAGGCCATTTAGTTGTAGTGGAAAGTGCACTTGACTTAGGTTCAGAAGACTTGGTTTTGAGTTCTGACTCTGTTAATAAGTGATCTTAGGCAAACAAATTAACTTCTCTGAATGCCAGTTTTCAAATTTGTAAAGTGGGGTAATAATGTTTATCTCACATAAGCATTTCTCATGTCTGAATATATTTATATACCTGAACTCACTTTATAAGCTATAAAACATTATTACCAATTCAATGCATTTAATAAATATTCAAGTAGTGCTGTCTACATTCAAGGAGCCATACTAAGCACTACTAGGAAACAAAAATGAAGTAAATTATGCACTCAGAGAATTTAGTGCCAACAACAGTAGATAGCATGTATAAAATAAATATAATACAAGGTAGAATATGGTAACTGCAAAAGTAAAGGGAGAAAGAAAATGCTGCAGGAATTTTTGGATTAAAATTTTTAACCTGGATTTCAAATTTCAGCTCTGACATGTAAAGAACTTGGAAGTCATCTTATTATTAAATCAAAGAAAAGCTGGACAATTTGAAAATCAATGACTTTTCTTGGACCCATAAGGGAAATGAAGTTATGGGGAAAAATAAGAGCTTGAAATCTGGAGGAATGACAATCTCATCTGGAGAGACACAGTGGATGTCAACATTCAAATTTATATGTTGGTGCTGTTAATTATATTCACAATTTTGTGCTACCATCTCCACCATCCATTACCAAAATGCTTCCACCATTTCAAATAGGAATTTATATATTTTTAGCCTTAGCTTCCCATTCCCTATTCCCACCTCATACCCTGGTGTGATGGTTAGGTTTTGTGTCAACTTGGCAAGATGATGATGCCCAGGTATCTGGTCAAGCTGGGTTTAATTGGGGAAGGATCCTGTTGCACTGCTAAAAATTTGTACTGTTAATTTTCCTCCCAGCCTTCCACAGGAAGACCTCTGGCCTTTTACTAGGGTAACTGTGCTTTGGGGAAAATGAAATGATCAGATAGTTGGGGGATTATTAGACACTGGTTCAGAAGTGACATTAATTCCAGAAGACACAAAGTATCAGTGGCCCACCAGTCAGAGTTGGGACTTATGGAGGTCAGGTAATTGATGGAGTTTTAGCTCAAGTCTGTCTCACAGTGGGTCCAGTGTGTCCCCAGACCCATTCTGTTGTCACTTCCCCAGTTCTGTAATGCATAATTGGAATAGACATACTCAGCAACTGGCAGAATCCTCACATTGGTCCCCTGACTTGAGAATTGAGGGCTATTATGGTAGGTAAGGCCAAGTGGAAGCCACTAGAACTGTCCCTGCCTAGCAAAATTGTAAGCCAGAGCAATACTGGAGTCCTGGAGGGATTGCAGAGATTAAGTCACCCTTAAGGACTTGAAGGATGCAGGGGTGGTGATTCCCACCACATCCCCATTCAACTCTCCTATTTGGCTTGTGCAGAAAACAGATGGGTCATGGAGGATGACAGTGGATTATCTTAGGCTTAACCAGGTGGTGACTGCAATTGCAGCAAATCAACACATCCCCTGGTACCTGGTATACAGCTATTGATCTGGAAAATGATTTTTTCTCAATGGCTATTAGTAAGGGCCATCAGAAACAGTTTGCATTCAGCTGGCAAGGCCAGCAGTATACATTTGCTGTGCAATCACAGGGATATATCAATTCTCCAGCCCTAATATTGTCTGCAAGGGTCTTGATTGTTTTTCCCTCCCAAAAGACATCAAATTGGTCCATTATATTGATATCATGTTGATTAGACCTAGTGAGCCAGAAGTAGCAACCACTCTAGATTTGTTGGTAAGGTATTTGCATGTCAGAGGATTGGAGATAATGCCATCAAAAATACAGGGACCTTCCACCTCAGTGATTTGGAACATTTAGAATAAGAAGGAAACTTATAGAGTTAGAATCCAGAATATAGGTTATCAATGGATGTGGAAGGGATAGATAAATGGAAGTTATGGCTGAAAATGTACAAGGCTCAATTTTGGAATGATGAATGCATTTTGGTAATGGGTAGTAGTGATGGTACCACAATATTGTAAACATAATTAACAGCACTGAATTATATTTCTGAATATGATTAAAAGGGGAAATGTTAGAGTGTATATATGGTAACAAAAAGTTTTTTTAAATGTATGGAGCTACACCACAGAAACAGTGAGCCCTAAGTTGAACCATAGACAACAGTTAATAGTACCATTATAAGTATGTGCTACAATTAATTGTAACAAATATTCCGCACCAATGCAAGGTGTTAACAATATGGTGGTATATGGGAAACCTGTTATTTTATGTATGAATGTTCTTTAAATGCACAGCTTCTTTCATAAAGGAAAAGAGAAGAGGTGGGGACTGTGGGGTGGGGATTGGGGTAGGTACAGAGCTATTTTAGATTTCTCTCTATGTGGTTTGTATTATCTTTGTAACTGTCCTGTAAGTTTGAAAGTATTTCAAATTAAAAAGTTAAAAAGCAAATATCAGCAAAAAAATAAAAATATGCATAATCACTTTATCAAAACTCTCTAAGATGATTAAGATTAGATTACAACTCAAGAAATACTGAATCAGAAAAAAGAACACTTACAAGAGTTAGGAGAGCAATGGGATAAATTTACCACTCTGGCCTCTCTGCCTCACTCAGATTCTTACAGCAGTTTGCATGAAACACAGAAGCAGCTTGGTGGCTCATGCACAGTCAAGTGAAGTTCCCTGGATCCTAATTGACCCAGGGTGGTGGTTAGCAGCCTGCACCTGTCAACATGTGGGCCCTTGGTGCCTTATTACTGGTGAACCTAAATGAAAATTTTGGTGTTACTGTACTTCAACCTCTACTGGCTCCTTGGAATACTGATTAAGTGTGCATGTCTAGGTTCCCTAACCCAGAAGTTATCAGGTGCAGAAAAGGGGTATGGAAAGAGGAAGCTGAGATGTAGAGACATGGAGAGGAATCAGGGCTGAAAGCTGGAGTGAAAAGGAAGACCATAACATGCAAAGTGGAGCTGAGTTGATTTTAAATGCCATGGATGAAAAACTGTAATTTAAAACAAAAATCACAGCCCAGGGGTCTGGTGGGAGAAGCTGTGGAAAGGAAGTCCTTTCACAAAGGAGAAACAGTCAGACATAATTGTAAATTCTTGAATGTTGTCACATATACCCAGGGAAAGGCAGAGCCCCAAGAGACATGACGAGCACCTAACTGTACTCCATGGGTTATTCTATAGTCTATGTATAAATGGGTAAACTGATAAAGAAGAGACTCAATACAAGGAAAATCTACACTAAAACCTTATGTAGCAAGAGAATTTGACTTTCAGACTTAGCATATCAAAATAATTGAAGGTATTAGGACTTCATTCCTTTTTAGAGCTGAATAATATTCCATTTTAAGTGTATACCACATTTTATTTACATATTCATCAGTTGATCAACACATAAAATGCTTCCATCTTTTGGCAATTGTGAATAATGCTGCTATGAACATTGGTGTACAAATATCTGCCTGAGTCCCTGCTTTCAATTCTTTGATTGGGGGTCATATGATAGCTCAATACTTAGTTTTCTGAGGTACCAGCAAACAGTCTTCCACAGCAGCTGCACTATAGATGAACTCTGAAGATATCACATTGAGTGAAATAAGCCAGACAGAAAAGGGCAAATATTGTATTGTATCAATTATTTGAAACAATTAGAACAACCAAACTCATAGAGTCAGAAACTAGAATGTATGTGTTCCAGTTTGCTAGAGCTGCCATTATGCAAAATACCAGAAATGGATTGGCTTTTATCAAGGGGATTTATTAGGTTAAAAATGTACCGCTCTAAGGCCACAAAAGTGTCCAAACTAAGGCATCAACAAGAGAATACCTTCAATGAAGGAAGGCAATGGTGTCTGGAATGCCTCTGTCAGCTTGGAAGTCATGTGGTTGGTGTCTGCTGGTCCTTTGCTTCCAGGTTGCATTTCAAAATGTCTTTCTCCAAAATGTCTCTGACCTTCTGTGTCTCTTAACTTCTCTCAGCTCTCTGCTTGGTTCTCCTGCAGTGTTTCTCTCTAAGCATCTGGAACTCCTCTCTTAGCTTCTCTGGGTAAAACTCTGGGCTCTATCTCTTAGTTTAGCATCTCCAAACATCCTTCTGCCTGCATCTCCAAGCATCTCCAAGCATGAACATCTGTGTCAGCTCCTGAGCTCTCATAAGTACTCCAGTGAACTAATCAAGACCCACCCTGAATGTGCAGTGTCCACACCTCCATGGAAATAATTTAATCAAAGTTCTCACCAACAGTTTGGTGAGTCACATCTCCATGGAAACACTCAATCAAAAGTTTCCACTCTATTCAAAAGAATAATAAGTCTACCCCCACAGGATTGCATTAAAGAGCATGGCTATTGTGGATGACATAATAGATTCAAAACAGCATAATAGATTACCAAGGGATGGGGTGAGTGTAGGGAATGTGAAGTTAAAACTTAATATGAACAGGGTTCCTATTTGGAATGATGGAAATGTTTTGGCAATGTATGGTGGTGTTAGTAGCACAACATTGTGAATTCAATTATCAGCACTGATGTACCTATATGACTATGATTAAAAGGGGAAATGGTAGATTGTATATATGTTAACAATATTAAAAATATCCATGGAACTACACTACACAGTGAACCTTGAGTTAAACCATGGACTTTAATTAATATTTGATATCTAAAAATGTGGTATCATTGATTGTAACAAGTGCTCCATACCAATGGCAGGCATTGGTAGTGTTGTGGTATATGGAGAGCCTGTGTTTTTTGCATGATTTTTTTGTAAACTCACAACTTCTCTAATAAAGGAAAAATAAAGAATCTATTACTCAGACTTCAACAAAAGATCTCATTTAAAGACATGGGAATAGATGGTAATTCATAGGAAAAAATAAAAGAACAGAGAATATAGATGGATGAAGAACTAATCAATGATATTATGTCATGTTGTCTAAGTTAATTCAATGATCAACAGTATATAATGAACACAGAACTGCAGAAATTCAAGAAGATAATGTGTGAACAAAAGGAGGAATAAATTAGAAATATTTTAAAAGGAACCAAACAGAAGTTTTGAGGATGGAATCACAAACATGGAGATTAAAAATACACTACAAGTGTCCAACAGCTGATTTGACCAAACAGAAGAAAGAATCAGTAAACTAGAACAGCAAATTTGAAATCACTCATTCCGAAGATCAGAAAGAAATATGAATGAAAAAAGAGAGCAGAGCCTAAGGCACATGTGGGAAAACATGAAGAATACCAGTATACATGCTATAGGAGTTCCAGAAGGAGAAGAGAATGAGAAAGGGGCAGAAAGAATATTTCAAGAAACAATGGCTGCAAACATCCCCCATATGGTGAAATACATGAATATACACATCCAAGAATCCCAATGAACTCCAAACAGAATAAATCTAAATAGACCTATTTCAAGACATGTCATACTCAAAATGTCAAATGTCAAAGGAGAGAATGACACAGGAGGCAAGAAGCTGAACCCAGAAGAGAAGGGAGACACCAGAAGAAGTCACCATGTGCCTTATCATGCGACAAGTTAAGTACCCCAGGATAACTTTCAGCCAGCCAGAGAATGACACAGTCTTCAGGGAGAAAGCATCACCTTGATTTGGACTTTCTTTTAACATCAAAACCATAAATTAATAAATTTCCAGGGTTTTATTCAGCCCATCCATTTCATGATATTTGCTTGTGCAGCTGAGGAAACTAAAACAAATACAAATGCCAGTATTGTCATATTATTGGTATGTAAATTCACTTTTTTACTTTTTAAAACATTTAGAATACAATTAAATCATGTTTCTAGGTTATGGAATGCAAACTATTAATAATGTGGGACAAAGACAACATAAAGAGGGGAAAAGGGAGGTATAGGAGCAAAGATGTGTATGCTATTGAAGTTAAGTTGGTAAAATTTCAAGCTACTTTGCTACAGTTTTAGGCTGTTAAATGTAAACCCCATGGGTAACCACAAGGAAAGTATCTAAAATATGAACAGAAAAGGCAATGAAAAAAAGGATCAAACAATTTTTCCACAAAAGATCAAATATACACAAAAGAAAACTGCAATGGAGGAAATGAGGGACAAAAGGGTATGAGGTAAAACAAAAAAGGGCAAAATAGCTGAAATAAGTCATGTCTTATTAGTAATTACCTTTAATGTAAGTGGATTAAACTTGTTAATCAGGAGACAAAGATTTGAAGAATGGAAGACAAAGCATGACACGTGTTTTTTTTTTTCCTTTTTTATCTGTAGATTTAATTGTGATATATTCATATATGATGTATACCATCCAAAGCATGCAATGTCTCACAATATTGTCACTTAGTTCTGCAGTCATCACACTCAATTTTAGACCATTTTCATTGCTCCATAGAGAAAAATATCAGACATGCAGAAAGAAAACCCAAAACATCCCATATCCCTTATCCCCCTATTATTGAACCCTACTGTTGGTGTGATACATATAATGCTGTTGATGAAAGAATATTCAGGTACTATTGTTAACTATAGTCAGTAGCTTGCAGTAGGAAAATTTCCCCATATACCACTCTGTTATTAAGTGTTTGTACAAGTGTTGTACCTTTTTAGTAGTTCATGCAAGAACTTATTTATATTTGCAGTGTTAATCAGTGATGTACATGACTTTAAACAACACCTTTTGCCAAATTCAACTATGATATGGCACTATTACTTATAATCCCAATAATGAGCTACAATCACCACTATCCATTACCAAATATTCTTAAATATTTAAGTTCAACCTCATTAAACTTCTTTACATATTATTAGGTAACAACTCTCCCTACTCTAGCTTCTGTCTATCTCTAGGTACTCTATATTCTATGTTTTAAGACTCTGAATTTATGATTCTAGTTAGTTCATATTAGTGGAATCATACAATTTCTGTCCTTTTGTGTCTGACTTATTTCACTTGGTATTATGTCCTCAAGGTTCATCCATGTTGTCAAATGCTTCAGGACTTCATGCCTACTTACTGCTGCATAATATTCCATCATATGTATACCCCCCATTTTTTTATCCACTCGTCTGTTGATGGACACATGGTTTGTTTACATCTTTTGGCAATAGTGAATAATATGGCCAGAATATCATGGTGTATATGTCTGTTCATATCTCTGCTTTCTGATCTGGGTATATACCAAGTAGCAGAATTTTTAGGTCTTAGGGCAAGTAAATATTTAGTTTTTGGAGGAGCAGTCAAACTGTCTTCCACAGTGGCTGTACCATTTTACATTCCCACCACCAGTGAATAAGTGCCCCTATTTCTTCACATCCTCTCCAACATTTGTAGTTTCCTTATTTTTTAATAGTGGCCCTTCTTATAGGTGTGAGATGATATCTCATTGCTGTTTTGGTTTTCATTTTCTTAATAGCTAATGAAGATGAACATCTTTTCATGTACTTTTTAGACATTTGTTTTTCCTCTTTGGAAAAATGTCTATTCATATATTCTGCACATTTTATAATTAGGCTGTTTGTGGTTTTATTGTTAAGTTGTAGAATTTCTTTAAATATACTGGAGATCAAACCACTGTCAGCTGTATGGTTATCAAATATTCTCTATCATTGGGTTGGCTGCCTCTTCAACTTTCAGACAAAGTTCTTTGAAGCAGAGAAGTGTTCAATATTGAGGGGACTCCAAATATCTAGTTTTTGTTTTTGTTGCTTGTGTTTTGGGTGTAAGGTCTGAGAAGATACTTCTTATCACCAGGTCTCAAAGATGCTTCTTCTAGGATTTTTAAGGTACTGGATCTTATATTTAGTTCTTTAATCCACATTGAGTTAATTTTTATAGGGTTTGAGATAGGGGTCTTCTTTCATTCCTTTGGATATGAATATCCAGTTTGCCCAGCACCATTTATTGAAAAGACAATTCTGTCTCAGTTCAGGGGATTTGGAGGACTTGTCTAAAATCAACTGTCATAGATTTGAGGGTCTATTTCAGTACCCTCAAGTCAATTCCATTGATCAATATGTCTACTTTTGTGCCAATGCCATGCTGTTTTGACAACTGTAGCTTTATAATAAACTTAAAAGTCAGGAAATGTAAGTCCTCTCACTTTGTTGTTCTATTTTGGCTATTTTTGGCTATTTGATGCTATCTTCCATTCCAAATAAATTTGATAGCTAACTTTTTAAGTCTGCAAACTGGGTTGTTGGAACTTTGATAAGTATTGCATTGAATCTGTAGATGAGTTTGGTTAGAATTGACATCCTAATGACATCTCTCTGCATCAGAGAGTAGGTGGGGCTGATGGAAAAAAAAAAGAGGCATTTGGAGTTGGCTGAATGCAAAATAAAAAAAGGGTCAAGGAAAGGGCACATAGAACTGGGTAACAATTATGGCTCTTGAATTATGAACTGGGAGGCTGGAGGCAAACTCTGAAAAGGATTTTTCTTTTTTATTTTTCAGCACAAAGAAAGCAGTGGGCTTCTGTGTTGTCAGCACTGCCCCAGGCAAGGGCAAAGTTAAGGAATATCTGAGAGACAAAGTAAATAGTCAGGTGAAGGAGATAATTCACTGAAGGGTGTATCTTCCCCCCAAAATGGGTGCAGGGCACAACATAACTGGCAGCTCTCATTCATAGAATTCAGGCCCCAGAGGATCTAAAACAGAAACAGATTAAGCCCACCCTCTGCCTCACCCACTGGCTCAACATCACCCCTGGCAGAGAGAGGGTATTCTGAGATTAAAGCCACCCTAACATTTTACACTGGAGGGGAGATGTGAGTTGACAAGCACAACATGCTGTGCAGGAAAGAAAAAGCACAGAATCAAGAGACCTCACAGGAATGAATGTTACCCTGCTAGGACTCATCCCCAGGGAACCTTGATACTGATAATACCCACTTCCTGAGCCTGGAGCTGTCTTGACTGGGAATATCTGATTGCAGTCAATCTTATCTGGGAAGATCCTTTTCATAAAAAAACTTCCATATAGGCAGGGAAAAACCAGAAAAACAAGAGCTGAAAAATTTAGATCAGTTAAATAGAAGCTATGATAGAGGACTAGAATAAGTTGAAGTGAATGTCAAAGAAGAGTAGAGGAACAAAACCAACCAAGAAGAAAATCCTATGTAAAGGAGGGAAAATGACCTCCAGAATAAAAAGTCAAGGAAATCAGATGTTTAGCACCAGCAAATATCACAAGCCTTACCAGGAAGCATGAAGTTATGGCTTAGTCAAAGTATAAACTAACACTCCAAATGAAATATACGAGTTGAAAAAAACTAATTAAATATGTTCAAAATGAGTTGAAATATATAATTAAAGAAGCTCAAACAAATCTTCTAAATCAAATCAACAAGTTGAAGGAAAATGGGTAAACAGAGATGAAGGATATAAAGAAGACACTGAGTGACCATTTGAAAGAACTCAAAAGCTTGAAAAAACAAATAGCAGAACTTATGGGAATGAAAGTCAGAATAAGAGATGTGAAAAACACAATGGATATATACAACAGCATATTTTAAGGGGCAGAAGAAAGGATTAGTGAACCAGAAGACATGATATCTGAAATCATACATGCAAAAAACAGATAGGGAAAATGATGGGGTAAATATGAGTAGGATCTCAGGGAAATAACTGACATGAAGTACATAAATATACATGTTATGGGTATCCCAGAAAGAAAAGAGGAGTGAAAGGGGGAAAAAAGAATGATGGAGGAAATAATCACTGACCATTTTCTAACTATTACAATAAGCATAAAATTACAGAACCAAGAAGCATCGCACACCCCAAACAGAATAGATTTGAATAGACCCACCTCAAAGACATGTAATAATCAGATTGTCAAATGTCAAAGAAAAAGACAGGCTTCTGAAAGCAGGAAGAAAAAAGCAATACATCTCTTCTAGTTTTCTAATGCTGCCATTATGCAAAATAGCAGAAATTGATTGGCTTTTTTAAAGGGGGTTTATTTGTTTATAAAGTTACAGTCTTAAGGACATAAGGTGTCCAAGGTAAGGCATCAAAATAGTGTACCCTCACTGGAAAAAAGCAATTGGCATCCAGAAAACCACTGTTAGCTGGGAAGGCATGGGTTGATGTCTGCTTGCTCCCAGGTTGCATTTCAAAATGGCATTCTCCAAAATGTCTGTGCCAGCTTTCATTGGCCATCTTC
The DNA here is from genome assembly GCF_015220235.1 of Choloepus didactylus. Taxonomy (NCBI): domain Eukaryota; kingdom Metazoa; phylum Chordata; class Mammalia; order Pilosa; family Megalonychidae; genus Choloepus; species Choloepus didactylus. Next base: position 98,636,679 of record NC_051334.1, on the reverse strand, counting down.
AAAATGTGTCTCTCAGTTCCAGCACCTCCTTCTGTCTGTGAACACTTTATAGGACTCCAGTGATCCCATTAAGACCCACCCTAAATGGGTGGGGTAACACCTTCATGGAAATTATCCAATCAAGGTCTCACCCAGAGTTGAGTCACAGCTCCATGGAAACAATCAAAAGATTCCAACCTAATCAACACTAATACATCTGTTCCCACAAGACTGCATCAAAGCACATGGGTTATTGTGGATATAATGCATCCTAACTGGCACATTCCAACCTCCTGGACCACAAAATGACATGTTCTTTCCATATACAATATACATTCATCCACACATAATATCAAAAAGCTTAAATAATTTCAGTAGCAATAGGTAAGGACAAGATTCCATCAAAATCAGTCACAAGCATGGTCTGTCCAATGCAAAATTCCCCTCTATCTGTGGACATGTGAAACTTAGAACAAGTTATCTGCTCCCAATATGCAAAGGAGGGAAAGTCATAGGATAAATGTTCCAATTGCCATAAGGACAAACTGAAAGGAAAACAGGGTTAACAAGACCAAAACTGTTACTAAAACACACAGGGCAAACTCTATTAGATTTCAAAGTCTGAGAGTCATTTATACAATGATGTTTTATCCTTGGGGCTTGAGAGAGCAGGAGTCCAACCCTTTCATAGAGTCTTCACAGCAGCCCTTTTATCTCCAAACACTGGGTTGAGTGCTCCAACATATCTACACAGTGGGGAGATCACCTTCTTCTAGGCCCCTCCCTCCTCAAACTTCAGGGTGCCACATGGACTCTGCCTCTCTAGGGCAAAGGCTCTCTCCTCTCTGAACAGTGGGGTGGTAGCCAGGCTCTCCCCAGTCCCTGGAAAATGTACTCCACCATTTCTGGGGCTTGGGGTGGCAGCAATCTTCCTGAGCATCTAGGCAGAATGCCCACCCTCTTCCTCTGGGGCAAACACCCTTTCCACATGTATAGGCTTCTCTGCTCTCCTTGGCTGAGACTTCTTGACTCCAGACCTCAATCTCCATGACTCTGTCACTGAAGACATTTTTCCTTCAATTTATTCCTCTGTTCCCTCCAGTCCAGACCAGCCATGGCTCTGGCTACACAGTCCTCTCAAAAATATCATTGGCTTGGCATGAAGCACACAGGGGTCAAAACCATCAGACAATAGGACTTTCCACAAATCCTTTCTGGATAACTCCATCTCTAATCCTGGCTTGTACTGAAATGGTGATTGGGTTCCATGTTTGTTTAAATTATCATGTGGAGCTGAGCCACTGGGGTTTCATTTTCTGGAAGCCCAGAATCTTCTAAACCATCAAGTTTTTGTTTCTTCTTCCCCAAGAGTTCATTTCTCAGTTTATTTCTATCCTGTTGCATTTTACTCTAAGCTGCAAGGAGAAGTCAGGCTACATCTTCCACATGTAGTCTGGAGATCTCATCAGCTAAGTATCCCAGCTTGTTGCTTCCAAATTTTGCCTTCTTACACACCCAGGACACCATTTTGCCAAATTTGCTGCCACTTAAAAACACAGATTGCCTTTATTAAAGTTTGCAACAACACATTCAACAATTCTGCTCAAGGCCTCATCAGAAGTATCCTTAGAATCCATATTTCCACAGTCTCTTCAAATAAATTTAGGCCTTTTCTACCAAGCTTCTTACAATTCTTCCAGAATCTCCCCCTTATCCATTTAAAAAGCCATTCCAACATGTTTTTTATTTGCAAACTCAGCAGCAACCAACTTCTCTGGTACCAAAATCTTTTCTGGTTTGCTAATGGTATTGTTAGGCAAAGTACCAGAAATGGATTGGTTTTTTAAAAGGGGGTTTATTTGATTAAAAGAGTTACACTCTGAAGGCCATGAAAAGAGTCCAAGGTATGGCATCAAAAATAGGGCACCTTCACTGGAGAAAAGCCACTGGCTTCTGGAAAACCACTGTTAGCTTGGAAGACACATGGCTGTCTTCTGCTTGCTCCCAGATTGTGTTTCAAAATGGCATTCTCCAAAATGTCTGTGCCAGCTTTCATCAGCCATCTTCAAAATGTGTCTCTCAGCTCCAGCACCTCCTTCTGTCTGTGAACACTTTATAGGACTCCAGTGATCCAATTAAGACCCACCCTGAAAGGGTGGGGTAACACCTCCATGGAAATTATCCACTCAAAGGTCTCACCCACAGTTGATTGAGTCACATCTCCATGGAAACGCTCAAAGGATTCCAACATAATTAGCACTAATATATCTTCTCACACAAGATTGCATCAAAGAACATGGAATTCTGAGGGACATGCATGCAAACTGACACATCATTTACAAGGGAGGCTTGATAAGACTATGTACAGATTTCTATGCAGAAACCATGGAGTTGTGAATGCAATGAACTGACCCACCAAGAATTCTATATCTGAGAAAACTGTTCTAGTTTGCTAATGCTGCCAGAATGCAAAATACCAGAGATGGATTGGCTTTTATAAAAGGGGGTTTATTTGGTTACACAGTTAGAGTCTTAAGGCCATAAAGTGTCCAAGGTAACACATCAGCAATCAGGTACCTTCACTGGAGGATGGCCAATGGTGTCTGGAAAACCTCTGTTAGCTGGGAATGCCTGTGGCTGGCATCTGCTCCAAAAGTTCTGGCTTCAAAATGGCTTTCTCCCAGGATGTTCCACTCTAGGCTGCAGTTCCTCAAAAATTTCACTCTTAGTTGCACTTGGGGTGTTTGTCCTCTCTTAGCTTCTCCAGAGCAAGAGTCTGCTTTCAACAGCCATCTTCAAACTGTCTCTCAACTGCAGCTCCTGTGCTTTCTTCAAAGTGTCCCTCTTGGCTGTAGCTCCTCTTCAAAATGCCACTCTCAGCTGCACTGAGTTCCTTCTGTTTGTCAGCTCATTTATATGGCTCCAGTAATTTAATTCAGACCCACCCTGAATGGTTGGGCCAACACCTCCATGGAAATTATCCAATCAGACTCTTCACCCACAGTTGTGTGGGGCACATTTCCATGGAAACACTCAGAGAATTACAATCTAATTAACACTGATAGGTCTGCCCACACAGGATTACATCAAAGATAATGGCATTTGGGGAGACATAATACATTCAAACTGGCACACTGTCCTTCAAAATTGAGGGAGAGTTTAAAATACTTTCAGAAAAGCATACACTGGGAGAATTTGTTAATGAGAGTCTGGCCTTACAAGAAATTCTAAAGGAAGTGCTAGAGGCAGATTGGAAAAAATACAGAAGACAGGTTTGGAAAAGAGTATTGACATGAAAATTATTAGTAAGTATAAAAAGAGAGGAAAAATAATTTGTGAAATATAAAATCAAAAAGACAAAATTGTAGAAGAAAGTACTGACTTTACCATAATAACATTAAATGTTAATGGATCAAACTCAGAAATCAAAAGACATAGAATAGCATAGTGTATTAAGAAAACAGGACCCATCTATATGCTGGCTTCAAGGGACAGATGTTAGAATGAAAGACAAAACTAGGTTGGAAGTAAAAGTCTAGAAAAAGGTATCTCAGTTAAACAACAAACAGAAAGGTGTGGGGATTGCCATACTGACAGCATGCAAATTGGGCTTCAACTGTAAAGCAATTAAAAGAGACAAAGAAGGACACAATGTATTAATGAAATGGACAACTCATCAAGAAGACATAATCATAAATATTTAGGAACCAAGCCAGGGTACCCCACAATATATGAGGCAAACACTGACATACTGGACAGATAATTAGACACCACTACAATAATAGTTGAAGAATTCAATACACCACTCTAATCAATGGATAGAACATCTAGGCAGAGGATCAGTAAGGAAACAGGGGGTTTGAATTGCATGATAAATGAAAAATAAACAAGGCTTAACAGTATTTGCAGAACACTGAACCCCAAAACAGCAGGATGCACATTTTCCTCATGTGCTCATGGATCATTTTCAAGGATAGACCGCATGTTCAATCACAAAGCAGGTCTCAGAAAAAATAAAAGATTGAAATTATCCAAACCTTTTCTCAGATCACACTGTATTGAAGTTAGAAAAACAATAACATCCAGAAGGCTGGAAAATTCACAAATATTTGGAGGCTAAACAAAACATTCTTAAACAACCAGTGGGTCAAGGAAGAAATTATATGAGAAGTCAGTAAATGTCTTGAGACAAATGAAAATCATAGCAGAACATATCAAAACTTATGGGATGCAACAAAGGTAGTGCTGAGAGAGAAATTTATTATTGTAAATGACTATATTAAAAAACAAAGAGGAAGATAGGTGTGCCGGTTTGAATGTATTATGTCCCCCAGAAAAAGCCATATTCTTTGATGCAATCTTGTGGGGCAGACATAATAGTGGGGATTAAGTTGGAACATTTGGATTAGGTTGTTTGCATGGAGATGTGTCCCACCCAACTGTAGATGGTAACTGATGGGATATTTCCATGGAGGTGTGGCCCCACCCATTCAGGGTGGGCCTTGATCAGTGGAGCCATATAAACGTGCTAACTCAAAGAGAAGGAACTCAGTGCAGCTGTGAGTGATGTTCTGAAGAGGAGCAAGCTTGCTAGAGAGGAACATCCTGGGAGAAAGCCATTTTGAAACCAGAACTTTGGAGCAGATGCCAGCCACGTGCCTTCCCAGCTAACAGAGGTTTTCCAGACACCACTGGCCATCCTCCAGTGAAGGTACCCAATTACTGATGTGTTACCTTGGACACTTTATGGCCTTAAGATGGTAACTGTGTAGCCAAATAAACCCCCTTTTTATAAAAGCCAATCCATCTCTGGTGTTTTGCATTCTGCAGCATTAGCAAACTAGAACAATAGGGGACTTATCTCCTCACTTGGAGAAAGTAGAGAAATAACAGCAATCTAACCCCAATGCAAAGATAAGGAAAGAAATAACAAAGATTAGAGCAAGAATAAGTGAAAATGAGAACATTAAAACAATAGAGAGAATCAACAAAACCAGAAGTTGATTTTTTGAGAAAATCAATAAAATTGATGGACCATAAGCCAGGCTGAGAAAAAAAAAAAAAAAAAAAAAGAGAGAGCAGACGAAAATAAATAAAATCAGAAATGGGAGGGGTACATAACTACTGGCTCCAGTGAAATAAAGGAGATTATATAAGGATACTACAAGCAACTATATTTTAACAAACTAAGAAACTTAGATGAAATGGACAACTTCCTAGAAAAGCATGAACCAGTATTGTCTCAAGAAGTAATAGAATTCCTCAAACAATCAATCAAAAGTAGAGATTGAATCAGACATCAAAAAATGCCCAAAACTAAAGTACAGGAACAGATGGCTTCACGTGTGAATTGTATCAATATTCAAGAAAGCATTAGTGCCAATCCTGCTCAAACTCTTAAAAAATATTGAGGAAATGGGAAAGCTACCTAACTCATTCTATGAAGCCAACATCACCCTAATTCCAAAGTCAGACAAAGATACTACTAGAAAAGAAAACTAGAGACCAAAGACTTTAATGAATACAGATGCAAAAATCCTCAAGAAAACACTTGCAAATTGAACCCAGAAGTCCATTAAAAGTGTTAAACACCATTACCAAGTAGTGGGTTTTATTCCAGCTATTCAAGGGTGGTTCAGACTTGAAGTTAATCAAGTAATGTGGTACACCATATCAACAAATCAAAGGGGAAAAGCCATATGATCATCTCAATTTTTGCAGAAAAGGAATTTGAAAAAATTCAAAATAATTTCTTGATGAAAACACTTCAATGAATAGGAACAAAAGGAAACTTCCTCAGTGTGATACAGGGTATATACAAAAAACCCACAGACAGCATCATAATCAATGGGGAAAGACTGAAGGCTTTCCCTCCAAGATCAAGAACAAGTCAAGGATGCCCACTGTCACCATTCTTATTCAACTTCATTTTGGGTGTTTTAACTAGAGCAATTAGGCAAGGAAAAGAAATAATAGGCTCCCAAAGGAAAAACTAAAACTTTCACTCTTTGCAAATGGCATGATCCTACCTAAAGAAAATACTGAAAAATCTACAGAGAAGCTACTACATCAAATAAATAAGTGCAGCAATGTGGCATGATACAAGATAAACATACAAAAATCAGTAGTGTTTGTGTAAACTAGTGAGAAGCAATCTGAGGAGTCAGGGCAAGATGATAGCATCGCAAGGTGTCGAATTTCATTTGTCCCCTAGGGCAGCAAGTAAACAGCCAGGAATTGCCTGGAAAAACTATTTGTGGGATCTCTGTGACCAGGCAAAATCTGTAAACCAGTATGGAGTGGATGGAAGGGTTGAGATCACAATATGGAACTGTAAGTAAGGTCTCCCAATTTGTGGAAACTTATGTCTCTCTCCCACTAGTATGGCAGAATGTTTTTGAGTCACTTCATTTTCTGGTTTGCTAATGTTACTGTTATGCAAAATACCAGAAATGGATTGGATTTTATAAAAGAGGTTTATTAGGTTACAAATTTAGTTCTAAGGCCATAAAAGTGTCCAAACTAAGGAATCAACAAGAGGATACCTTTAGTGAAGAACAGCCAGTGGCATCCAGAAAACCTCTGTCAGCTCAGAATGCATGTGGGTGGCATCTACTATTCCTTTGCACCTAGGTTGCTTTACAAATATAAGAATGTTTTTACATGAAGGATAACAAATGAACATCCACATTGCAAAATGTTAAAAATGGGATGGGATATGGAAAAATATAATCAATGCAAATGAGAGTCTATAGTTAACAGTAACATTGTAATATACATCCATGAAATATAACAAAGGCAATATACAAATCTAAATGTCAATAAGAGGGGGATAAAAGGAAGGGGTATGGAATTCTTGGTGTTGTTGTTGTTTCTCCTTTTTATTTTTTTTTATTTTTTACTATTTATTCTTAATTTTACCCCTCTTCTTTCTTTGTGGAAGAAATGGAAATGTTCTTATAAATATTGTGGTGTGATGGCATAAATATGTGATTATACCAGGAAACATCATTGATTTTTTTTTTTTTTTACCTAGGATGGAATGTACTGTGGGTGAATAACACTGTTTAAAAATAAACAGAAAGATACAAGTGCTTGAGAAAATCTGGAGAAGGGGATGTATCTATTCACTGTTGATTGGGAAGTAGAATGGTGCAGCCCATCTGGAGGACAGTGTGGTGGTTGCACAGGAGGCCAAGTATAGGGTTGTCATTTGATCCTGCAACCCTATTACTAGGTATATACTTGGAAGAACTGAAAACAGGGACACAAATGGACATTTGTACACTGATATTTATGGCAGCAGTATTCATGATTTGCAATGGATGAGGGTGGTCTAAGCTTACATCAATTGATGAACAGAAGGGCAAACTTCTGTGTATGCATACAATGGAATATTGAGCAGCTGCAAGAAGGAATGAAATTGTGAGGCATGCAACTACGTAAGTGAACCTTGAGGACAATATTTTGAGTGAAATAAGCCAGAAACAAAAGGACAAATATTGTAAGGCCTGACTTATATAAACTAACTATAATGAGCAAATGCTGAGAATTGTATTTGAGGGCATAGGTTATCAAGGGTTAGAATATGGGAAGAGATTGGGCAGTCAATGATGCAGAAGTACAGAATGTTCAAAAAGGCTTAATGTAAGTGTTCCTAGATTGTAAGCTCTTAGAGAAATAACATCTATTCTTGAACTCTAAATGTAATTTGAAAGATATTTACTTGGTACAAAATTTATATTCTCTGTAGCACACTAATTTCACCAGTATGTTCAGTTTATTTAAACATTTTAATTACATGGAATGCAGAATAGGGAATGAGATGTTGTTATTCTGTACAAGTTAAATACCCTGATACATACCAGAGTATTTTGGACAGAAAATAAAAAAATATTTGCAAAGATCCCTAGAGTGAATGGGGAAAATGTGGAAATATTAAGCTTCCCCACCTTTGGAATTTCTGAGATTCTCACAAGCATTAGAGACTCCCAATTTAATAAATAAAGCCCTCAATCTTGGATCTTCCTCTTATGAAACTTATTCTTATGAAGGAGAAGCTAAGCCTATTAATAATTATGCCTAAGAGTCAACCTCAGAGAACCTCTTTCATTGCCAGGACGTGGCCTCTCTCTCAGCCAACTCTAAAATAAGTTCACTAACTTCCCACCTACATGGGACATGACACACAGGGGTGTATGCCTCCCTGGCAATGTGGGACCTGACTCACAGGGATGAGACTTGCTCTGGCATCATGGAACTGAGAGTGCCTTCTTGACCAAAAATGGGAAAAGACATGAAAAAAATCAAGTTTTACTGGTGAAGAGATTTAATAGCATCAAGAGGTCATTCAGAAAGATACTCCTTTTTAGTTTCCAGTGTATTAGAATAGCTAGAAGGAAATACCTGAATTTGTTGAACTGCAATCCAGTAGATTTGATTCTTGATGATGATTGCATAACTATATGCATTTATCATGTAACCATGGGATTGTGAAATCCTTTTTACTGACACTCCATTTATAAAGTGTATGGGCAGATGAGTAATTAAACAAAGACAAAAATATATAAATAATAGGGGATAGATAAGGGTATGGGATGTTTAGTGTCCTTTTTAATTTTAATTTTTTTCTTTCTTTTGTTGTAATTAAAATGTTCCAAAATTGTTTGTGGTAAAGAATGCACAACTATATGATCATACTTTGAGCCACTGATTGTATAATTTGGATGTACTATATTGCATATGAATATATCAATAAAATTGCATTAAAATCATAAAAATTAGCAATCTGAGGGGAAATCAAGAAAAAGTTTCCATTTACAATAGCAACCAAATAATCAAATATTTAGGAACAAATTTAATCAAGGATATAAAGGACCTATACACAGAAAACCACAAAAAAATTTCTAAAGGAAATAAAGGAAGACCTAAATAAATGGAAGGGCATACTGTGTTCATGGATTGGAAGACCAAATATACTTAAGACATCAATTCCACCAAAATTGATTTATAGATTCAATGCAATACTACTTAACATCCCAACAACTTACTTTGCAGAAATAGTATAACAATCAAATTTATTTGGAAGGGAAGGGTGTCCAGAATAGCTAAAAATAACCTGAGAAACAAAAATGAAATGTGAGGGCTCACAATACCTGTCTTTAAAGCATATTACAAAGCTACAGTGGTCAAAACACCACAGTATTGGCATAAAGTTAGGTACACTGACCAATGCAATAAAATGCTAATTCAGAAATTGACCCTCTCTTTTTTGGACAATTGACCTTTGTTAATGCAGTCAGGTTGACTGAACTGGGACAGAGTACACTCTTCAACAATTGTTGCCTGGAGGACTGAATATCCATATCCAGAAGAATAAAAGAGGAGCCCTATCTCACACCTTATACAAAAATTAACTCAAAATGGATTAAAAACCTAAACTTTTGAGACTATAACATAAAAATTTTAGAAGCAAATGAGGGGGAATGTCTTAAAGATTTGGTAATGAGATGTAGTTTCTTAGACTTTAGAGCCAAAGCTCTAGCAATGAAAGAAGAAATAGATAAATGGGATCACCTAAAATTTGAATACTTTTGCACATCAAAGGACTTTGTCAAGAATGTACAAAAGCAGTCTATGCAATGAGAGACATATTTGGAAACTACATATCAGATAAGCATTTAATACACAAAATATATAAAGAGATTCAGGAAATCAACAACAAAAAGACAACACAAATAAAAATGGGCAAATGGCATAGACACTATTCTGAAATACAAATGGCTCAAATATATATGAAAAGTTGCTCAACTTCACTATCTATTAGGGAAATGTAAATCAGAAACACATTGAGACATCTCACAAACACTGGAACGATAATCACAAAAAAAGAGAAGACTTCAAGAGTTGGAGAGGATGGTGAGAAAGAGGTACACTTATTCAGTGTTAGTGGGAATATAGAATGGTGCAATCACTCTGGAAGAAAGTTTGGTGGTTCCTCTGGAAACTATGAATAGAACTGATGAATGATCCAACAATCACATTACTAGGTATATACTCAGCAGAACTGAAGGCTAATACAGGAACAGATATTTTCATGCTGATGTTTATAGCAGCATTATTCATGATTGCCAAGAGATGGAAACAGCAAAAATGTCCATCAATGGATTAGTGCATAAACAAACTATCCTATATGCATATGATGGAATATTTTGCTGTTGTAAGACACAATAAAATCATGATGCATACAACAACTTGCATGAACCTTGAGGACATTACATTTAGTGAAACAAGCCAGGAACAGAGGGGTATATACTATATGATCTTACTAATATGAACTGAAAATAATGAGCAAACTCTGAGAATTAGAGTTAAGAACACAGCTAATTAGGTGGTAGAAAGAAGGTAGAGATTGGGCAGTTGATGTTAAAGTAGTACAGCATGTTCAGCAGGATTTATTGTAAGGATCCAGAAATGGATAACACAATATTACCTGATGGTAGCCCAATATTGAAAGTATAATGAACAAAGCTGAGTGTAAGTATGGTTGAAACAGAAAGGCTAGGGGCAAGTATGACCCCAGAAGGAAAGATAGAGGACAAAAGCGGGGACTTTATAACTTAGCAAAACCTAGAGTGGATCATGATGGTGATTAAATGTAGAAATATGAGAAAGCTTTTACATGAGGGAGAACAAGTGAATGTCAACATTGCAAGGTATTGGAAATGGGATGGTATATAGGGAAAAATACAATCAATTCAAAGTATCACCTAGACTTAAGAGTAACACTTTAATATTCTTCTATTAAGTGTAACAAATGCAATATACCAAAACTAAATGTCAAGAGAGGGGATATAAGGGAAGTTTACAGGATTTTGGTTGTTGTTTTTTATCCTTTTTATTATTTAATTTACTCTTTATTCTTTAATTTTCTTCCTCTTCTTTCTTTGTGGAAGAAATGGAAATGTTCTCATATAGATTGGGGTAGTGAATGCATAACTATGTGATTATACCAGGAGCTATTGTTAATCAACTTCAGATGGATTGTATGGTCTGGGAATAAAACCATTTAAAAATAACCAGAAAGTTGAAAGGGATGGAGAATATGTGGAGATAGAAATGTACCTATACACTGTTGGTAGGGAGGTAGAATGGTGCAGCCCCTTTGGAGGCAGTGTGGTGTTTCAAGAAGAGGCTAAGTATAAGGTGGCCATATGATCCTGCAACCCCAATTTTAGGAATGCACTTGGAAGAACTGAAAACAGGGACATGAATAAACATTTGCACACTGGTGTTTATGACAGCAGTATTCATGCTTGCTAGTGGATGGAAATGGTCTAAGGTACATAGACCTATGAACGGAAGGGCAAAATGTTGTGCATACACACAATGGAATACCGAGTGGCTGCAAGAAGGAATGTATTTGTGAGGCAGATAACTAGGTGCATGAAACTTCAGGACATTATGTTGAGTGAAATAGGCCAGAAATGAAAGGACAAAAATTTTAACACCTCACTAAGTATAATGAGAAAATGCTGAGACTTGAATTTGATGGCACAAGTTATCAGTGGAGAGTACATGGGCAGAGATTGGGCAGTAGAGGATGCAGGAGTACAGAGGGCACAATAAGTCTTACTGAAAGGTTCCTACATTTTAATCTCTTACAGAAATCACATATATCCATGAATTTTAATTGTTATTTAAGATGCAATTTTTGATACAAAATTTATATTCTTTGTAGCACACTATGTAATTTAACCTATAGTGTCAATTTATTTAAACATTATAATTATATGGAACCTAGAATATGGAATTAGATATTGTTATTCTGTACTGGCTAATATAACCTAATACATCAGAGAGTATTTTGGGGAGAAAATTTAAAAATATTTGAAAAGTCCCCTTGTGGGCCTGGGAAAAATATGGAAATATTAAACATCCACACTTGGGGATTTCCTGATACTATCATAAGCATAAGGTTTCCCAATAGTGTAAGTCAAGCCCATGAACTTAGGGCTTGTCTTTATGAAACTTATTCCTGCAATGGAGGAGCTATGCCTACTTATAATAATGCCTAAGGGTCACCCCAAGATAACCTCTTTTGTTGCTCAGATGTGGCCTCTCTCTAAGCTGACTCTGCAAATAAACTGACTACTCTCCCCCCTAAATGAGACACAATTGTAAGTCCCCCTGGCAATGAGGGACATGACTCAAAGGGATGGGCCTCCTCTTGCATCATGGGCTAGAGAAAGCCTTCTATTTGTGTGTTCATATTCTTTTTAATTCAGTTTTATGGTGATATATTCACATACTCTAAAATCAACCATAGGGTACAATCAATTGTTCACAGTACCTTCACAGTTGTGCATTCATCACCACAATCGTGTTTAGAGCATTTTCATTACTCAAAAAAATAAAAATAAGAATAAAAATACTAGTAAAAAAGAATACCCAAATCATCCCATTCCCCCATGCTCCCTATTATTCATTTAACATTTGTTCCCATTTTTCTACTCCTCTGTCCATACACTGGATAACAGAAGTATGAGCCACAAAGTTTTCACAGTCACACAGTCACACCATGTAAGCTACACGGTTATACAATTGTCTTTAAAAAACAAGGCTACTGGGTTACAGTTGAACAGTTTCAGGTATTTCCTTCTAGTCATTCCAATGCACCAAGAACAAAAAAGGAATATCTATATAATGTATAAAAATAATATCCAAATTGACCTCTCAGCTCCATTTGAAATCTCTCAACCACTGAAATTTTATTTTGCTTCATTTCTCTTCCCCCTTTTGGTTAAGAAGTCTTTCTCAATCCCACAGTGTCAGGTCCAAGCTCATTTCTGTGTATCATGTCACATGTTGCCAGGGAGATTTACACCCCTGGGAGTCATGTCCCATGTAGTGGGGAGGATAGTGAATTTACCAGCTGAGTGGACTTAGAGAGAGACAAGCCACATCTGAGCAAAGAAAGAGGTTTCCTGGGGGTGAATCTTAGGCACAATTATAAGTAGGCTTAGCCTCTCCTTTGAAGAAATAAGATTCATGAGGGTAAGTCCCAAGTTGAAGGGCTCAGCAATCTAAGTTTTAGTCACCAATACTTGTGACTTGGGGAAGTTTAATATTTCTGCCTTTTTCCCCAGTCCCTCATGGGGGCTTTGCAAATATAGTTTTATTCTCTGCAAATTACTCTGGGATATGTCAGGGTCTCACACTAACCTGTACAAACTAACCAGATTTCACTCTCTATTCAAAGTTCCATATAATTATGATGTGTGAAGAAACTGACCATACAATTTAAATTGTTTAGTATGCTACAGAAAATATAGACTTCCCACCACATAAAAATCTCTTTCTTTGGTCTCAAACATAAATTGAAGTTTTAAAACAGTCAATATCATCCTTTACCTTTCATTTGGATTTGCCTTAATCCTAACCATATCCACTTAATTCATATCTCTAATTGAAGTTTGAAATATTTTTCAGCTTTTTTTTCAGTTGCTGTATGGGATAATACTGACATTCATAGCTGCCAAACTGTAGCTTTGAGTCTCTGCTGTCAAACAGATACCCAAAGTTCCAGAGACTGACCAGGTTATATACAAAGAGCTCAGCATCCCAGAATTTAGAGATAACCATTACAACTCAGGAATAGATGTGATTGTTGTAAGAGTTTACAATCTAGAGATCTTTACAAAAAGGCTTCCCTGTATACCCTGTGCTCTAGGATTCAAGTCTCAGAGTTTGCACATTATAGTTAGTCTGTATTAATGAGGTATTATAAGGTTTGTCTTTTCTTTTCTGGCTTATTTCACATAAAATACTGTCCCCCAAATCCATTCACCTAGTTACATGCCTACAACTTCATTCCTTCTTGCAGCTGCTCAATATTATATTGTATGCATACACCACAGTTCACCATTCTGTTCATTAGTCATACCCTTAGGACACCTCAATCCACTGCAAATCATGGATCCTGATGCCATAAACACCAGTATGCAAATGTCCATTCATATCCCTGCTCTCAGTTCTTCCAAAGCATATACCCAATAATGGGGTTGCAGGAACCTATGGCAACTCCATACTTAGCTTCTTGTGGAAACACCACACTGCCCTACAGATAGGCTGCACCATTATAATTCACCAACAGTAAATAGGCCTATCCTCTCTCCACATTATCTCCAGCACTCTTATCTCTCTGTTTATTTCTTTTCCCCTGCAATTTTATAGTGATATAGTCAAATACCATAAAATCATCCACAGTGCACAACCAATTGTTCACTATATCATCATATACTTGTGCTTTCAACATCTCAATAAGCTATTCAGCATATTCATCCCCCCCAAAATAGTAAAATAAGATAATAAAAAACTTAAAAGTAAAAATAAAACAAATAAAACAAAATACAAAAAGTCAGGAAACAACACCACCCCCAAGAATCCCATACCCCTCTTGTATATCCCCCTCTTATAGGCATTTTCCCTTTGTGTATTCCCTTTGTTACAATTAACGGAAGCACATTACAATGTTGAACTTAACTGTAGGGTCTAGTTTTCCTTGATTATATTTTTCCCATACCATCCCATTTTCAAAACCTTGCAAAATTGGCATTCATTTGTCCTCCTGCATGTAAAAACCTTTTTATATTTGTACATTTAATCACCATCATAGACCACTCTAGGTTTCACTAAGTTATATGGTCCCAGACATTCTCTTCTATCATTCCTTCTGGTGTCAAACATGCCCCTAGCCTTCCTCTTTCAACCACACTCACACTCAGCTTTGTTCAGTGTACTTACAATATTGTGCTATATTCACACAATATTGTGCTATCCATTTCTGGATCAGTGTAGTCAATACTGTTGACTATTCTAAACACCCTCAGCATCAAATGCCCAATCTCTACCCTCTTTCCATCACCTGATAACCTTTGTTCTCAGCTTTAACTCTCAAATTTTGCTCATTAATGTTAGTTCACATTAGAGAGATCATACACTATTTGTCCTTCTCTTTCTGGCTAATTTCACACACATAACATTCTCAAGGTTCATCCACATTGTTATAAGTTCTGTGACTTTATTCTGTCTTGCAGCTGCACAGTATTCCATCATATGCATATACCACAGTTTGTTAATCCACTACTCCACTGGTGGACATTTGGCTATTTCCATCTCTCTGCAATCATGAAAAATGCTGCTAAAAACCTTGGTTAATGAACATCCACTCATGTCTTAGCTTTAAGTTCCTCTAAGTATTTACCTAGTAATGGAATTGCTGGATCATATGTGAACTTTAAACTTAGCTTCCTGAGGAACCCACACCCTGCCATCCAGAGTGGAAGCACAATTCTTTATTTCCACAAATGGAATGTGTGCCCCTTTCTCCACATCCCCTCAGCACTTGTAATTTTTTTTTTATAATAGCCATTCAAGTAGGTGTGAGATGATACCTAATTGGGGTTTTTATTTACATTTCTGTAATACCCAGTGAAGTTGAGCATTTTTTCATATGTTTTATACCATTTGTATTTACACTTCAGAAAAGTGTCTGTCCATGACTTTTGCCCATTTTTTAATTGGGTTGTTTGCTTGTTGTTGTTGAACTGTAGGATCTCTTTATATATACTGGATGTCATGGCCCATGAGAGCTTTGCCAGTCCATGGCCAAAGAAGACACTGGGCATTTTCTAATACATGAAATTTTATTCAGGGCTTGCTTACATGGTGAGAAGTCATGTAGAGATAGATCATGGCAGTGCTCTCTCACTGGGCAGGTGCAGCATTCACAGGGAAGTTGACTTCACAATTAAAGAGGACAGCAAGTAAGTTATAAGGGGGTTTGAGACAAAGACATTCCTAAGGGTACAACAAGGGAACAGTCCTGTGACTTTGGTGTGCAGGGGTGATTGACAGGTAACCACAAGAGTGTCAAAAAGGAAGTAAACTAGTAACACTTGATAGTGAGAGGTCTGGGGACCATAGATTAATTCTTATTCAAATCTGTGTGCAAGACTTTACATTTACATCTTGCCTCTTTGTGAGACCAAGATTTCTCACCCCCTGCTTGCTTTCCATTTTGAAGTTACATTTTAAGGTTACTTTACCATTTTCTCTTTACTGATTTACAAAGATGACAGGTTAAACATTAGGTGCCCAGGTCATGCACACTGCTGTGCAATGACAAGTTCTACAGACCTGTTTCGCTCAGGCCAGGGGCTGCCATTATCCACCCCTGCACACAGTTTGCATAGACCATAGGACAGACATTGCATTTATAATTCACAACAATATAATAAACAACATAGTATTAATATACTGGGACAGAGATATAATAATCCTATTAGCAAGTGGCACTATGGCCAAGTTAATGAGTTCCACATTTAGACAAGAGGATCATTAGATCAATGATCAAGACTTTGTATATGATTTTGCATATGATCAAGAGTGCTGGTTGCATTTTGTGAATTATACATACAAAAATGAATATTAATTAGAACACAAGTACCACCTTGGGCAGCAGCCAGAGTATTTAATGCTATTCTGTTTTGCAAAACCACCTCTTTAAGTTGTGAAGTTTCTTTATTAAGTAGTGATAGCACTAGTCTTCACTATTTTCCAGCCTTGATCACAGAAATAAATTTCCCTTTCTGCAAACTTTTTGCAACTTTCTGCATCCATTCAGGTTCTGACCCACATTTTTTTCTTTTTCTTCTTTCTGAAACAACCAGTCATTTAGGACAAAACTACATTCTTTTCCTTCAAATAAAAACATTCCTCATACCTTCTACATTCAAGTCACCAAAACAATCCTGGAAATACTTTTTAAGCACTGATTTCACAATGTATTTTGCCATTAAAATTAAACTTTTTAGAGTAATGCTAAATACTCAAAACATTTTTAATGCATTATTGAAATAGTAATACACAATTTTTAACAAGAATTAACATCACATGTAGGCATATGTAATTCTAAGGCATCATGGGCTCAGGTTTCTCAACCAGCGAGGCTGCATGGGCCAGAACCAGAGCCAAATGACCTTATTTTCCCCAATTTCTAGTGTTTGTGGCACAGTCAAGAGGAAATTATCACTATTGCTTAGCTTGAGTGCAGCTGTCCCTCTTATTTGAATTCATAATGCTTGCACGGGCCCAGCAGTTACCTTTTCTACAGGAGTGGAAGCCCACTGCTTTGGGTCTGGAGTTAATGCTGATACTGTCATCAAGTCCATTGTTATAAGGAGTTTCCATCAGCCCTTAAGTGTTCCCTTAAAAGGCCACTCATTCTTTCAATTAACTCAGCTGCTGTGGGATTATAGGGCAAGTGAAATGTCCAAGGACATCATGTTCTGTAGCCCTGGCCTGGGTTAATTATCCAGTGAAAGGGGTCCTCCTATTACTGTCCACATGTGTGGGGACCCCCCAAAAAGCACTTAATTTTTCTAAGCTATGTATGGTAGCTCTTTGGTTGGCCTTGCCCGCTGGGAAGGCCAGCAGCAGTCCCATAGCCATATCCATGGTGGTGAAGGAATATTTTGCCCCTTTGGACACAGGAAGGGAGCCAATATAAATTACTTGCCACCAGCTGAAAGGGATATGGTGTCCTCAATGTCCAGTTTTCCAGTGCAGCAATTCACCCTCTTCATGCATGGTTGGTGTTAGGCTGTGGAATTTCATTAGGACATCCACTTATATGTTACCTGGTAATGAATTGGTGTTGTGGGCAGAGACATGAAAAATTGTTACCCTACATTTGTGGCAGGCAGTCCAGATGTCTTCCCATCAGATGGTGTCAGTACAGGTCTGGGCAGTCATGGCTGTCCAGGTAGCAGGTTGCTCGTGTGCCAATCCATGCAGAGTCATGTTTATTTCCTTGTCCATCAATGGTGGGCATGGGAGAAGCCACCTTAGGAGGATCAACAGGAAGCAGGGTATGTTGCTCTTCCACAGAGGAGACAAATCCTAGAATTTCATGCATCTCTGTACTTAAAGAGCTGTTGTTAAAAATGCTGCATCTTTGGAAGTAGGCTTTCCACTTTGTCAGCATGCTCACCTGAGCACTCCCTAAATGGGGCTTGTTTATAATGTCCTGTATCCACCCCTGTGTATGTATGGTCATCCATAAGATCACTGGGCAACTTTGAGTTAGACATTCAACTTGTAATAGAGCATTATAAGCTGTGCACAATTGCTTTTCCAAAGGGTTATATCTGAGTCCTGTGCCTTTCCATAGTTGGGACCAAAATCAAATAGGTACACAGTTAGTTTTTGCATTTGCCACAAACCCCACCCAAAGCCAATATCAGCACTGGCCACATCCAATTCACAGGGTATATCAGGGTCCACTTTCCTTAAATCCTGTGCTTGTGCAATAGTTTGCTTAGCCTTTTTAAACACAGCCTGCCATGGAAAATCCCATTCCCATGTTTTTAATTTTCTAATTAGGGTGTGCTAAATAGAGTATAAAGTTTCCAATAACCTAACAAACCAATAAAATCTATTAATTGTTTAGAAGTAAGCAGTGTAGGATAATTTTGTATTTTAACAACAGCTGAAGGAAGAACCTTAGTTTTACCCAAACAAGCAATGCCCAAGAACTTGATCGAGTAGTCAGGCTCTTCTCAAGTTTTCCACATTTGAAGGTATCCTTGTGTAAGCACAGCAAATGTCCATTGTTTTTTCCACATGAAGGTGGTCACAGGCTGGCTGAAGGGATCTAAAATACTAAAATAAGCTTTAGCAAGGTTTATCACAAAGTGAAATTGGCTTAATTGGGTATTCATATTATGTAACAAGGTTACTATATTCAGGACAGCTGCAAAGGAAGAGTTACCTTATTTATTTCTCTATAATAAATAGTCCTTCTCCAAGGGCCATCAGACTTCTTTATCAATGGGGTGGAGGGCTCTCTGTATGTATCCTGTGTTGGAGCAGCCCTTTCTTCCAAGGTTTTAGTGCCTAGCTTAACAAATCTTTGCTCCTTAAGTAATTTACTCCACAGTTTATAGGGTAAGTCCCTTTCCCGTGGCCACACTACTTTGCCTTGCTTTACTAGCCATTTACTAGTGAATGGGTCTTGATGTTAGTTCCCAGTGAGTACAGAGGCTGCCACAGGGAAGGGTGAGTGGAGATTGTGGCCAGTTTGCTTATTTCATGTCCAGCAAGCAAGGTGCTATTCACACCACTCTCCCATAGCTGTAGGAACCAGTTTGCTAATGGCTCTCTAGGTTTTTGTTGATATTGGTTACTAATATCTGTTAATTCAGTTTGGGAAAACTCCCAGGACCAAATGAGCACCTTTTGATTAGAAACTGCTGCTACTGCCCCACTCTCTTCCCTCCCTGGTAGATGGGGTGTTGAATTTCCTCTGTTTTAACCCTTTGTTGGACCAGAGGTTGAGCATGTTTACCTTCCTTAGTTCTAATTTCCCAGTCAGACTGGTGCTCATCATCTTTTGATGAGGAATCAACAGAGTTCCACACTTTAGGGTCCCAGTCAGGAGAAGCTAGGATATGCCTAACTTGCCCTTTGGGCAGCTTATGCCCTTTTGTTCTATTTTGCTGACATGCCAGTATTTCTAAACTTTTATCCAGAGCATCTTTTGATTCTGCTTGTGCTGACTTCATATCTCTTTCTAGATTTAATTTAACTTACAGGTGGCTTATGGCTACTTTTGCTGCTAAAGCTTCCTCAGTAGTGGCGTGTACAGCCTCTAACAATGGCCAGCCCACCACAGCCACAATCTGGCAGCTCTTTTTTCCTTTTTGAATCCCAAATGCTCCTGCAGTCTGCTCCAGGATGGCTACTAGTCCTGCTGGAGAGGTGAAAGCACCATTGTACTCACTTGGCAGGCCCCATCCATTCAGGAGCGTAGCCACTCCTCCCCACATTGGAGTTCCAGGCCACCCTGGTATCCCTCCCAGGGCCAATGCTCCTGTGGCCTGCTGCAAGGCAGCTATTAGTCCAGCCAGAGGGTTATAAACATTTCCATACTCACTCAGCAGATTCCACTCGTCTAGGAGGGTAGCCACCCCTCCCCACATAGACATCAATTCCTCTGGGAGGGTGGGCACCCCTCCCCACGTAGATGTTGCAGGCCACCCCAGTATCCCATCCATGGACTTCTTTCCCTTCACAAAGTTCTTGTTATCAGTGCCTGGGATTTCTTTAGTCTCTGGGCTGGTGGTTATTTGATTCTCCTGGCTGGTTCTACCAATTATCATGGCCTGTGAGGGCTTTGGAAGTCCAGAGGCCAAAGAAGTCACAGGGCATTTTCTGATACATGAACTTTTATTCAGGGCTTGCTTACAGGGTGAGAAGCCATGTAGAGGTAAATCATGACAGTGCTCACACTGGGCAGGTGCAACACTTACATGGAAGATGACCTTGCAATTAGAGAGGACAGGAAGCCAGTTTTAAGGTTTGAGACAAGTGTGAGAACAGTCCTGTGATGTTGGTGTGTGTGTGGGTTGATTGATAGATAGCCAAAAGAGTGTCAAAAGGGAAGGAAACTATTAACAGTTGATGATGAGAGATCTGGAGACCACAGATGAATTTTTATTCAAATCTGGGTGCAAGGCTGTATATTTACATCTTACCTTTTTGTGAGACCATGAGTTCTCACCCACTGCTTACTTTCCATTTTAAAGTTACATTTTAAGGTTAACTTACCATTTTCTCTTTACTGGCTTACAAAGCTGGTAGGTTAAACATTAGCTGCCCAGGTCACACAGACTGCTGTGTGATGACAAGTTCCACAGTCCTGTTTTGCTCAGGTCAGGGGCTGCCACACTGGATATTAAACCCTTATCTGATATGAGGTTTCCAAATATTGTCTCCCATTGTGTAGGCTTCCTTTTTATTTTCTGACAAAGTCCTTTGTTGTACAAAAGAGTTTAATTTGGAGGAAATACCATTATTCTATTTCTTCTTTCATTGCTTGCTCTTTATGTGTAAGGTCTAGGAAACCACTTCCTATCACAAGATGTTTAGGTGTTTCCCTACATTTTCTTCTAAAAGTTTTATGATCTTAGCTCTCATGTTTAGGTCTTTGATACATTTTGAGTTGATTTTTGTGTAAGGTGTGAGAAAGGAGTCCTCTTTCATTCTTTTGATTATGGATATCCAGTTCTCCAAACATCATTTATTGAAGAAGCTGCTCAGTCTCAGTTGCAATGGCTTGATGGCCTTATCAAAGATCAATTGTCAGTAGATTAGAGGGTCTATTTCTGAACACTCAGTTCAACTCCATTCATCAGAATATCTATCTTTATTCCATTACCATGCTGTTATGAACATCATAGCTTTGTAATAAGCTTTAAAGTCAGGTAGTGTGAGATCTCCCACTTCATTGGTCTTTCTAAATATATTTTTGATAATCCAGGGCACCCTTCCCTTCCAAATAAATCAGGTTATTGTTTTTCTCTTTTTCTGCAAAGTAAGTTATTGGGATCTTAACTGGTATTGCATTGAATCTATAAATCAGTTTAGGTAGAATTGACAGCTAAAATATATTTAGTCTTCCAATCCATGAACACAGTATATACTTCCATTATTTTTTTATTTCTTTTAGCAATTTCTTGTAGTTTTCTCTATATAGATCTTTTGTGACCTTTGTTATGTTCGTTCCTAAATGCTTGGTTTTTTTTTGGTTGCTATTTTAAATGGAATTTTTTTTCTTGATGTCCTGTTTATGTTGCTAATTACTGGTGTATAGGAACACTACTGATTTTGCATGTTGGTATGGTCCCCTGCCACTTTGCTGTATTCACTTATTAGCTCTTGTAGCTTTGCTGTAGATTTTTCTGGATTTTCTACATATAGGATCCTGTCTTCAAACAGTGAAATTTTAGTTCTCCCTCTCCAATTTGTGTGACTTTTATTCCTTTTTCTGTCCTACCTGCTCTAGCTAAAACTTCCAGCACAATAGTGAATAACAATGGTAACAGTGAGCATCTGTGTCTTGTTCCTGAAGTTAGAGGGAAAGCTTCCAGCCTTTCCCCATTGCATATCACATTAGCTGTGGATTTTTCATATATTGCCTTCATCATATTGAGAAAGGTCCCTTCTATTCCTATCCTTTTGATTGTTTTCATCAAGAAAGGACGTTCAGTTTTGACAACTGCCTTTTTTGCATCGGTCAAGATGACCATTTGTTTTATTCTGCTTTTATTAATGATTGATACATTTTTTTACATTAATTGATTTTCCTGTGTTGAAGAAGCCTGGCATACCTGGAATAAATTCCACTTGGCCATGGTGTATAATTCTTTTAATGTGCTGCTGGATTTGATTTGTGATTATTTTCTTGAGTATTTTTCCATCTATATTCATTAAAGGGATTGGTCTATAGTTTCTTTTCTTGTTGTATCTTTGCCTGGCTTTTGTATTAGGGTGAAGTTGGCTTTAGAATGATTTAGGTAGCTTTTCCTCCTCTTCAATTTTTTCTAAATGGTTTGAGCTTGATTGTTACTAATTCTTCCTTGAATGCTTGGTAGAATTCACATGTGAAGACATCTGGTTATGGACTTTTCTTTTTGGGGAGCTTTTTTTGTTTTGTTTTGTTTTGTTTTATTCATTTTATTGAGATATATTCACATACCACACAGTCATACAAAACAAATCGTACATTTGATTGTTCACAGTACCATTACATAGTTGTACATTCATTACCAAAATCAATCCCCGACACACTCATTACCACACACACAAAATAACCAGAATAATAATTAAAGTGAAAAAGAGCAACTAAAGTAAAAAAGAACACTGGGTGCCCTTGTCTGTTTGTTTGTTTCCTTCCCCCACCTTTCCACTGATCCATCCACAAACTAGACAAACGGGAGTGTGATCCCTATGGCCCCCCCAATCCCACTGTCCCCCCTCATGAGCCACATTTTTATACAATTGTCTTCAAGATTCATGGGTTCTGGGTTGTAGTTTGATAGTTTCAGGTATCTACGACCAGCTACCCCAATTCATTAGAACCTAAAAAGGGTTGTCTATATTGTGCATAAGAGTGTCCACCAGAGTGACCTCTCAGCTCCTTTTGGAATCTCTCTGCCACTGAAGCTTATTTCATTTCCTTTCACATCCCCCTTTTGGTCAAGAAGATGTTCTCCATCCCACGATTCCGGGTCTACATTCCTCCCCCGGAGTCATACTCCACTTTGCCAGGGAGATTCACTACCCTGGGTGTCTGATTGGGGAGCTTTTTGATGACTGACTCCATCTCTTTAATTGTGATTGGTTTGTTGAGGGTGTCCAATTCTTCTTGAGTCATTGTTGGTTGCTCATGCTTTTATAGGAAGCTATCCATTTTGTCCAAGTTGTTTAGTTTATTTGGATATAGTTGCTCATAATGTCCTCTCATTATATTCTTTATTTCTGTGTGGTCACTAGTTATGTCCCCATTCCCATTTTTTTTATTTTCTTTGCATCCTCTCTCATTTTTTTTTGTTACCCCAGCTAAGAGTTCATCAATTTTATTGATTTTCTCAAAGTACCAACTTCTGGTTTTGTTCATTATCTCTATTGTCATGTTCTTAATTTCATTTATTTCAGCTCTAATCTTTGTTATTTCTTTCCTTCTGTTTGTTTTGGGGTTTGTTTCCTGTTCTTTCTCTAGTTCTTCCAGGTGGACACTTAAATCCTCAATTTTTCCTCATTCTTCTCTTTTAATATAGGCATTTAGGGCAATGAACTTCCCTCTCATCACTGCCTTTGCTGCATCTCATAAATTTTGATATGTCATGTTTTCCTTTTCATTTGCCTCAAGATATTTACTAATTTCTCTTGTAATATTTTCCTTAACCCACTGGTTGTTCAATAGTGTGTTGTCAGCCTCCATATATTTGTGAATTTTCTTGCCATTTGCCTGTTTTTGATTTCCAATTTCATTCCATTTGATCCAAAAAAGTGTTTTGTATAATATCCATATTTTTAAATTTATTGATACTTGCATTTTGACTCTACATGAGGTCTATATTAGAGAATGATCTATGAATACATGAGAAAAATGTGAATCATGCTGTTGTGCAGTATAGCATTCTATAAATATCTGTCAAGTCTAGTTTATTTGTCACACTATAAATGCCTGTTTCCTTATTTATTCTCTGTATAGATATTCCATCTGTTGATGACAGCTGTGTACTGAAGTCTCCAACTCTTATTATGGAAGTGTCTACTTCTCTCTTCAGTGTTTTCAGTGTTTACTTCATGGAATTTGGGCACTCTGGATTGGTGCATAAATATTTACAATTGTTATGTCTTCTTGATGAATTGTCCCTTTTATTAATATGCAGTGTCCTATTTTGTCTCTTCTAATTGTTTTACAGTCAAAGTCTAATTTGCTGATATTGATATAGCTAACCCCACTCTATTCTGGTTATTGTTTGCATGAAATAACTTTTTCCAACCTTTCACTTTCAACCTCTTTTTATCCTTGTGTCTAAGGTGAGTCTCTTATAGACAGCACATAGAAGAGGTGCTGTTTTTTAATCCATTCTTCCAGTCTATCTCTTTTTATTGGGTAGCTTAATTCAGTAATATTAACTATGATTACTGTAAAGGCAGTATTTTCTTCTATCATGTTGTCTTTTGGTCTTTTATTAACACAGATTAATACTGGAAATTTTCTTTTTATCAATATTTGCGTAGTCTTTTTTCCCATTTATTTTATTATGAACTTTAACATATATACCTAACAGTGATAACTTTCAATGTACTATTTCACAAGTAGTTAGAGAGAAAATATCAAGGAATATCATGGGTCACAGTTCCACAACTTCAGCCATTTTCATTATTGTAAGATATAACATACATACAAAAAGGTGTCATCTCTCAACAGATAGCTCAAGAAGCAGTCATATAAGCAATTTCAAAAATTGTTATGTGTTACATTTCCACAATTTCAGTACTTTCATTATTAAGGTATATACAGAAAGGTGAACATCTTCAAGGCACAATTAAATGAGCTGCTATAGAGCATATCCCAAGGGATGCTATAGGCTACAGTTCCACCATGTCATTTACATCCTTCCAGCCTCTCCAACATCCAAACATCCAAAACTATTTAATTATATAAACTTTTAGTAGTCATAGACATTTGTTCAATCTTATCTTGTTTGTTTTTACTCCTTTTTCTCAATTAATCTCTTTCTCTGTCTTCAGCAGTGTCTAGGCAGTGAGCACCCTAACTTGTTCATGTTAAAATGAGGTATTGACAGTATGCAGATGGGGCCACATCTGATAGTTGATCTTAAAGAGGCTATTGTCTCTGCATATTAGGACTTGTTTGATATAGAAACACTCTTGTGGATTTAAGTTTCTGAAAGATAAAACTTAGTGAGTGCATCTTTTAGAGAATATTATATAGGGACCTAAGTATTTGGGGACTACTTTTTGTAAGGGCATGGCATGCTGTGGCTAATTGGGATGTCTAGTTGGAGGTTGCATAAAGGAAACCTCCAGGATAGCTTCTGAACTATGGTATCTCTCAGCCAATGTGACCTCAGCTTATTAGCTCTCTTTTTTTCTCATTTTTGGTCAAGTAGGCATTTTCAATCCCTCACTGCCAGGGCCCAGGCTCACTCCTGGGAATCATGTCCCACATCACCAGAGAGATTCATTCCCCTAGGAGTCATGCCCCTCAGTTCCTCAGAAAACAAGATATCACATCGCCTGCTGTTCCAGCAATTTCACTTCTCAGTATATACCCAGAAGATCTGGAAGCAGTGACTTGAACAGATATTTGCACACTGATGTTCACAGTGGCATTGTTCACAATTGCCTTTTGGTTTTTATATATCATATCTTATTTTTCTCTTTCTTCTTTCACTCTTCCTGATATTCTTCATTACTACACTCTTATTCAAGCTTCTCTCTCCTGTCTTTTCCTTTCAGCTTGTAGCACTCCTGTTAGTATTTCTTGCAGAGCAGGTCTTTTATTCACAAACTCTCAGTGTCACTTTGCCTGAAAATATTTTAATCTCACCCTGTTTTTCTTAATTCAGTTGTATTGAGATATATTCACATACCATACAATCATCCATGGTCCACAATCAACTGTTCATAGCACCATCATACAACTGTGAACTCATCACCCCAATCAAACTTTGAACATCTTCCTCACACAAAAAAGAATGAAAATAAGAATAAAAAATAAAAGTGAAGAGAGAGAGCCTAAGATGGTGGCTAGGCAAGACAGGGCAAAAAAAACACCTCTGTGAAAAATACTAGATAAAAGCCAGAAAGTGACCAAGAACAGCAGTGCCAGTGATGCATAAGCCAGACAAAGTCTGCTAAATCCACAGTGCCTATGCATTTGGTGAAACTGGGAATCTGCATTCTGAAATGAGTGAGTGAGCCAGCTGAAAGTCCAGCAGCCACACTGTGGTGTGGGGAAACCATGTGTTGGCATTTGGAGATGGACTAGTTCTTTAAAAAAAAAAAAGGAACAGCTGTGGATATGGTGGCAAGAGCCACACAGTGAAGCATGGCAGGAATGGGCTATGCCAATGTCTCAATATCTGCCATGGAAGATAGCCCTTCACACACCCCCTGCTAACTGTCTCAGAGCCAGAAGGGCAGAGGGGAGCCAAAAAGAGAAAAAATCCATGCCCCTTGCAGCCATCTTCCTGGTGGGCTGTGGATGCTCCTGCCCAGGGCTGGAGACACAGCCCAGAGACATGTCAAGGGTCCCAGTGTGATGGGGAGTGTTTCATGCAGCACTGCACACATGCCACAATATCAGCCATGGACAGTGGCCTTTAGGGCACCCACAGCTAATTGTCTTGGATCTGGGAAGGCAGAGTTGTACAAAAAAGGGGGAAATTAACATGCCCAACTCAGTCATATTTACAGCAGGCTGGGAATGCCCCTGCACAACCTGGCAGCCCAGGGCTTCCCTGGAGGGCTGGTGCACACTTGTGACATGGCAGAGCCTTCCCTCAGCAGAGGTCCTGGAAGAGCACAGCTGAGAAGGGGGACCTGCTCAGAAATCCCAGGAACCCTATGCAAATACCAAGGACTTGTGGGTCAGCAGCATAGACAATCTGTGGCAAGACTGAAATGAAGGCTTAGACTCTTGCAATAGCCTTAAATCTCTGGGAACAACTGGGAGGTTTGATTATTAAAGCTGCCCTGCCTCCCTAACTGCTCAGACACTTGCCCCTCATTCAGGGCAGACAGCACCAACAACACACCCAAACTTGGTGCACCAATTGAACCCCACAAGAATCAGACCCCCACACACCACAAAGACAAAATTGGGGAGAACTGACTTGAGGGGAATAGGTGATTCATGGATGCCATCTTCTGGTTAGTTAGAGAAAGTGTATGCTATGAAGCTGTAGATCTGACAAATTAGAGATTGGTGTTTTTCATATTCTGAAAGAACCCTATCAAGTAAAGCAAATGCCAAGAGGTCAAAAACAAAAGAAAATTTTAAAGCATATGATCAAACCAGATGGTATAGAGAACAAACCCAAATACCCAAATCAAAAGATCAGTGGAGACACAGTACTTGGAGCAATTAACCGAAGAACTAAAGACAAACAATGAGAGCATGGCACAGGATATAAAGGACATGAAGAAGAGTATTTCACAGGATGTAAAGGACATGAGGAAGAACCTAGAAGAACATAAAGAAGAACTTGCTAGAGTAAACAAAAAAAAAATAGATGATCTTATGGAAATAAAAGAAACTGTTGGCCAAATTAAAAAGATTCTGGATACTCATAGTACAAGAATAGAGGAAGCTGAACAATTACTCAGCATCCTTGAGGTCCACAGAATGGAAAATGAAAGAAAAAAGAAAGAATGGGGAAAAATAAAAAAAAAAAAAAACAAAAATGGATCTCACGGATATGGTAGATAAAATAAAATATCCAAATTTAAGACTCATTGGTGTCCCAGAAGGGGAAGAGAAGGGTAAAGTTCTAGAAAGAGTATTCAAAGAAATTGTTGGGGAAAACTTCCCAAACCTTCTACACAATATAAATACACAAAGCATAAATGCCCAGCAAACTCCAAATAGAATAAATCCAAATAAACCCATTCCAAGACATATTCTGATCAGACTGTCAAATACTGAAGAGAAGGAGCAAGTTCTGAAAGCAGCAAGAGAAAAGCAATTCACCACATACAAAGGAAACAAAATAAGACAAAGTAGTGACTACTCAGTGGCCACCACGAAGGCAAGAAGGCAGTGGCATGACATATTTAAAATTCTGAGAGAGAAAAATTTCCAACCAAGAATACTTTATCCAGCAAAACTCTCCTTCAGATTTTAGGGGAACTTAAAATTTTCACAGCAAGCAAAGGCCGAGAGATTTTGTTAATAAAACACCTACCCTACTTCAGATACTAAAGGAAGCCCTACCAATAGAGAAACAAAGAGCAGAGAGAGATATAGAGAAATTTGACAGATGTATATGGGGCATTTCATCCTAAGTCACCAGGACACACATTCTTCTCTAGTGATCATGGATCTTTCTCCAGAGTAGACCACATGCTGCGACATGGAGCAAGCCTCAATAAATTTAAAAAAAAAATGAATTTGTTCAAAGCACATTCACTGACCACAATGGAATACAAATAGAAGTCAGTAACCATCAGGGACTTGGAAGTTTCACAAACACCTGGAGGTTAAAAATGAGGGGGAGATGAAAACATCCCCAGATAATCAAAAGCTGAGGGACTTCATCACCAGTAGATCAGTCCTACAAGAAATGTTAAAGGGAATTGTGCAGGCTGAAAGGAAGGGACACTAAACAATTGGCTGAAACCACATGAAGAAATAAAGATTTCCAGTAAAGATCACATGGTAAATATAAATACCAATACTATGGTATTTTTGATTTGTAACTCCACTATTTACTTCCTACAGGATCTAAAATACATAAACTGTAATGATAAATTGGTGGTTTTGGACTCAATGTAAAATATGTATTTTTTGACAAGAACTACATAAAGGTGGGGGAATGGAGGAGTTTGGGAACATAGTTTATGTGTCCTATTGAAGTTAAGTTGGTATCAAAGCAAAACAATATTGCTATAGGTTTAAGATGTTAAATTTAAGCCCCATGGTACACACAAAGAAAGTATCAGAGAATATGACCATAGAGATGAAAAATAGGGTATGGGTTATGAGAAGTAAGGGAAGGGGCAATGGGAAGTTAAGAAATGAGTGTAGGGTTTCTGTTTAGGGTGAAGGGAAATTTCTAGTAATGGATGGTGGGAAGGTGATGACACTGCAACATTCTAAATGTGATTAATCCCACTAATGGAATGCTAGGGAGGGATTGGAATGGGAAGATTTAAGCCGTATATATGTTTCTACAATTGAAAAATAAAAAGACAGTCTAAATAGATAATGACAATTAAATGCCAAGGATGATCCTGAATGGGATCTGAGGATGCAGGGGAGGAGGCTCAAAGGGACATAGACATAAGGGAAAAAAAAGGAATATAGAATATAAGCTTTGTATCAATGTTGAATTTCTTGAACTCCTTAGCTACGCTTAATGGGATTGCATAAAAGAATGTTCTTGTTCATGGGAAATGTACAGGTGAATTATATTGTTTGTTCAAGGATGTGTGCAACTTGCTCTCATATATTCAGAAGACAGAGCAATAGATGATGGATGACAGATAGGGAGGGTGGGATGGAGGAAAAGAAAGAAATGGTGGAGTGACAGGTTGTTAAAGTTGGTGGATTGGGGTATCAGGGGAGGGGGGTCTGGGTATGCTGGAGTTCTGTGTATGGGGTTTGTATAGCTTTTGCAAGTGTTCCTATAAGTTTGAATTTATTTCAAAATAAAATTTAAAAAAATGGTGAAAAAGAACACCCAAGTTATTCCATCCCCCATCTCACTCTATTTTTCATTTAGTTTTTGTCCCCTTTTTTCTACTCATCCATCCACATACTGCATAAAAGGAGTGGGAACCACAAGGTCCTCACGATCACAATGCCACATAATATAAACTACATAGTTATACAATCATTTTCAAGAATCAAGGCTCCTGGGAGGCAGTTTGAAAGCTCCAGGCATTTCCTTTTAGCTATTCCAATACACTAAAACCTAAAAAGGGATATCTGTATAGTGCACAAGAATGTCCCCCAGAGTGACCTCTCTACTCCTGCTGAAATCTCCCAGCCATGGAAACTTTACCTTGCCTCAATTCATTACCCCTATTTGGTCAAGAAGACTTCCTCAATCCCATGATGCCACAACCAGGTTGGTCCTCAGGAGTCTTATCCTGCATTGTCAGAGAGATTCATACCCCTGGGATTCAGGTCCCAGGTAAGGGGAAGGCAATGAGTTCACCTGCCAAACTGACCTAGATAGAGAGAGAGGGCAACATTTGAGCAACAAAGAGGCCCCCTGGGGAAGACTCCCACACATTGCCATTAGTTGGCCCAGCCTTTCCTCTGCAGAAACAAGCCCCACAGGGGCAAGCCCTATGATCAAGGGCTTACCAGACCATCAGTCCTCAATGTTTGTGGGAATATCAGCAACAACCCATGCGGGGAAGTCCAACATTTATGCATTTTCCCCAGCTCATCAGGGGGGCTGCAAATATATTTTTATTCTCTACCCAAACCACCCTGGTATTTATCACTATTTCACACCAACCTGTACAAACCTACCAGATCTCACTTCCTATTCAAAGCTCCATGCAATCATGGTGCTCATACAGACAGCAAAAGTTAAATTATTTAGTATACTGTGGAAAATATCTATCCTGTACCAAATAAACATCTCTTCCATTGGTCTCACAGAAAAGTTGAAGCTCCAAACACACTCAGTATTGTCCTCTACCCTCTGGCCTGATTTGCCTTGGTCCCAACCATATCTGCTTCATTCATATGTCTAATTGAAGTCTGGACCATTTTACAACTTTTTTAACAGCTGCTGTATGCAGTAATACTGACATTCATAGCTGCTGAGCTCTAGCTGTGAGCCTCAGGTGTCACAGAGATACCCAAAGTTCCAGAGACTGACCATGTCATATACAAAGAAGTCAACATTTCAGAATTTGAAGATAGCTATTACAATTCAGGTATATATGTGACTACTGTAGGATCTTACAATCCAGGGACCACTAAAACAAGTGTTCCCCTGATAAGCTGTGCTCTAAGATTTAATTCTCAGAATTTACATATTATAGTTAGTCCATATTGGGGAGGCATTATAATGTTTGTCTTCATTTCTGGCATACTTCACTCAAAATTCTGTCCACAGGATCCATTCACTTCATTTCGTGTGTCACAGCTTCTCTCCTCACAGTTGCTCAATATTCCATTGTATGCACATAGCAGATTTCATCGTTCCATTCATCAGTCAATGCACACTTAGGCCACCTCCACCCATTGCAAATCATGAATACTGCCTACATAAACACCAGTGAGCAAATGTTCATCCATGTCCCTGCTCTCAGATCCTCCAAGTATATACCCCATAATGAGGTTACAGGACCTTATGGCACCCACAAACTTAGCTTCCTGTGGAACCATCACACTGTCCTCCAGATAGGTTACAACATTCTGCTTCCTCCCAAAGAGTAAACATGCACAAACACCCCCATATTATCTCCAGCACTTTTGTCCCTATTTATATTATTCCCTACAATTTTATAGAGGTCTATTCATATACCATACAATCATGCACAGTGTACAATCAATTGTTCACAGAATCATCATATAGTTGTGCATTCATCACCACAATCAGCACTTGAACATATTCACTATTTCAAAAAAAATTATAATAAAAAATAAAATACCATATAATACAACATAATAATAAGGCCAGACAACAGCACCACTACCAAGAATCCCATATCCCTCCCTTATATCCCCCTCTCATACACATTTAGCTTTGGTATATTGCCTTTGCTACATTTAGTGGAAGCATATTACAATGTTACTGTTAACAATAGATCCTAGTTTCCTTTGATTATATTTTCCCAGTTCCATCTCATTTTCAACACTTTGCAAGGTTGACATTCATTTGTCCTCCCACATGTAAAAAAATATTTATATTTGTACATTTAGTCACAATCATTGCCCATTATATTTTCACTGTTATACAGTCCCAGCCTTTATCATCTAACTTTACTTCTGGAGTCATACATGTCCCTAGCCCTCCTCTATCAGCTTTAATCACAGATATCTTTGTTCAATGTACTTACAATATTGTCTTACCATCACACAGTATTATGCTTTCCATTTCTGGATCTATACAGTCAATCCTGTTGTACATTCTATACTGCTTTAGCATCAAATGCCCAAGATCTACCCTCATTGTATCTCCTGATAACCTGTGTTCTCAGCTTTTAACTCTCAAAGTTTGCTAATTAATGTTAGTTCATATTAGTGAGACCATAAGATATTTGTACTTTTGTTTCTGGCTAACTTCGCTCAACATAATATTCTCAAGTTCATCCATTCATCCACGTTATTACATGTTCTCTGACTTTGCTCTGTGTTATAGCTGTGCAATGTTCCATTGTGTGTATACACCACAGTTTATTTATCCACTTCTCCACTGATGGACATTTGGGCTGTTTCCATTGCTTGGAAATTGTGAATAGTGCAGCTATAAATATCAGTTTACAAATGTCCATTCCTGTCTTAGCTTTCAGTTCCTCTGAGTGTATACCTAGTAATGGAATTTGTGGATCATATGGCAATTCTATACTTAGCTTCCTGAGGAAAATTCACATTGCCTTCCAGAGTGGCTGCACCAATCTGCCTTGCCACCAACAGTGAATAACTGTGCCTCTTTCTCCACATCCAATCCAGCACTTTTAATTTTCTGTTTTTTTTTTAAGTAATGGCCAATCTGGTAGATGTGAGATGACATCTCATTGGGGTTTTGATTTGCATTTCCCTAATAGCCAGTAAAGTTGAGCATTTTTCATATATTTTTGAACCAATTGCATTTCCTCTTCAGAAAAGTATCTGTCCATGCCTTTTGCCCAAATTTTAATTGGGTTGTTTGTCTTTCTTCTGTTGAGTTGTAGGATCCCTTTATATATTTGTGATATTAAACCCTTATCTGATATGTTATTTCCAAATGTTGTCTTCCTATTGCAAAGGCTGCTATTTTTACATTTCTGATAATGTCCTTTGATGTAAAAATGTTCAATTTTGAGGAGATCCCATTCATCTATTTCTTCTTGGGTTGCTTGTGCTTTGGGTGTAAGGTATAGGGAAACACCTCCTATCACAGGATCTTGAGGATTTTGCCTTATATTTTTCTAAGAATCTTATGATTTTAGCACTAATGTTTAAGTTTTTGATCAATTTCAAATTAATTTTTGTATAAGGTGTGAGATAGGAGTTGTGTTTCATTTTTTGGATATGGATATTCAGTTCTCCAAGCACCATTTATTGAAGAGGCTACTCTGTCCCATTTGCATTGGCTTCACAGCCTTATCAAAGATCAATTGTCATAAATGTGTCTATTTCTGAACACACATTTCAATTCCATTGGTTGGTATATCTATTCTATGCCAGTACCATGCTGTTTTGACCACTGTAGCTTTGTAATATGTTTCATAGTCAGTAGTTTGAGACCTCCCAGTTTGTTTCTCTGTCTCAAGATTATTTTTGGTATTCAGAGCACCTTGCCCTTCCAAATAAATTTGGTTATTGGTTTTTCTCTTTCTGTAAGGCAAGTTGGGATAATAACTGGTATTTCATTGAATCTATAAATCATTTTATGTAGAATTGATATCTTAACTATATTTACTCTTCCAATCCTTGAACACAGTATGTTCTTCCATTTTTTAGGTCCCATTTGATTTCTTTTAGCAATTTCTTGTAGTTTTCTCCATATAGATCTTTTTTTGGCTTTGGTTAAGTTTATTCCAAAACACTTGATTCTTTGGGTTGCTACTGTAAATGGATTTTTCTCTTGATTTCCTCCTCCTGTTGCACATTACTTGTGCATAGGAACACTACAGATTTTTGCATATTGATCCTCTAGTCTGCCACTTTGCTATATTTATTAACAAGTTCTAGCAGCTTTGCTGTAGATTTTTCTGGGTTTTCTACATATAGGATCATGTCATCTGCAAACAGTGAAAGTTTTACTTCTTCCTCTCCAATTTGGATGCCTTTTATTTCCTGTTTGTCCTAATTCCTCTAGCTAAAACTTCCTGAACAATATTGAAAACAATGGTGACAGTGGGCATACCTCTGGTTCCTGATCTTAGAGGGAAAGCTTTCAGTCTTTCCCAATTGATTATGGTGTTAGCTGTGAGTTTTTCATATATTGCTTTTATTGTATTGAAAATGTTCCCTTCTTTTCTTATCTTTGAAGTGTTTAAATCATGAAAGTATGTTGAATTTTGTCAAATGCCTTTTCAACATTGATTAAGATGTTCATGTGTTTCTTCTTCTTTGATTTATTGATGTGGTGTATTACATTAATTGATTTTCTTGTGTTGAACCAGCTTTGCATACCTGGAATAAGTCCCACCAGACTGTGGTGCATAATTCTTTTAATAAGCTGCTGGATTACATTTGTGACAATTATGTTGAGGATATTTTCACCTATAGTCATTAAAGTGATTGGTTTATAATTTTCTTTTTTTTTTTTGTAGTATCTTTGTAGTGTCTTTGTATTAGGTTGATGTTGGCTTCATAGAATGAGTTAGGTAGCTTTCCCTCCTCTTCAATATTTTTGAATTTTTGAGCAGAATTGGTACTAATACTTTCCTGAATGCTTGGTAAGATTCACATGTGAAACCATCTGGCTTTTCTTCTTGGGGAGCTTTTTGATGATGGACTCAATCTCTTTACTTGTGATTGGTTTGTTGAGGTCATCTATTTCTTCTTGAGTCAATGTTGCTTGTTTATTCTCTTCTAGGAAGTTTTCCATCTCATCTAAGTTGTCTAGTTTATTAGCATATAGTTGCTCATAGTATCTTTTCATTATCTCCTTTATTTCTGCCAGTTCAGTCATTACATCTCCTTTCCCATTTCTAATTGTACTTATTTTCGTCCACTATCTCATTGTTTTTGGTAGCCTAGATAAGGGTCCATCAATTATATTTCTTTTCTCAAAGAACCAATTTCTGCATGTGTTGATTCTCTCTATGGTTTTCCTGTACTCAATTTCATTTGTTTCTACTCTTATCTTTTTATTTCCTTCCTTCTGTTTGCTTTGCAGTTAGTTTGCTCTGCTTTCTCTAGTTTTCCAGTCAAACAGTTATTTCCCCAATTTTTGCTCTCTCTTCTCTTTTCATACAGGCATTTAGGGCAATAAATTTCCCTCTCAGCTCTGCATTTGCTGTATCCCATAAGTTTTGATATGCTGTGTTTTCCTTCTCATTTGCCTTGAAGTGTTTAGTAATTTCTCTTGTAATTTCATCCTTTACCCACTGGTATTCTAAGACTTTGTTGTTTAGTCTCCATATATTTGTGAATTTTATGACCTTCTGACCATTATGTGTTTCCAACTTCATTCCATTATGATCCAAGAAAGTGTTTTTATAATATCAATACTTTTAAATTTGTTGCATCTTGCTTTATGACCCAACATGTGGTATATCCTACAGAATGTTCCATGGGCACTTGAAATAAATGTGTATCCTGCTGTTGTGAGGTGTAGTGTTCTATAAATGTCTCTGAAGTCTAATTCATTTATCATACAATTCAGCATCTGTTTCCTTATTGATCCTCTGTCTAAGTTTTCAGTCCATTGATCAGAGCTGTGTATTGAAGTCTCCAACTATTGTTGTAGAGGTATCTACTTCTCCTTTTCAGTGTTCTCTGTGGTTGCCTCAAGTATTTTGGGGCTCTCTGGCTTGGTGCATAAATGTTTATGTTTGTTATGTTTTTTGATGTATTGACCCTTTGATTAACATATAGTATCCTTCTTTGTTTCTTTTAATTGTTTTACTTTTGAAGCCTAATTTGTCTGATAATATAGGCACTCCCACATTTTTCCAGTTATGGTTAGCATGAAATATCTTTTTCCAACTTTTCACTTTCAGCCTATTTTGTTCTTGTGTCTAAGGTGAGTTTCTTGTAAACAGCATATAATTGGGTCCTGTTTTTTAATCCATTCTGCTAGACTGTCTTTTTATTGGGGAGTTTAATCCATTAACATTTACTGTTATTACTGTATGGGCAGTACTTTCTTCTACCATTTTGTCTTTTGGATTTTATATGTAACATCTTATTTTTTACTCCATGTCTCTCTTTTTACCCTTCCTTATAGCCAGTGAATTTGAGCATTTTTTTCATATATTTATGAGCCATTTGTATTTCCTCTTCAGAAAAATGTCTCTTCATGTCTTTTGCCCATTTTTTAATTGGATTGTTTGTCTTTCTGTTATTGAGATGCAGGATTCCTTTATATATTTGGGATATTAAACCCTTATCTGTTATGTGGTTTACAAATATCATCTCCCATTGTGTAGGTTGCCTTTTTACTTTTCTGACAAAGTCCTTTGATGTACAAAAGTGTTTTTTTGAGGCGATCCCATTTGTCTATTTGTTCTTTGGTTGCTCGAGCCTTGGGTGTGAGGTCTAAGAAGCCACATCTTTTCACAAGATTTTTAAGATATTGCCCTGCATTTTCTTCTAAGAGTTTTATGGTCTTGGTGCTAATGTTTAGGCTTTTGATCCACTTTGAGTTAATTTTGGTATAAGGTGTGAGATGGACATCCTCTTTCATTCTTTTGGAAATGGATATCCAGTTCTCCAAACACCATTTATTGAACAGGCTGCTCTTTCCCAGTTGCTTCAGCTTCAATGCCTTATCAAAAATCAGTTGTTCGTAGATGCGAGGGTCTACTTCTGAACACTCATTTCAATTCCATTGGTCAGTATATCTGTCCTTATGCCAGTACCATGCTGTTTTGAGCACTGCAGCTTTGTAATATGCTTCAAAGTCAGGTAGTGTGAGACCTTCCACTTCATTCCTCTTTCTCAAGATATTTTTGGCTATTTGGCACACCTTACCCTTCCAAATAAATTTAGTTATTGGTTTTTCTATTTCTGTAAAGTAAGTTGTTGGGATTTGAATTGGTATTGCATTGAATCTGTAAATCAGTTTAGGTAAAATTGCCATCTTAACTATATTTAGTCTTCCAATCCATGAACATGGTATGTTCTTTCATTTTAGGTCTTGTTCAATTTCTTTTAGCAGTTTCTTATAATTTTCTACGTAAAGGTCTTTTGTGTCCTTGGTTAAGTTTATTCCTAAATACTTGATTCTTTTGGTTGCTATTGTAAATGGGATTTTTTTTCTTGATTTCCTCCTCTCGTTGCACATTACTTGTGTATAGGAACACTACAGATTTTTGCGTGTTGGTCTTGTAGCCTGCTACTTTGCTGTATTCATTGACTAGTTCTAGTAGCTTTGTTGTAGATTTTTCTGGATTTCCTACATATAGAATCATGTCATCTGCAAATAGAGAAAGTTTTACTTCTTCCTCTCCAATTTGAATGCCTTTTATTTGTTTTTCTTGCCTAATTTCTCTAGCTAGAACTTCCAGCACAATGTTGAATAACAATGGTGATAGTGGGCATCCCTGTCTTGTTCCTTATCTTAGAGGAAAAGCTTTCAGTCTCTCCCCTTTGAGTGTGATGTTAGCTGTGGGTTTTTCATATATTGCCTTTATCATATTGAAAAAGTTCCCTTCTATTCCTATCCTTTGAAGTGTTTTCATCAGGAAAGGATGTTGAATTTTGTCAAATGCATTTTCTGCAGCAATTGAGATGATCATGTGGTTCTTCTGCTTTGATTTATTGATGTGGTGTATTACATTAATTGATTTTCTTGTGTTGAACCAGCCTTGCATACCTGGAATAAATCCCACCTGGTTGTGGTGTATAATTCTTTTAATGTGCTGCTGGATTCGATTTGTGAGTATTTTGTTGAGGATATTTGCGTCTATATTCATTAAAGAAATTGGTCTATAATTTTCTTTTTTTGTAGTATCTTTGTCTGGTTTTGGTATTAGGGTGATGTTGGCTTCATAGAAAGAGTTAGGTAGCTTTCCCTCTTCTTCAATTTTTTTGAAGAGTTTGATCAGGATTGGTACTAATTCATTCTTGAATGCTTGGTCAAATTCACATGTGAAACCATCTGGTCCTGGGCTTTTCCTTTTTGGGAGCTTTTTGATGACTGACTCAATCTCTTTTCTTGTGATTGGTTTGTTGAGGTCATCTATTTCTTCTTGAGTTAATGTTGGTTGTTTATGCTTTTCTAGGAAGTTGTCCATTTCATCTAAGTTGTCTAGTTTATTAGCATATAGTTGCACATAGTATCTTCTGATTATCTCCTTAATTTCTGCAGGGTCGGTAGTTATGTTTCCTTTCCCATTTCTGATTGCATTTATTTGCATCTGCTCTCTCTTTTTTTTTGTTAGCCTAGCCAGTGGTCCATTGATTTTATTGATTTTCTCAAAGAACCAACTTCTGGTTTTGTTGATTCTCTCTATTGTTTTCCTGTTCTCAATTGAATTTACTTCTGCTCTAATCTTTGTTATTTCTTCCCTTCTGTTTGCTTTGGGGTTAGTTTGCTGTTCTTTCTCTAATTCCTCCAGGTGAGCAGTTAACTCTTCAATTTTTGCTCTCTCTTCTCTTTTAATATAGGCATTTAGGGCAATAAATTTCCCTCTTAGCACCCCCTTTGCTGCATCCCATAAGTTTTGATAAGTTGTGTTTTCAT
The DNA here is from genome assembly GCF_015220235.1 of Choloepus didactylus. Classification (NCBI taxonomy): domain Eukaryota; kingdom Metazoa; phylum Chordata; class Mammalia; order Pilosa; family Megalonychidae; genus Choloepus; species Choloepus didactylus. Next base: position 98,598,004 of record NC_051334.1, on the reverse strand, counting down.
TGTCATTTGCCTCGAGGTATTTACTAATTTCTCTTGTAATTTCTTCCTTTACCCACTGGTTTTCTAAGAGGGTGTTGTTTAGCCTCCATATGTTTGTGAATTTTATGACCTTCTGCCTTTTATTTATTTCCAACTTCATTCCATTGTGGTCTGAGAAAGTGTTTTGTATAATATCAATATTTTTAAATTTGTTGAGACTTGCTTTGTGACCCAACATGTAGTCCATCCTAGAGAATGTTCCATGAGCACTTGAGAAAAAAGTGTATCCTGCTGTTGTTGGATGTAGTGTTCTATAAATGTCTGTCAAGTCTAGTTCATTTATCATACAATTCAACATCTCTGATTCTTTAGTGATCCTCTGTCTAGATATTCTATCCATTGATGAGAGTGGTGTATTGAAGTCTCCAACTATTATTGTAGAAGCATCTATTTCTCCTTTCAGTGATCGCAGTGTTTGCCTCATGAATTTTGGGGCATTCTGACTTGGTGCATAAATATTTATTATTGTTATGTTTTCTTGATGAATTGACCCTTTTATTAATATATAGTGTCCTTCTTTGTCTCATTTAATTGTTTCGCTTTTGAAGTCTAACTTGTCTGATATTAATATAGCTACTCCCGCTTTTTTCTGGTTGTTGTTTGCATGAAATATCTTTTTCCAACCTTTCACTTTCAGTCTATTTTTGTCCTTGTTTCTAAAGTGAGTTTCTTGTAGACAGCATATAGATGGGTCCTGTTTTTTAATCCATTCTGCCAATCTGTGTCTTTTTATTGGGGAGTTTAATCCATTTACATTTAGTGTTATTACTGTAAGGGCAGTACTTTCTACTACCATTTTGCTTTTTGGAATTTATGTCATATCTTATTTTTTCCTCTCCTTTTACCTTTCCTGATAATCTTCATTTCTGCACTCTTCTCCAACTCTCACTCTTCTGTCTTTTCCTATCAGCCTGTAGCACTCCCTTTAGTATTTCTTGTAGTGCTGGTCTCTTATTCACAAACTCTCGCAGTGTCTGTTTGTCCAAAAATGTTTTAATCTCTCCCTCATTTTTGAAGGAAAGTTTTGCTGGATATAGAATTCTTGGTTGGCAGTTTTTCTCTTTCAGTATCTTAAATATATCATGCCACTGTCTTCTTGCCTCTGTTATTCAGTTCAACTTATTCTAGACCTCCAACTTAGGTTCTATTTCTTTAGTACAGAGAAATCTGTACCTAGTCTTATTGACCTTCCCTTGTATGTGATGGATCACTTTTCTCTTGCTGCTTTCAGAATCCTCTCTTTGTCTTTGGCATTGGACAATCTGACCAGTAAGTGTCTTGGAGTAGGTCTATTGGGGTCTATTCTATTTGGGGTACATTGTACTTCTTGAATCTCTAATTTTCTGTCTTTTATAAGAGTTGGGAAATTTTCAGTGAATATGTCTTCTATTACTCTTTCTGCCCCTTTTCCCCTCTCTTCTCCTTCTGGGATACCCATAACACTTATATTTGTGCATTTCATGTTGTCACTCAGCTCCCTAAGACCCTGCTCATATTTTTCCATTTTTTTCACCATCTGTTCTTTTGTGTGTATGAATTCGAATGACCTGTCTTCCAGTTCACTGATCCTTTCCTCTGCCTGTTCAAATCTACTGTTGTGTCCCTCCATTGTGCTTTTCATCTCCTCCATTGTGGCCTTCATTCCCATGAGTTCTGCCTTTTGTTTTTTTAAGTTTGTGAATTCTTCTTTATGGTCATCCAGTGTCTTCTTTATATCCTTCAGTTCTTTTGCTATATCTTCCTTCATTTCATCAAATTTATTTAGCATTAGTTGCCTCCACTCTTGTTTCCCAGCTGAGCTATTAGTTTGTTCCTTTGGCTGGTCCATGTTTTCATTTTTCCTGGTATGGCTTGTTATCTTAAGTTGTCTAGGCATCTGATTTTCTTGATTAGTTTATTCTGGAGCTTGTTTTCTATCTTTTACCTAGTGGTTTTCTTGTTGGTTGGCTTTGTTCTCTGGCCTCTGTTATTCAGTTCAACTTATTCTAGACCTCTAACTTAGGTTCTATTTAGTTGAACAGAATTTTTCCCCTCTTGCTTTTTCTGTTTCTTGCTCTACTTCTATGTAACCTTTTTGTGAGTGGGTCTCCTCAGATATGGTCGACCCTAGTCAGATTTTCCCAGTCTAGTGAGGCCCAGGTCTCATTGGGAGGGTATGGAGTTTTCTTGAGAATGAGACCCTCCTATGAGTCCTTTAGAATTGGTGCTTTCCCTCTCCTGTCCAGCAGGTGGTGCTTGCCAGCCCACAGCTCTCCCACCAGTGTAAGGAGGTATGTAGACTTTAGTTCTCCTGGTGACTCTGATCCTGTCAGGGATGTGACTGACTGAAGCCGGAATCTGAATTCCAGCCCCTGGGGTCTGAGTTCCCAAAAGGAAGACTGCCGGTTGAGCTGGACCTCCCTCCACTCTCGCAATCCTCATAACTCCAGTTATCTCTCAGGGGCACTATTCCCTTCTCCTCTCTCCTCTTTGGGGCCTCTCCAGGTAGAATCCTTGGTCAGCCTGAGTTGCCAATTAAAGACGAGGGTGGAGACCTTCAGTAGTGAATACGGAACTCAAAGACACTGTTGGTACTCTGTCTCCCCCCAAGCCCAGCCTAGTCCCTCAACCTGGGCTTTCGGATAGAAAATAACCACATATATTACTTTTAGATTAAAAAAAAATAGAAAAGAAGAACAAGAAAAAGAAAAAAAAAAAAAAAGAAAGAGTCTCTTTTAAAAGTCTTTCCCCAGCCTGGAAGTTTTGTCAGTGTCAGAATAGAGCATTTAAAGATATGCTTTGGGCTATTGTCTGATAATTACTCTCCAACAGCTTCAGTTCCACCCCTGCCAGGGGCTATTGAAATGCAAAAAGATAAGGGATCAGTGAGAAGCCAGAAGGGACAAAATGTAGGGGAAAAAATGGCTTTTTTGGAGTCTGGGAATGGGTGCCCGCTTTTATGTGCCCCCACTTTTCGGAACCCAGCCCTTCTTTAGCACCCCAGCCCCCAAAATTAGTTAATTAATTTGTTAATTAATTCTGCAGTTGAGGCTGGGTTGAGCCTCCCTTCTTGCCCTCAGCAGATTGCTGTTTTTTGGGTTTTTTCCCCCCTTTCAGGGAGCTGGCAGCAAGACAGTCTGTGAGGTCTGGGTGGGGCGGGGCGCCAGACCCCTGGTCCGGGGAACTTACAATGTTCTCTGCGATCTCAGCTTTTCCTCCAATTCCAAACTTGTGTCCTATGTGTGACTGGTTACTGGAGACCCCGAAAACAGTTTCATATAGTTCTTGGGTAATTGCCAGCTGCTCTAGGGGAGAGATGAAATTCTGCTCCTCACCACTCTGCCATCTTGCCCCACCCTCTGTTTTTTCAATCTTATGATTTCTTCTTTATGGTCATCCAGTGTCTTCATTATATCCTTCATTTCTTTTGCCATATTTTTCTTCAGCTCTTTGATTTACTTTAGAAGATTTGTGTGAACATCTTTAATTAGTTGTTTCAACTCCTGTATGTCATTGGAAGTGTTAGTTTTTTCTTTGGGCTAGTCCATATTTTCCAGTTTTCTATTATGGCTAATGATTTTGGCTGTCTAGGCCTCTCATTTTCCTGATTAATTTGTCCTGGAACTTGCTTTCATTCTTCTAGATAGGGTTTTCTTGTGGGTTAGCTTTGTTCTCTATCTGTTCTTTGCCATTCGGTTCAAATTATTCTAGACCTCTAGCATAGATTCTGTTTATTTGATCAGAATTTTCCTGCTGTTGTTCTTCTGGTTCTTGCTCTGCCTCTATACAACTTTTTGTGAGGGTCTCTCTTCAGATATTATCAACCCCAATTAGATTTTCCCAGTCCAGAGAGGCCCATGTCTCAGGAGGAGGATGTAATCTGTATCAAGTTTACCTGAGAATGATTCTCAGCAGGTTGTCAGACCCTCCTGTGAAGCTTCTAGATTCTGTGATTTTCTTATCCTGTCCAGCAGGTGACACCTTTTGACCTACACCTCCCCACTGCTATAAAGAGGGGCAGTGCTTCTAACTGTCAGCATACCATCCCTGCCAGTGATGTGGCTGAATCAACCTGTTTCTGTCTTCCATCCCCTGTGTTCTGAGTTCTCTGGGCCTTGCTACCCTTTTCTTGGGGAAGTTATGCCCTTTTGGGAATTATCTCCCAGACAAGACTCATTGCACTGTCTCTCAGAGCTATCTTAATTCCACCCTTGCCTGGGCCCAGCTTCCCATTGAAAATATCTTAGGCTTTCTCTAGTGAGTTACTTAGAATAGTTTAATTTTTAAAAAAAATTAAAGAAAATTAAAAATGGAGAAAAAACAGGGGGAAAATGGAATCCCTTTTCAGAATCTTTCTCTAGTCCCCACATTTCACCAGGCAAGAGCTGGGGCTGTTACCCTGCTCCATGCACTCCCCTTCTTATGGAAATGCCCCTTTCCTGCACGCTGAGCTTGGCCAACTCCAAAAACTTACATCTTTATTCTTTTTTATTTTATTTCATTTTAATTTTTTCTGTCAGCCCCTTCTCCTCTTTGCCATGATTAAAGCCACTCTTTTAGTTTTGCTGAGGTATTTTCCCTTGCTCCAAGTAGAAAGTAAATATATGCCATTTAGGGAATTATCTCATTCACCTGACTCAGACAATTTTAATTCTGCCCTTGCCTCATGCAGTGCTGAAACCTGAGAGTTACTGCAGTGCAAATGTGCTATTGAAAAGTAAAAAAAAAAAAAAAATGGAAAGAAAGAAATGAAAAGAAAACCTTTTTCACTGGCAGACCACATGTCCCCAGGTTTCCAATCAAGAGCTGGTGTTGGTGCCCATTTATTTGTGCCCCTTTTCTTATGGCCCAGACCATTTCCCATATTCTGAGCTCCTCTAACTCCAAAAGTCTTTTTGTTGTTGTTGTTGTTGTTATCCCCTCCTCCTTTCTGCTGGGGTGATACCTCCAGGCTCCTTCCGTGCTTGCTTTTGATTTATCTGAGCTCAGAACTTTTATGTTGCTGTCAAAATTTGTTAATAAATTCTTAAATTAGAAACTGTTTGAGTCTCCCTCATTGCTCACAGTAGAGACTGTTTCTTTTTTCCCACAGGTAATCAGCTCTGAGACAGTCTGCTATGCCTTTGGGAGAAGGGTGCCAGTCTTCTGGCTGGGGAAACTTATTGTTCTTTGCTGTAATCTCAGCCATTCCACCCCTTCATGATTGGTGTATGATGTGTGTCCAATCACAGAAGTCCCCCAAACTGTCATTCCAGACAGTTCCTGGCTATTTGCCAGCTGTTCTAGAGGAGTAACCAAATTGTACACCTCACCACTCCACCATCTTGCCCTGCCTTGTGAATGCCTTTTTGACCGGAAAAAAATGAAACAAAATAATGTTTCTGTGGCTGAGAGATATCAAATAGAGTTGAGAGGTCATTCTGGAGATTATTCTTATGCACTATATATATTTTCCTTTTCAATTTCTAGTGTTAGAATACCCAGAAGGAAATACCTGAATCTGTTGAACTGTAATCCAGTAGACTTGATCCTTTATAATGATTTTATAAATATATAACTTACTTCATGTGTCCTTGTGATTGTGAAAATCTTATGACTGACATTCCCTTTATCTAGTGGATGGTTATATGAGTAATAAAATGAAGAAAAAAATCTGCATAACAGGGGTTAAGGGGTATGGGATGTTTACCACTTAACCCCTGTTAAGTAAATTTATTTTATTTTTTATTTTTATTTTTTCTTTATTTTGGTGTAATCAAAATATTCTAAAATTGAATGTGGCTTTGAATGTACAGTTATATGATAATACAGTGAGCCATTTATTATATACTTTGGAGAGGTCATATCATGTGTGAATACATTTCAATAAAATTGCACTCCATAAAAGAAAGGATGCTGAATTTTCTTGAAAGCTTTTTCAGCATCAATTGAGATTATCATGTGTTTTTTCCCATTTGATTCATTAATGTGTTATACTATATTAGTTGATTTTGTTGTGATGAACCATCCTTGCATGCCTGGAATAAACACCACTTGGTCATAGTGTATTGCTTCCTTGATCCTGTGGGCAACTTTGATCTGTACAGCTTGAAGTTTCAGCATTGGGGTTTTTCTAGAGATTGCCTTCCTATCACTTTCCAGTCTCCTTCTTCAGTCTTCTGAGAGTGTACTCTAAGTGGTTTGAGGGATTCAAAGTTAAAATCTTTTTCATTTGTTTGTCTTTCTGTTTAAACAGACAATTCTTTTTTTTTTGTTCCTTGGATTCAATTTGCAAGTATTTTTGTTGAGTATTATTGCATCTATGTTTATTAGAGTGATTTGTTTGTGGTTTTCTTTTGTAGTATCTGTAGGTGGCTTTGTTTTATGGTGATGTTGGCTTCATAGATAAAGTTAGATAGTGTTCCATCTTCAATATTTTGGAAGTTTGCACAGGAATAGTGAAAGTTTGGTAAAATTTTCCTGTGCAGGTATCTGGCCTTGGCTTTTTGTTGAGGGAAGTTTTTGATGATTGAATCTCTTTACTTGTGATTGGTTGGTTGAAGTCTTCTATTTCTTCTTGAGTCAGTATAGATTATTCATATGTTTCAAGGAAATTTTCCATTTCATCTAAGTTTATTGCATACAGTTGTCCACAGTTTCCTCATGATATTTTTTAATTTCTTTGGGGTCCATTGTAATGACCACTCTCTCCTTTCTGATTTTATTTATTTGTATCTTCTCTCTTTTTGACATGGTTTAGCTAAGAGTTTGTCAATTGTTTATCTTCTCAAAGAACCAACCTTTGGTTTTATTGATTCTATTTTTTTCCAATTCATTTATTTCTGCTTTAATCTGTTATTTCTTTTCTTTCACTTGCTTTATGGTTAGTTTGCTGCTCTTTTGTTTCTTCAGTTGTTCAGTTAGGTCTTTCGTTTTAGCTCTTTATGCCTTTTTTATGTGGGCACTTATAGCTATAAATTTCCCTCTCAGCACTGCCTTTGCTGCATCCCATTCATTATGATATTTTATATTTTGATTTTCATTCATCTCTCCATATTTACTGATTTCTCTTGATATTTGTTATTTGATGCACTGATTGTTTAAGAGTGTGTTATTTAACATCCGTATATTTGTAAAAGCTCTAGTTCTTCAGTGGTCATTGACTTCCAGCTTCATTCCAGTATGACCAGCTGATGTGCTTTGAATAATTTCTATCTGTTTAAAATTATGAAGACCTGTTTTGTACCCCAGGATATAATCTATCATGGAGAATGTTCCATGAACACTTGAGAAGATAGTATATCCTGGTGTTTTGGGTGCAATGATATATATATTATGTCTAAATCATTTATCATATGGCTTAGGTTCTCTATTTCCTTATTGATCCTCTGTCTGTCTGTTCTATCTATTGAAGGGAGTGGTGTGTAGAAGTCTTCCACTATTATTGTAGTAACATCTATTTCTCCTTTCAGTTTTGCCTGTGCTTGCTTTGGAGCACTATAATTTGTTTCATAAACATTTATGATTGTCATTTCTGTTAGTCAAATTGCCCTTTTTATTAATATATAGTATCCTTCTTTTTCTCTTATGAAATCTTTGCATTTAAAGTCTATTTTGTCTGATATTTGTGTTTCTACCCTGGATTTCTTTTGGTTACAACTTGCATGGACTAACTTTTTCAATCCTTTTGCTGTCAATCTATTTGTATTTTTGCATCTAATATGTGTCTCTTGTAAATGGCAAATAGATGCATCATGTTTTTTAAAACACTTTGCCAATCTATGCTTTTTAATTGGGGAGTTTATTCCATTAATACGCAAATTTATTACTGTAAAGGCAGTTCTTGATTTAATAATCTTTTCCTTTGGTTTTTACTGTAAGATCAATTTTCTCTCTCTCTTTCTTTCTGTCCACTAGCTTACCCTTACTAATACTCTTCAATTCTGTGCCCTTCTCCAGATCTCTCTTTCTTGTCATTTTTTCAGCTGGCAGAACTCTCTTTAGTATTTTTTTTGCAGGGCAGGATTCTTGTTAACAAGTTCTTTCTTTCTTTGTTTATCTGTGAAAATTTTAAATCCTCCCTCACTTTTGATGGACAGTTTTGCTGGGTAAAGTGCTCAGGTATGACAATTTTTCTCTTTCAGAATCTTAAATATATCAAGCCACAACCTCTTCATCTCCATTGTGCTCAATGAGTAGTCAGTGTGTAGACTTACATTTTCCATTGTTTGTGGTGAATTTCTTTTCTTTTGCTGCTCTCAGGATTTTCTCCTTCTCTGCAGCATTTACAGTCAGATTAGTATACATCTTGTAGTGGTTCTATGTGGATTTATTCTATGTAGAAACTGTTGGGCTTCTTTGATTGGCAAATTTATGTCTTTTGGAATGGTTGGAAAGTTTTCCCCAAGTATCTCCTGAAATACTCTTCCTAGCCCTTTACTCTTTTCTTCTACTTCTGGTACACCAATGCTTCTTATATTTTTTGTTTCATACGGTCAATCATTTCACTGAAATCCAATTCAAATTTTCCCATCCTTTTCAACATTTGTTCTTTTGTGTGTTCAAATTCAGATGACCTGTCATCTGGTTGACTTGTTCTTTCTGCTGCATCATGAAATCAGTTGTTGTACATCTCCAGTATACTTTTAATTTGATGCACAATATCTTTCATTACCATATATTGGCTATTTTTCTATTTAGTCTTTCAAATTCTTCTTTATGCTCTTCTAATGCCAATGTTTATTGAGATTGCCCACATTCCATACAATTATCCAAGGATCCAAAGTGAACAATCAATTGCCCATGGTGCCATCATACAACTGCACATCCATCATCACAATTAAATTTTTTCTTTGAATTTTTAGAACATTTTCATTACTTTGGAAAGGAAATAAAGAAAAAAAAGGAAACAAATCCTCCCATTCCCCTAAACCCCCCTCCATTATTGACTCATAGTATTGGTATAGTACATGTTACTGTCAATGAAAGAATGTTAAAATGCTAACTGCAGTATATAATTTGCAATAGCTAGAGAGACAGCTAAGCCAACTTGAAAGGTGAAATCACTGCCCTCCCCGCTACGTGGGATTAGACACCCAGGGGAGTGAATCTCCCTGGCAACGTGGAATACGACTCCCGGGGAGGAATGTAGACCTGGCATCGTGGGACGGAGAACATCTTCTTGACCAAAAGGGGGATGTGAAAGGAAATGAAACAAGCTTCAGTGGCAGAGAGATTCCAAGAGGAGCCGAGGGGTCACTCTGGTGGGCACTCTTATGCACACTTTGGACAACCCTTTTTGGGTTCTAGAGAGTTGGGGTAGCTGGTGGTGGATACCTGAAACTATCAAACTACAACCCAGAACCCATGAATCTCGAAGACAGTTGTATAAAAATGTAGCTTATGAGGGGTGACAATGGGATTGGGAAAGCCATAAGGACCACACTCCACTTTGTCTAGTTTATGGATGGATGAGTAGAAAAATAGGGGAAGGAAACAAACAGACAAAGGTACCCAGTGTTCTTTTTTACTTCAATTGCTCTTTTTCACTCTAATTATTGTTCTTGTTATTTTTGTGTGTGTGCTAATGAAGGTGTCAGGGATTGATTTGGGTGATGAATGTACCACTATGTAATGGTACTGTAAACAATCGAAAGTACGATTTGTTTTGTATGACTGCATGGTATGTGAATATATCTCAATAAAATGAAGATTTAAAAAAAAAATAGTTGAAAAGGAACCATTCGGAAAAAAAAATTTGCAATAGGTATACATTTTTCCCTCTCTGCCCCTCTATTATTAACTTCTAGTCATAGTGTCATAAATCTGTTCTAGTTCATGAAATAGATTTCTAATATTTGTAAAGTTAATTATGGACATTGCCCACTACAGGATTCACTGTTTTATACATTATCAACTTTTAACCTCTAACTTTCCTTCTGGTGACATACATGAAACTGAGCTTCCCCTTTCCACCACATTCACACACCATTCAGCACTGTTAGTTATACTCACATGGTGCTACCATCACCTCTGTCCATTTTCAAACACTTAAGTTCAACCTAGTTGAATATTCTGCTCCTAATTAGCAACCACTACCCATTCATTAGCCTTCTTCTGTATCCTGGTAACTTATATTTCATGCCTATGAGTTTACATATTATAATTAGTTCATATCAGTGAAACCCTGTAATATTTGTCTTAATGTGTCTGGCTTGTTTCACTCAATATAGTACCCTCCAAGTTTCTTCATCAATGCATTTTTAAGACAGTTTTGTTCACACATGATACAGTCTGTCCTAAGTAAACAATTGATGGTTCCCTGTATAGTTACATATTTTTGTATTCACCACCATCACCACTATCTATATAAGGACATTTGCATTTCTTCTACAAAAAATAAGGAAGAGTCAAAGGAGGTAGAGAGGCAAAAGAAAAAGAAAAAAGAAAGAGAAAAAAAACATGACAGCTAGGAAGCAACAAAAGGAAAGATAGCATTAAACTAAAGTTGAATAAAGAGTCAGACAACATCACCAATGCCAAGAGTGCCATGCCCCTCCCTTATGCCCCCCTCTTATATGCATTTAGCTTTGGTATATTGCCTTTGTTACATTAAAAAGGAAGCATAATACAATGTTTCTGTTAATTATAGTGTCTATTTTGCATTGATTGCATTTTTCCCCAATACCACCCTATTTTTAAACCCTGAAAGCTTAATATTCATTTGTTCTCCCTCATGTAAAAACATACTTTTACCTTTTATCACATTTGTTGAGCACTCCAGCTTTCACTGAGTTATTCAGTCCCAGTCTTTATCTTTCCTCTTTCCTTCTACTGTCCCACATGCTCCTAACCTTCCTCTTTCAACCATATTCACAGTCATCTTGGTTCAGTGTGCTTACATTGCTGTGCTACCATCTACCAAGACTGTGTTCCAAACCTCTCACTTCTGTCTTTCTCTGTCTGTCTGTAGTGCTCACTTTAGTTTTTCCTGTAGCACAGGTGACTTCGTCACAAACTCTGTCATTGTCTGTTGTCAGAAAATATTTTAAGTTCTCCCTCATATTTGAAGGACAGTCTTGCCAGATATATGATTCTTGGTTGGCAGTTTTTCTCTTTCAGTATCTTAAATATATCACCCCACTTCCTTCTTGCCTCCATGGTTTCAACTGAGAAATCTGCACATTGTCTTATCAAGCTTCTTTTGTATGTGATGGATCACTTTTCTCTTGCTGCTTTCAGGATTCTCTTTGTCTTTGATGCTTGATAATCTTATAAGTGTCTTGGCATAGGCCTATTCAGATCTTTTCTCTTTGGAGTATGCTCTGCTTCTTGCTTTTGTAATTTTATGTATTTCATAAAAGATGGGAAATTTTCATTGACTATATCCTCTATTTTTGCTTCTGCCCCTTTACCTTCTCTTTTCCTTCTGGGACAGCCATGACACATACATTCATGCATTTCATGCTGTCATTCAATTCCCTGACACATTGCTTATGTTTTTCCATTCTTTTCCCTATCTATTCTTTTGTGTGTAGGATTTCAGTTGTCTTGTTCTCCAGTTCCTGAGTGCTTTCTTTTGCCTCTTGGGATCTACTGTTTTATGTTTCCATTTTGTCTTTCATCTCCTGTGTTGTACCTTTCATTTACATAGATTCCACCAGTAGGTTTTACAAACTTTCAATTTCTACCTTATATCTGCCCAGTATTTTCATTATAGACTTCATCTCTCTTGCCATTTCTTCCCTAAACTCTTTGAATTGATTTAGCATCAGTTGTTTCAATTCCTGTGTCTCAGTTGAAGTGTAATTTTGTTCTTTGACAGGGCCGTAATTTCATTTTTCTTAGTGAAGTCTGTATTTTTCTATTGTCTAGACATCTGGTTTCCTTGGCTACCTCAAACACATATTCCCAGACCAGAACAAGCTCAGATCTCAGAAGGGACAATTTTCAGTATCAGGTCTCCCAGAGGGTATGTCTTAGGAGACTGACACACCCTGTGAGGCCTCAAGCAGCTGTGCTTTTCCTAACCTGCCCAAGATGTGGCACATATCAGCCTGTAGCTCCTGACTGGCATAAGGAGGTGTAGCCCCCTTAGTTCTTAGTTTCTGTTTTGGCTGTTTTCCCCCAGGCTCTGGTGTCTGGTTCTGAATGGGAGGTTGGCAGTAGGGCTGGGCACCACCTCCTTCCTCTTAGGCAATATATGCCCCAGGGAGTTTTCATTTGCATTTATATAGGCTCTTTGTCTCTCTGACTCTGCTCTCTCCACCCTTGTCTGTGTCAGAGAGATGTGAACTAAAAATGGCTGTAGCTTTCCCCACTCAGCTATCCAGGTTGAGAGAGAGAAAAAGGGACAAAAAGCCCCCATTCAGGGCCAGTACACGGTCCCCCCAGCTTCACTTGCTGGCCAAAGATAGCACCCGGTGCTCTGGGTTCCCCCTCCCAACACAGAGAAGTCCACTGGCTTTTTAAAGTCAGTTGTCACTATAAGTCTCTGCTCATTGGGGATTTGTAGTTTGTATTGTGCAGTCCATGTTTGTTAACCAAAATCCCAGTTGGAGCTGGACTGAGGTATATTTGCTTGTTCAGAGAGTGCTGCTCTCTATCACAGTGAGGTTTTGCAGTTCAGGCTGCCATGAAGGAGGGGCTTTCAGTGTGGGTCCACAGTCTTTACTTACTGATTTTATGCTGTGATCTCAGGCACTCCTCCCAATCCAGGTTGGTGTATGATGTGTGTATGGTCATTTTCATCCCCCAAAGTTATTCCAAATTATTTATTAGCTGTTCCTGGTTGTTTATTAGTTATTCCAGGGGGACTAACTAAATTCCACTCCTCTCTGTGCCACCATCTTCTTTCTCCTCTAGTGTCTTTTTTTATAACCTTTATCACTCTAACCAACTAAGTTATTAAGGAGATTTGTTGGAATATCTTTGACTAGTTCCAAATTCTGTGTTTCTTCCTAATTTTTAATTGCACATTAGGCTTGGTCATATATCCTTGCTTCTTCACGTGCTTTGTGATTTTTTGTTGTTTTCTTGGTATGTCATTTTCTTGATAAGGGTATATTGAAAGTTGATTTCTGTCACTCTTTTAAGATTTTGTAGCTGTTTGGTTTTTCAATCAAGGTCTTTTTGGCAATTGGTTTGTTAGTAATTCCCAGCCAAACCAAGGCTGGTGCCTATCACAGGGTGTACAGCCCTTTCTGGAAGGCTGATAAATGCTTGGCAGAAAAGCAGCTTGCCAGAATGCCCTTTCCCAGTCTTTCCAGCACATGGTGCTCTTGTGTCACCTCTTCACCACAACCCACCTCTCTGTGACTTCAGCAGCCCACTGGCCAGGGACCAACCAAGCAACAATCAAGACAAAGCCACAGGCCTCCATTCATGCTGGGAGATACCGGCTCTGCAGTTAGAGTCAGTTACTGTATAACTCAGTCAAGACCCTGCTTGTGGGCACAGTGTGTCTGATGATTTCCAGGTTCCTGCATGGAAAACCTCAGAATACAGGACTGAGATGTTAAACTTTTCCAGCTCACAGCCAGCCCAGGAGTTCCATGCTTTTCTTCAGCTTCCAAGAACCAGGCTGGTGTGTACCTGAGGGCCTTGGGGTGGGGAAAGAGCTTTTGGCACTTCAGTGCATCTCCCTTTCTTGCCCCCTCTCTGCTTGTGCACACAGTGGGTGCTATGGACCTCCATGGAGAAAGGATGGGGGAAGTGGGTCCCAGAGTAGCTCTCTCCCCAGCCAACTGTCAGATCAGCACTGTTCTATGCCCCTCTTTTCTTCCTAGAGGAGGACCTCTTGTCTCCCACACAGGTAGGTACCTGCAGAAGCCTGCCTCAGGAGTCTGTTGGCTCCAGGTTCTTGCATGAGAAATCCAGGCTGCAGGACTTAGAGGGTTGGCCTCCACATCTAGCTGCTGAAGTGGGAGTGCACTGCTCCTCATCCATTTGAACCAGCCAGTATGCAGAGGCCAAGTGTATGTTATTTACAAGACACTCAAATTAAACACAAAGGTAACTATAACTTGGAAAGGAAAGGATGAAAAACATATCCCATGCATATAGCAATAAAAAGAGAGCTGGTGTGGCTACTTTTATATCAGACAAAATATATTTTGAGTCAAAACTTTTACTAGAGACAGAGAAGGACAGTATGTATTAACAAACAGGTAAATAAAAAATAAGATATAACAGTTATAAACCTATTTGTACCTACTCACAGAAACATATAGACACCTAATCACAGAACCCCAAAATACATGAAGGAAACATTGGCACACTTGAAGGGAGAAATAAACAGTTCAACAATAGTAGTTGCAGATTTCAATACACCACCTCCAACAATAGATAGAACATCAAGACTGAAGATCAATAAATAGACAGATGAACAATTTTATAAATGAACTACACCTAATAGAACACTCCATCCAACAATAGCAAAATACACATGTTTCTCATATGTGTATGATTCATTCTCCATTATAGGCTACTTGTTAAGCCACATAAAAGACTCAAAACATTAAAAAAGATTGAAAATATACAAAACAACATCTCCAATCACAACAGAGTGAAGCTAGTATTAAATAACACAGGGAATTGGAAAATTAAGAAATATTTGGAATTTAAGCAGCATGCTCTTAAGCAATCAATGGGTCAAAGAAAAAAATCAAAACTTTAATTAGGAAAATCTTGAGATGAATGAAAATGCAAACAACAAAACTTATGAGATGCAGCAAAGACAGTGCTCAAAGGGAAACCTACATCTTTAAATGCCTATATTAAAGAAGAAGAATGATCACAAATCAGTATTCTGACTTCACATCTGGAGGAACTAGAAAAAGAAGAGCAAACTAAACCCAAACTTTGTAGGTTGAAAGAAATATTAAGATTACAGAGGAGCTAAATGAAATACAGAATAGAAAGGCAAAAGGTAGAATCAATGAAACAAAAAAATTGGTTCTTTGAAAGGTTCACTAAAAATGATAGCACTTTATCTAGACTGAAAAAGAAAAAAGAAGACATAAATAACTAATATCTAAAGTGAAATGGGGTAAATTAACTAAAAGATATCAGGAAAATGATGAATAATAAATATGAGAAAAAAGATAGAAATTGAAAAAAAAAACAAGGGAATGAAATAATGGAGTGGAAGATCTAATAAAAATGAAAAATTCTCAAGAAAGTTTGAACAGTAGATTGTTACTGCCATTATGGAAAATCAGTGGACTGAAAGACAAGATAATTAAAGTGATTCTAGCTGAGGATTGGAAAGAAAATAATGAAAAAATGTGAACAGAGTATCTGAGATGTGTGAGACACAGTCAAGCTTACCAATATAGAGATTATGGTAAGGAGAAGAGGGAGAAAAAGAGGTAGAAGGAATATTCAAAGAAACAGAGAAAACTTCCCAAATTCAAAGAAATACATTAATATACATATTCAATGAGCCCAATGAACCCCAAATATGAAAATGAAGAATTACATACAGACACATGGTAGTAAAGCAGTTAAAAGTCATGGACAAAGAGAGAGTTCTCCAAGGTACAAGAGAAAACCAACATGCTATATAAAAGGGAACCCCAATAAGATTAAGGGCCAAGTTTTAATCAGAAACAATGGAGGCAAAAGACCATCAAATATATATATAATATGCTGAAGGTAAACAACTACCAACTAAGAATTTTACAGCTGGTGGTACTGTCTTTCAAAAATGAGGGAGTCCTATAAATTAGACAGCCTAGATGAAATGGACAAATTCCTAGAACGTCATGGACAACTTCACAGACTCCAGAACAAATAGAAGACCTCAGAAGACCAATTATAAATAAAGGGATTGAATCAGTTATAAAAAGCCTCCAAACAAAGAAAGGTCCTGGACCAGATGACTTCACAAGTGAATTCTACCAAACAATCAAGAAGACTAATAGCAAATCTGCTCAACCTCTTCAAAAAAAATTGAATGAGAGGGAAGACTACCTAACTCATTCTATGAGGTCAACATCACCCCAGTATCAAAGGGAGATAAATATAAAACAAGAAAATAAAATTACAGAACCATTTCTCACATGAAAAGGATGTAAAAATACTCAAAATATTCACAAATCAAATCCAACAGCACATTAAAATAATTATACACCATGATCAAGTGGTTTTGTCCCAGGTACAGAAGAATGGTTCAGCATAAGGAAATCAATTAATGTACTACACCACATTAACAAAATGAAGGGAAAAACATATGATCTGTCATTTGATGCAGAAAGGGCATTTGACAAAATCTGGAATTATTTCTTGAAAAAAAAAAAAACACTAAGAAAAATAGGAATTGAAGGAAAGTTCCCCAACATGATAAAGGGCATAGATGAAAAACTCACAGCCAACATCATACTAAATGGTGAAAGACTAAAAGCTTTTCTTCTAAGATCTGGAAAAGACAAGGGTACTGTCACCTCTCTTATTCAACACTGTACTGGAATTTCTAGACAGAGAAGAAAGCAAGAAAAAAATAAATAAATGTCATCCAAATTGTACCAGAAGAAAAAAACTCTCCCAATTTGCAGATAAAATTATCCTATATGTGCTGGTTTGAATGTATTGTGTCCCCCAAAACACCATTAATTTTGATGTACTCTTGTGTGGGCAGACATATCAGTGTTGATTAGATTGTAATTCTTTGAGTGCTTTTGGACAGACCACACCTGTAACTGATTTAATGGGATCTTGTACTTAACTACCATTATTGAAATGATTTAAGTTTTTGTGATATTGTGATGGGATGAATATATTCTTTACATGGAAAGAGCATGTCATTTTGGGGTCCAGGGGGTGGAATGTGCTGGTTTGAATGTATTATGTCCCCCCAAATATCATTACCTTTGATGTAATCTTGTGTGGGCAGATGTATCAGTGTTGATTAGATTGTAATTCTTTGAGTGTTTCTGTGGAGATGCATTCCACCCAACTGTGGGTGATGACTCTGATTGGATAATTTCCCACCCATTCAGGGTGGGTCTAAATTAAATCACTGGAGTCATATAAATGTGCTGACAAACAGAAGAAACTCAGTGCAGCTGAGACTGACATTTTGAATAGGAGCTACAGCCAAGAGGGACACTTTGAAGAATGCACAGGAGCTGAGAGAGGAGCTGCAGATGAGAGACAGTTTGAAGACAGCCATTGAAAGCAGACTCTTGCTCCAGAGAAGCTAAGAGAGGACAAACACCCCAAGAGCAGCTGAGAGTGACAGTCTGAAGAGGAGCTGCAGCCTAGAGAGGAACATCCTGGGAGAAAGCCATTTTGAAACCAGAACTTGGAAGAGACACCAGCCACATGCCTTCCCAGCTAACAGAGGTTTTGTGGACACTACTGGTCATCCTCCAGTGAAGGTACCCAATTGTTGATGCATTACCTTGGACACTTTATGGCCTTAAGACTTAACTGTGTAACCAAATAAACCCCTTTATAAAAGCCAATCCATTTCTGGTGTTTTGCATTCTGGCAGCATTAGCAAACTAGAATACTATATATTGAAAGTCCCAAAAAATCTGCAGCAAAGATACTAAAGCTGATAAATGAATTTAGTAAAGTGGCAGAAAAATCAGTAGTGTTTCTAAATAGTAGTAATGAGCAATCTGTAGAAGGAATGAAGAATAAATCCATTTACAATAGAAACTGAAATAATACAATATCTAGGAATAAATTTAACCAATGAAGTAAAGGAATTACATAAGGAAAACTACCAAACTGCTAAAGGAAATCAAAGATCTAAATGAATGTTAATGATTTTCCATGCTCATGGATTGGAAGACCAAATATTTTAAGATGCCAATTCTACCCAAAATTTTTTACAGATTCAGTGCCATCCCAACCAAAATTCCAACAGCTTACTTTGAAGAAAATGTAAATCAAATTATCAAGTTTATTTGTAAGGTTAAGGGGCTGCAAATAGCTAAAGATATCTTGAAAAAGAAGAGCAAACTTGGAGGACTTACACTTCCTGAATTTAAAGATTATTAGAAGGCTACAGTGGCCAAAACACCATGGTACTGTCACCCAGATAGATATATAGAACAACAGCATATCAAATTGAGAGTTCAGAAATAGAACTTCACATCAATGCCCAATTGATATTTGACAATCTGCCAACTCCCTCAATTAGGAAATAAAATCTCTTTAACAAATGATCCTGGGAAAAATGGATACCTATGTGCAAAAGAATGCAGGAGGAGCCCTATATCACATCATATAGAAAAAATAACTCAAAATAAAGTAAAGATATAAATATAAGCATCAGGGCTTTAAAACCTCTAGAAGAAAATATAGGGAAGCATCTTCAGGATCTTCTGTTAGGCAATGGTTCTTAGGCTTCATATACAAAGCATGAGAAACTAAACTAAAAATAGATAAATGGGATCTCATCAAAATTAAAAAAATAATATTTGCCCCTCAAAGGACTTTATCATGAAGGTGAAAAGTAACTTATTTAAAAGGAGAAAATATTTGAAAATCACATATATGATGAGGGTTTAATATCTTTAAAGAAATCATACAGCCCAACAATAAAAAGGCAGACAACCTAATTAAAAATGGACAAAATACTTGAATAGACATTTCTCCAAAGATGATATACAAATGGTTAAAAAGCACATTATAAGATGCTCAACATCATTAGCTATTAGGAAAATGCAAGTCACAACCACAATGAGATACCATTTCAATCCCACTAGAATGGCTACTATTTAAACAGAAATCTGTAAGTGTTGGAGAGGATATGGAGAATTAGTAACATATATCTATTGCTGGTGGCAATATAAAATGGTGCAGCTGCTGTGGAAGATAGTTTTGTAGTTCTTCAGAAAGGTAAGTATAGAATTATCATGAGTTGGTGATCCCTCTACTAGTATATATCCAAAATAATTGAAAGCAGGGGCTTGATCAGATATTTGCACCCCAATGTTCATAGTGGTATTATCCACAATTTCAAAACATACAAGCAACCCAAGTGTCCATCAACCAATGAATGGACAAATATATGTGGCATGTACAATCAATGGAACATTGTTCATCCATGCAGAGAGATGAAGTCCTGATATATGTGATGTGAATGAATTTCAAGTACACTATGTTGAGTGAAATAAGCCAAACACAAAAGAAAAAAAAATATTGTATGATCTCACTGATTATGAATTAATTAGAATAAGCAAATACATAGAGTTAGAATCTAGAAGTTACCAGTGCTTGGGTTGGGGGTAGAAATGGGGAGTTAGTGCTTAATTTGTAAAGATTTTTTATTTGAATTTATTGTAAATTTTGGAAACAAATGGTGGTGATGGAAGCACAATATTGTGAGTGTAATTAAGAACACTGGGTTATATACGTAATTTGGTTAAAAGGGGAAATTTTAGGTCATACAAATGTCACTAGAATAAAAATTAAAATATAAAATATAGTACTGTACAGCACTGAGAATCCTATTTAAATGACAGACTATAGTTATAAGTGCAATTATAATATTCTTTCATCACTTGTAACACAGGTACCACATGCAAGCAAATAAT
Source organism: Choloepus didactylus (assembly GCF_015220235.1). Classification (NCBI taxonomy): domain Eukaryota; kingdom Metazoa; phylum Chordata; class Mammalia; order Pilosa; family Megalonychidae; genus Choloepus; species Choloepus didactylus. Next base: position 98,578,454 of record NC_051334.1, on the reverse strand, counting down.
AAATAATGGGAGGAGGCTATGGAAATGCTGCATTTTGCATGATTTTTCACTAAACTTATAAATTTCCTAATTAAAAAATTTTAAATTAGGGTTTGATTAAGATATTATCAGATAATCAAAACCTGAGGGAATTCACTATTGCTAGACCTGCTCAAAAACAAAACAGTTCTTCAGACTGAAAGGAAAGGAAATTAGGCAGTAGATTTAAGCAAGATAAAGAATTAATTATCTCTGGTAAGGCAATTGCACAAGTAATTGTAAATACCAGTACTGCTCTATTGTAATTTTTGTTATGTAACTATGTTTTTTCTTATTATTAAGGGTTTTAAATAGAAATGCATAAAAAATAATGATGAGGCTATGATTTTGGACATACAATGTATAAAGATACAATTTTTAACTAGAACTCCAAAATGGTAATGGGAAGAGGGGTAAATGAGCAGTGCTTTGCATACACTGAAGAAAGTTGGTATCAAACCAAATGTTATTGTACCAAATTTAGCATGCTAAATTTAAGTCCCATGGTAATCACAGAGACAATATCTGGAAAATATATCTAGAAGGAAATGAGAAAGGATTCAATATGATTCACTAGAAAAGATCAACTAAATAGAAATGTAGGCAATAACATAAGAATTGAGGGTCAAAAAGTTGTTAGACTTACGATGGCCACATAGCATAACAGCAGAGTAAAACCCTGCATTTTCAGTAGCTACTTTAAATACAAATGTATTAAACTCTCCAGTCAAAAAGCTGAAATTGGCAGTCATTGTGGAAAAATGTTTGGAGGTTCCTCAGAAATTGAATATAGAATTACCATATGATATGGCAATCCCACTTCCTGGTACATACCCCAAAGAATTGAAAACAGGGACTCAAACAGATATTTGTACACCAATGTCTATGACAGCATTAGTCACAACTGCCAAAATGTGGGAGCAATCCAGGTACCCATTAACAGATGAATGAAGTATGGTATAGATCAACAATGGAATATTATACTGCTCTAAAAAGAAATGAAGTTCTAATACATACTACAGCATGAATAAATTTTGAAGATACCATAAGTGGAATCTTCCCAGCATAAAAAGGCAAATATTGTAATATTTCACTTATGTGACATATCTAGGATAAGAATATTTCATAAAGACAGGTAATAGAATATCATTTATCTTGGGGTGGGGCATGTGAGAAAAAGTTATTTCTTAATGGGTGTAGGTTTTCTGTGTGAAATGATGAATAATTGGGGTAATGGATGTTCATTGTAGCACAATCTTGTAAATGAAACTAATTCCACTGAATTGTGCATTTAAAAGCAGTTAAAATGGGAAATGTTTAGTTATATATATTACTACTATAATATATATATTACTACTATAAAAACATTAAAAATAAACAGATAATAACATCCAAAACTTGTGAGACAATTTCAATAGGTGTAAAATACATGTAATTGGGATACAAGAAGCAGAAGGAAAAGAAAACAAAGCAGGAGAAATATTTGAAGTAATAATGGCTTAGAACTTTTCAAAATAAAAACATACCACACTACAGACCCAGGAAGCCCAAAGATATTAAGCAGGATAAATACAAGGAAACACACAAACAATTATACACTAGGCATATCATGTCTAAACTGCAGAAAACTGAAGAAAAGTGAAAATCTTGAAATAAACCACAGCACATCAGAATTATGCATGCAAGAAATGAGTGGGGTATCATATTTAAAGTGTCGGAAAAAAACTCACTAACCTCAAATTGTGCATTTAGTAAAATTTTCCTTCAAAAGTGAAGAAGAGGGAGGAGCTAAGATAGTGGCATAGAGAGGAGTGGAAGCTAGTTACTTCCCCTGGAACAATTCATAAATGATAGAAAAATTAGTAAATAACCTGGAATAACTGTGGGGAGACAAATGTGGCTGTCCACTCATCATACACCAACCTGAATTGGGAGGAATGCCTGAGATAACAGCATATAATCTGTAAGTAGAAACTGTGGACCCATGCTGAGAACTGAGAACCTCTCCATCACAGAAGCCTCACAGTGCTAGACAGCTGAACTCTCCAAACAAGCGAGTGTATCTCAGCCCAGCTCCAACTGGGGTTTTAATATTAACTTCTCAATATAGACTGCAAATCCCAACAAGCAGACAGAGGCTTTTGGTGATGACTGACCTTGGGACAGTCAGGGGACATATCTGTCTCAGGATGGGGAACCCAGTGGATCAGGTGCTATCTCTGGGTGATGGGTGAATCTGGGAGCTTTCTGTCCCTTTCACTCTCTGTCAACTTGGGCAACTCAGGGGAGAAAGCCTCAGCTGTTTCCAGCTCTCAGTGCTTTGCAGTAAATAAAGCCTCAGCCATTTTAAAATTGCAGCACTCTGACGCAGACAAGGGCAGAGGAAGCAGAGTCAGAGAAATAAAGAATCTATTTACATGCAAATGACCTCTCTCTAAGGTGCATAGCTTCCCAAGAGGAAAGAGGAGGGGCCCAGATCTACTACCTGCCTTACATTCAGAACCAGACCCAAACCTAGGGGAGGAGAGCCACAGGCCACACCCCCCTACACCATCCAATGACAGAAAATCACAGGGTGTGTCCATCCTCTAAGACACACCATCAGGGAAACTGGATACTGAATATTTCCTCCTTCTATGACCTGAGCTTTTCTTCATCTGGGAAAATCTGATTGGGGTGGCCTGTGAGGTCAGATGCCTAGACAACAGAAAACTACAACATACACTAAGAGAAATGAAGTTATGGCCCAGTCAAAGGAACAAACTTATACCTCAAATGAGATACAGGAATGTAAACAACTAATGCTAAATCAATTCAAAGAGTTTAGAGAAGGTATGGCAAAAGAGATAAAGGCCATAAAGAAAACACTGGGCATACATAAGGCAGAAACTGAAAGTTCAAAAAAAAAAACAACTGGCAGAATCTATGGAAATGAAAGACACAACACAAGAGATGAAAGACACTATGGAAACATACAACAACAGATCTCAAGAGGCAGAAGAAAACACTCAGTAACTGGAGAAAAAAACACCTGAAAGCCTACACACAAAGGAGCAGATGGAGGAAAGAATGGAAAAATATGAGCAACATCTCCAGGAACTTAAGGATGAAATGAAATGTAAGAATGTACATATCATTGATGTCCTGGAAGGAGAAGAGAAGGGAAAAGGGGCAGAAGCAATAACAGAGGAAATAATCAATGAAAATTTCCCATCTCTTATGAAGGACATAAAATTATGGATCCAAGAAGTGCAAGGTACTCCAAACAGAATAGATCTGAATAGGCCTATGCCAAGACACTTAATAATCAGACTATCAAGCATCAAAGACAAAGAGAGAATCCTGAAAGCAGCAAGAGAAAGTGATCCATCACATACAAAGGAAGTTTAATAAGACTATGTGCGGATCTCTCAGCAGAAACCCTGGAGGCAAGAAGGAAGTGGGGTGATATATTTAAGATACTGAAAGAGAAAAACCACCAACCAAGAATCCTATATCCAGCAAAGCTGTCCTTCAAAGATGAGGGAGAGCTCAAAATATTTTCTGAAAAAAAGACAATGAGAGACTTTGTGAACAAGATACCCACCCTATAGGAAATACTAAATGGAGCACTATAGAGTGATAGGAGAAGACAGGAGTTAGAGGTTTGGAACACAATTTTGGGAGATGGCAGCACAACAATGTAAGTACACTGAACAAAGGTAACTATGAATACGGTTGAGAGAGGAAGGTGGGGAGCATGTGAGACACCACAAGAAAGGAGGAAAGATAAAGACTGGGACTGTGTAACTTGGTGAAATCTAGAGTATTCAACAATTGTGATAAAATATACAAATATGTTCTTTTACGAGGGAGAACAAGCAAATGTCAACCTTGCAAGGTGTTAAAAATGGGGAGGCATTGGGGGAGGGATGCAATCAGCATAAACTAGAGACTGTAACTAATAGAATCATTGTATTATGCTTCCTTTAATGTAACAAAGGTGATATACCAAGGTAAATGCAGATAAGAGGGGTATAGGGGAGGGGTGTGAGACCCTTGACATTGGTCGTGTTGTCTGACTCTTTATTCTACTTTGATTTAAGGTTATCTTTCCTTTTGCTGTTTCCTAGCTGTCATGTTTTTTTTTCTCTTTCTTTTTTCTTTTTCTTTTGCCTCTCTACCTTCTTCCTCCTGCTTTGTGGAAGAAATTTAGATGCACTTTTATAGATAGTGGTGAGGGTGGTGAACACATATATATGTGACTATACAGGGAACCATTCATTGTTTACTTAGGATGGAATGTATGGCATGTGAACAAAACCATCTTAAAACATGGATTGATTAACTGTACAAATATTAGAAATCTCTTCCATGAACCAGAACAAATGTATGACAATACAACTAGAAGTTAATAATAGAGGGACATATCAGGAAAAATTATATACCTATTGCAAACTATACACTACTGTCATTAGTATTTCAACATTCTTCCATAAACAGTAACAAATGTACTATACCGATACTATGAGTTAACAATGGAGGGGGTTGTTTAGGGGTATGAGAGGATTTGAGTTTCTTTTTCTTTTTTTCTTTTTTTCCTTGTCTTTTCTTTTCTTTTTTCTTTCTTTTTTCTTTTTTTTTTTTTTTTTTTTTTTTTTGCTTCTTTGTCTTTATTTCTTGTCTGGACTAATGAAAAGTTTCTAAAAAAATTTTGCCAGAGTGCACTTTCCTTCACTTCCCAGCAGATGGTGCTGTTGGGTCACCTCTATTCCTTAAACCCACTTTTCCCTGAGTGTGACAGCCCACTGGGTTGGTTCCAAACCAGGTGAAAATCCAGTCATTGCTACAGTATCTGTGTGAGCTGGAGAGTGACAGCCCCATGGGTGGGGGCAGGCACTTGGCACATCAATGGAGAGTCTACATTGATGGCACCATGGGTCTGATGATTTTCAAGCATCCGAGCGGAATAACTTCAGGCTGTGGGACTGAGAGTTTCAACTTTCCCAGCCCTCAGCCAGCTTGGAAATGTCCTACTCTTTCTTGGCCCACAGGATCCCTGCATGCTGTGCACCCATGGGCCTCCTGTGTGGGGGAGGAGTTCTTAGTGCCTCCATATGGCTCTCTCCCTTGTCCCTGCCTCTCCCCATGCACTCCATGAGTGCCATTGTCCTCCATTGGTAAGGGATACATGCAGCAGAACACAAAGTTTCTTTAATTGTCAGATCAACTCTGCTCTCCTCTGCATCCCCTCTCCTCCTGAGGGGAGGGACCTCAGGTCTTCCCCCAAGCCAGGCATCCACAGTGGTCTGCCTCAGTGTGAGGCAGTAGGCACTTCACACTGCAGGAAGTTCCCTGTGAATGGCTAAAACAAGTCTGTCATTCCCTGAGTTCCCTCATGGATGCTCCCAGCCATGGGACTGAGAAAGTTGATCTACCAAGGTAGTTGCAGAGACAGGAATGCAAGAGCGCACAATTCCTTCCTTACGCATTCCAGCCAACATGTAGCAGCCAGCCCTAGAGGCAGCCATGATTAAATAAATTCACCTATCCTTTCAGTTGTAATTTCTCTGCTTTTTCATCTAGGTCCTCCTTGGATTATGTAGAAGTCCCTCTCTGGCTGCTTGTACACTGGATCTGCTGTCCCATTTGTTTTCTGCCTTTTTTCTAGTTATTTCATGGTGGAGATGCTAGCTCTGCCTCTCCTATTCCACCATCTACCCCCCAATAACCAAATTTATTTGGAAGGGCATGGTGCCCCATGTAGGTAGAAACATTATGAGAAAGAAAAAATATGAATTTCGAGGTCTCATGCTACCAGAATGTAAAGCATATTGCAAAGCTACAGTGGTCAAAACCATGGTGCTGGGCTTATAGATATACTGATCAATGTCATCAAAATGAGTGTTCATTAATAAAGCAATCTACAGCCAATTTAGTTTTGACAAGGTGTCCAAGTCCACTCAAATAAGACAGAACAGCCTATTCAACAAATGATACTTGAAGAACTGGATATTCATATCCAAAAGAATGGAGAAAAATGAAAGAGGACCCATATTTAACACCCTATACAAAAATTAACTCAACATGGTTCAAAGATCTAAAGATTAGATCAATCTAAGAGCATAAAACTCTTAGAAGAAAATGTGGAGAAATATCTTTAAAATCTTGTGGTAGGAGATGGTTTCCTAGACCTTACACCCAGAGCACAAGCAATGAAAGAAGAAATAGGTAAATGGGATTTCCTTGAAATTGAATACTTTTGTGCATAGAAGGATTATGTCAGGAAAATAAAAATGTAACCTAATCATTTGGAGACAATATTTGGAAACCACATATCAGATAAGGGTTTAATATACAGAATATATAAGGAGACTCTAGAAATCAATAAGAAAAAGTCAAACAACCCAGTTAATAAATGAGCAAAGTCATGGATAGAAACATTTCCAAAGAGGAACAGATATGGCTCAAAAGCATATGAAAAGAGGCTCAACTTCACTATCTATTAGGGAAATGCAAATGAAAACCACAATGAGGTACAATTTCACACTTACTAGAAAGACCATTATCAAAAACAGAAGCATAAACCAAACAAAACAGAAAATAACCAGTGCTGGAGAGGGTGTGGAGAAATAGGTACATTTTATTCACTTTTGGGAATGTAAAATGGTGTAGCCACTCTGAAGGCAGTTTGGTTTTCCTCAGGAAGCTAAGGAGAGAATAGCCATATGATCTAGCAATCCTGTTACCAAGTATATACCTGGAATAACTGAAAGCAGGGACATAAACAGACATCTGCACACCATTGTTTATATCAGCTTTATTCATGATTACCATTAGATGGAAACAGCTCAAATGTTCATCAACTGAAAAATGGATAAACATACTGTTGTATATATATACAATGAAATATTTTGTAGCTATAAGACAAAATAGAGTCATGATGAATGCAACAACACGTATAAACCTTTAGGACATTATGTTCAGTGAAACAAGCTGTAAACAAAAGGACAAAAACTGTATGGTCTGACTAACATTAACTAACAATTATGAGCAAGCTCTGACAGTTAAATATGGGAACACAAGTAATCAGGATATACGAAGAGGGTAGAGACTGGGCATTTAATACTTAAGGAATATAGAATGTTTAACAAGATTAATTGTAAATGTTCAGAAATGAATACCACAATATTGTGTAATGGTAGCACAATATTTTAAGCATAATGAACAAAGCTGAAAGTGAATATGATTTAACAAGGAAGGCTGGGGCATGTATGGCACCAGAAGGAAAGATACAGGATAAAAATTGGGACTGTAAAACTTATCAAAAATGGGAATGAGCAATTACGGTGGTTAATTACACAAATGTAAGAAAGCTTTTACATGAACAAGAACAAATGTATTTCACTATTTCAAGGTGTTAAAATGGGATGGTATATTGGAAAAATGCAATTAATATAAACTAAATTCTATAGTTAATAGTAACATTGTAATATTCTTTCATTAATTGCAACAAAGACAATATACCAAGGCTAAATGGCAATAAGAGTATTTGTTTTTTCTCCTTTTCTTCTTTCTTTTCAGAAGAAATGGAAATTTTCTCATAAAAATTGTGGTGGTGAATTAATAAATCTGTGATTATACCAGGAGCCACTGATTGTATATTCAGGATGGATAGTTGATGCATGAATAATACTTTAAAAAAATAAACAGAAAACCATTAGTGCTGGAGAAGATGTGGAGAATGAATTATAGCTACTTGCTATTAGTAGGGTAGGAAAATTGTGCAAAATTTGGGGGCCATGGACTGGCTCTGAAGGGGGGCTTTCTTTCCATTTTTCTCTCTCAACCTAAATGATTCATTGGAGCCTCAGCCATTTTCAGTTCATGGTGCTCTGACCAAGATGGGGTGGAGTGTACAGAGTTAGAGAGAAAAAGAAACTATTCCCTAAGAGAAAGGAGGTGGGACCCAGCACAAGGGACTGCCCTCCCCTCAGAACTCAGACAACATGGCCTGGAGGAAAACACTCAAAAGAGAAAAAAACCTAAGTTAACAATTAAAGAGGCAACACCTCTTTACACCAGCTGGGAGAGACAGGCTGACAGGCTTCACCTGCTCAGCAGGTTAGGAAAATCACAGCAACTAGAGGCATCACAGGAAAGTCTGTCAATTTGTAAGACACACCCTTGGGGAGACTTGAAACTGAATATAACTCCATTTTGAGACCTGAACCCATTCTGGTCTGGGTAAAACTTATTGGGGTAAATGCAGAAGCCAGATGCCAAGACAGCAGAGGACTACAAACTATGTTGGAAAGGGTGGAGATATGGCCCAGTCAAAGAAACAAACTTACACCTCAATCAAGATACAGTTGAGATATTTTTTCACTTTAATGAAACAGTAAATTAAAGATTTTCAAAGAAATATGCTAAACCAAATAAAAAAAAAACAAATTAATGAGTTCAGGGATGACATGGCAAAAGAGATGAAGTATATAAAGAAAACACTGGGTGAACATAAGGTAGAAATTGAATGTTTGAAAAACTACTGGCAGAATCTATAGAAATTAAAGGCACAGAACAAGAGATGAAAAACACAATGCAGACATACAACAGCAGAGTTCAAGAGGCAGAAGAAAACACTCAGGAACTGGAGAACAAGACACCTGAAATCCTACACACAAAAGAACAGATATGAAAATGAATGGAAAAATATGAGCAATGTCTCAGGGAACTGAATGAAAACATGAAGCACATCAATGCATGTGCTTTAGGTGTCACAGAAGGAGAAGAGAAGGGAAAAGGGGCAGAAGCAATAACAAAAGAAATAATCACTGAAAATTCCCCATCTCTTATGAAAGTCATAAAATTACAGATCCAAGAAGTGCAGCCTACCCAAAACAGAATAGACATAAGTAGAACTATGCCAAGTCACTTAAATAATCAGATTATCAAACATCAAAGACAAAGAGAATCCTGAAAGCAGCATGAGAAAAGTGATCCATCACATACAAGGGAAGCTTGATAAGACTATGTGCAGATTTCTCAGTAGAAACCATGGAGGCAAGAAGGAAGTGGTATGATATGTTTAAGATACTAAAGGGAAAAACCACCAACCAAGAATTGTATATCTGGCAAAATTGTCTTTCAAATACAAGTGAGAGTTTAAAATATTCTCTGACAAACAGATAATGAGAGTTTGTGAACAAGATACCTGTGCTTCAGGAAATACTAAAGGGAGCACTACAGACAGATAGGAAAAGACAGGAGTGAGAGGCTTGGAACACAATTTTGGGTGACAGTAGCACAGCAATGTAAGTACACTGAACAAAGATGACTGTCAGTATGGTGGAAAGAGGAAGGTTAGGAGCATGTGGGTCAACAGAAGGAAAGAGGAAAGATAAAGACTGGGAATGTATAACTCAGTGAAACCTAGACTGCTCAATTGTGATAAAATGTACAAATATGTTTTTACAAGAGGGAGAACAAATGAATATCAACCTTGAAAGTTGTTAAAATGGGGTGGTAGCGGGGAAAAATACAATCAATGCAAACTAGAGACAATAGTTAACAGTAACATTGTACTATGCTTCCTTTAATGTAACAAAGACAATACACCAAAGCTCAATGCTTATAAGAGGGGGATATAAGGGATGGGTATGGAATTCTTGGCATTGGTGATATTGTCTGACTCTTTTATTGTACTTTAGTTTAATTCTATCTTTACTTTTGTTGCTTTTTAGCTGTCATTTTTATCTTTCTTTTTCTTTTTTCTTTCATCTCTTTACCTTCTTTGACTCTTCCTCCTCCTTTGTGGAAGAAATGGAGATGTCCTTATATAGACACTGGTGATGGTGAATGCATAAATACATGATTATACAGGGAACCATTGATGGTTTCCTAAGGATGGAATGTACGGTGGGTTAACAAAACCATCTTAAAAAACAGGATGATAAATAAGCTTTGAGGGTACTATATTGAGTGAAATAAGTCAGACACAAAATGACAAATATTGTATGGTCTCATTGATATGAGCTAACAATAATATGTAAACTCATAGACATGAAATATAAGTTACCAGGATATAGAATGAGGCTAAAGAATGGGGTGCATTTGCATATTATGGATAGAATGTTTAATTAGGTTGAACTTAAGTGTTTGGAAGTGAATAGAGGTGATGGTAGCATGTTATTGTGACAATAATAGGGCTGAATGGTGTGTGAATGTGGTGGAAAGGGAAAGCTTAGAGTCATGTATGTCACCATTAAGAAAGTTGGAGGTTAAAATATGGGAATGTATAAAACAGTGAATATTATGGTGGACAATGTCCATAATTAATTGTAAAAATATTAGAAATCTCTTTCATGAACTAAAAAAAAGTATGACATTTTAACTAAAAGTTAGTAAAAGAGGGGTATATAGGGAAAATGTGCCTAATGCAGTCTATGTACTACAGTTAGTAGTTTTTAACATTCTTTCATCACAGTAACAAATCTACTATACCAATTCCATGAGTCAATAATGGAGGGAGTGGGGTTGGGTTTATGGGGGGATTTGAGTTTTCTTTATTGTTTTTATTTGTTTTCTGGAATAATGGATGCACAGCTGGATGATGGTACCATGGGGAATTGATTATGCACATTGGATGATTGTATGGTATGTGAAAATCTCAAAATTGAATTTAAAAAAAAAAGCATAATGGCATTTGGGAGAAGCCAAGGAGTTCATTTGACCAAAAGATACAAATTCCAATGTGTCATCTCTCTTATATGCTGTCATTAATATTTCCAATGTGCCCTAAAATAGGACCATTCTAGTTTATCAGTATAAACACTTTGAAAAATCATGTGCTTCCATATCATGTGGAGACTGACACTTGTCAGAAGTCAGTAATGTGAAAATTGTTTTTCCCTCTTAAGTTTGTCTCCATGTCTTCTTTTATAATGAAATGAAATTAATTGATCCTGTAATGTATTTAAATTCAAAATAGGGATAATGATAAATATATTACAGTAAGAAAAAATCTATTGGATTACCTGGTCCATTTCCTTGATTGTGCATTACTAATCACTGCCATATATTTCCTTGCTCCTATCTAGGTTTATCTGCAATGCCTACAAGGATAATGCTCTTCTATCACAGTACTATTCAGCAGTCAATTCTTCAAAAACCCTATAGAGTAGGTCTTTGTATGGCAAACTTATCTATCCCTGATAAATGCCTTCTCCCTTTTCCAGATTCTTCATCCTATACACACATATATATCCAGTATTATTTACAAATTCCTTACAATAATAATAAAGATAGATTTTTTTTTGCATTCCTGTTCCCAGAGTTATTGCACCCCATGGAACTAGAAAGAGTGAAACTGTGGTTATCATATTCTTTGAACTGTTATAATCTAAGAAATTTTAAATAATATCTCTATTTTTAATTTATTATTTCTTTTCAAATAAGAACTCCCACATGGGAATCAGCCTTTTAGTTTAATGTTAAAGTTTACAGAGCAGAATCGACCTGTTTGGACTGAACTGATGCAATCTACTTGCTTTTCTGTACATGTAATTTGCTTGCATAAAATTAAGCTGCAAAATTTTTTTGCACATCAGATTGGCTTTAATCAACATTGAAAAAGATATGTAATTCTGGCACAAGAAATGGTACATCTTTTATGAAATTTCTTAAGAAAATATTTCAGAGACAATGCTAGAAATTAATACTGAATTTATTTTGCTCATACATTTTAACTATAGCAAAATCTTCCCGTCTTAGAAATACACTTAGTTAGGCCCATGTTTTCTCACAGAACAAGACCATTGGCCAAAACCAGCCTGCTGCCTGTTTTTGTAAATAAAGTTTTTTGGAACTTGTTTCAGTTTGCTAGGCTGCTGAAAGCAGGTGTCATGAAATGGGTTGGCTTAACAATGAGAATTTATTAGCTTACAGTTTTAAGGCTGAGAAAAATGTCCAAATCAATGCATCATCAAGGCAATGCTTTCTTCCTGAAGACCAGCTGCCAGCAATCTTTGGGTTATCTACCACATGGCAAGGCATATGGTGGCATCTGATGATCTCTCCCTTCTCTTTGTGTCTTCTTGCTTTCAGCTTCTTGTTTCTGTGGCTTTCTTTCTCTCTCTCTCTCTGTGTATATATATATATATATATATATATATATATATATATGTGTGTATGTGTTCATTCTGTTTATAATGGACTACACTAAGAGGATTAAGACCCACACTCAGCCACTCCCCAACTGAAACTACCTTATCAAAAGTTCCCACTCACAATAGGTTGACACCTGCAGGAATGGACCTGCTTTGAGAACATGATTTTCTGGGGGTACACAGTTCCAAACCACCATGGAACTTATCCATGATCATTTGTTTATGTATTGTCTCTGGTGTTTTTGCACTACAGCACACAGAGTTGGGTAGCTGTGACATAGACTATATGGCCTCCCAAATAACAAACATGTTTACTCTGTGGCCAATTGCAGAAAATTTTTGGTGACTTCTGTTCTAATGCTCCAGCTTTATAGTGAAAAATCAACTAAAAATTTCTATAATGGGTCAGTTTATCCAGCACAACTCATTTTCAAATCCTTCATTAAAATATGCACTTGTCCACTTATATTATGTTACTCTAATTTACAGTTAGTGTAAAATTCAGTTCGTCTTTCACTTAGTATGAAAATATACCTTCTAATGTCCATATAAGTTTATACTTGATATATAGTTAATGCATTCTCTAAAAATCATATCAACCCATTTTTCCCATCATGTGTTCCCTTTTAAAGCTTGTTAGGTAAAATATATTTGCTTGTTCCAAACTTTGGCAAAAAAAAAAAAAATCCTTTTTTTTTTACATGACCAGAAATAATACTCGAACAACCTTCAATAAAGTGTGTTTAAAGCAAATCACTTCACGAAAAGCATTAAAACTTTTTAAAACATAACTCTGGAAACAGCACACAAGTGAAAAACAAAACAAAGCACCACCACCCATATTAAGGCAAGATCCTACAGAACTGACTTCAGTAACCTCAGAAAAATTTAGGATGATTCTATATATTCATAAAATGTGCCTAGTTGTATTTTTACATATTTGAATGTTACACTGAATACAGCTTCTCAAAAATGAGTTCCTTCTGTCAATCACCACTTCATTTTCCAACCTTAAGTTGCACATGAAGCCATTTATGGCTCAGTCCTTAATGGCTTGCTGTGAAGTAGACCATCAGAAAGGAATGATCAGAAATGTCTATTTCCAGGACATATGTAGGCAAGCAAAATTTAAACTTTCTATTTGAAAGAGGAAAAAAAGAAAAATGTACTGATACACTTCAGTCAAGGCATAGAAATTTCTGGAAAAGGTAAAGGTCACATGGCATTAGTTATAACCTTTAAACATAATTTGTGACTTTGAAAGATACAACCTGTGATACATCTTGCAGGAAAAAATCCTTCAAGAAGGATTGCACCTATACTATCCCACATAGTTAAAAATGACTAAACCTTAACCTTGACAAGCTGTTTTAGAGATGAGGGAACAAGGTCACAGAAGTTAAGTGACTGGCATGTGGTGACATCATTTACAGCAAAGGAGGGATTGGTATTTTTATTTTCTAACCAACAGGCTAAAATATTTTCACCTATACCACTCGATCCTTCAGTATCCTCTACTCCAGGACTACAGCTTCCCTATGGATAAAAACCCATACCTCCAAATGCTACTGTGTTTCTAACTGAGAAGATTTCTGCACTGTAAGCCAACTGCTCCCTGGTTTGCTGAGAGGCTGGACCATCCTCACACTTGAAATAGTGTAGTAAATAAACCTTGGGTCAAACTCTTTAACATTTTCTCCATTACTATTATTTTCAAAACCTTCTGGCTACTCTGTCCTGCACAGGCCCATGTTCCCTACTTTTTTCCAGGCTTTGAAACCCCAATCATGGCAAGTATCCTAATGGAGGTGAGTTCACAGAATAATCTGAGCAACTGCCAATTTTGAAGTTGATGTGGTATAAAAATGTTTGAAAGCAACATGGGAATTTGAATTGTTTGGATTGAAATATCAAAATTGAGTAAAACTGAGAGAAAAACTGTGCAATGACAGTTTAATTCACCTGTATGAATCAATCATATTTGGTATGTGGGTGGAACTAGAAGTGAAGAAGCAAGATGAAGACCAAGTGAGGGGGGACAACAATAAGAGTCAAATCAGCTGAAGAGTGTCAATTTGTATTCCTGCAAAATTGATTCACACAATGGTCTGCCAAGTGTCTTGCTTAATATGCTGTGCTGCCTCTGGTTTCCTTATGAGGAAGTAGTGCAGGGTTGAGCATTTCAGTATTTTTCAGTGATAATTTCAAGCTTTGTAGCTCCAGTTCTTAGGCAGTAGCACTCCAATTCTATTGTGTCTTGTCCTTCTCAGGAACTTTTTCCACTTTCCCCTGCTTTTAGTGAATCTTTCTCATTCTTGTTTTATCCAGCATGGCTGGTGCAGGCTGCCACCACAGTGGCAGGACTCCAGCAGCAGCAGCACCCATGCCCTGGCTGCTGCCACCACCACCCAAGGACTGAGTAATTCACTTGCTCTTGCTTCCCCTTTCCCAGCCCCCCAAACACCCTTTTATTCAGACTAAGGCAGGAAAAGTGTGCTAAAATGTCAGTTCCTCAGCCATTCCTTTCTATATGAGAGCACTTTGGCATCTTCTCAAAGAGGGTGTCTGGTATTATGTGGTCTTTTCAATTAGATGGATACACAAACACTCAACCCTCACTTTTAGTTAAAACTGTAGGACATTTGACAGTCAAATAGCTTTAGCCTCTTAGGCATAGCCAAATTGTGCATCTATACCAGAGTCTTATGGGTAAAGGTCTGGTTAAAAAATATTATGGGTCAAATAGCAATTGAAACAAATGTATTCTTCATTAGCAGATAATTCATTAAAAATATTTCAGCCCACCCAAGACATGATGTCAAAGCACAATAATTGTCCATCCAACAATGATCCTTATTGTCAGTATAACATGAATAACTCAAAGTCACTGTTTAAATAGCATTGCTTAGATCTCCAACAGATTTATGGCAACTTCATACTTATATATGCCTGGACTAATATTTGTATAATTTGTGCTAGGTTTTAAATTAGGCTAAGAAAGATATTAAAGTGCCAAAATTTAATAAAGCAAGCCATATGCTGTAATATGCTAGTTCAATATGTTAATAATTTATTAGATTAAAATTTGTGGGGAAATGAGAGAAAAAAATGAGTAATAGCCATAAAGTAAAAATGTGCAAGAGAAAAAAGTGAGTATATAAGAATTTAGATGTATTAAAAAATCAAAATTTTATAATTTGTTTTTATTTCAGAAAATTCTTTTTGGTTGGGTAAACGTTTAATGCAGCGCCATTCGTGAAAGTACTATGTGGCAATCTCATCAACATAGAATTCAAAATGAGCATTGTGTTCAGTAGAAAACAAAAACAGCTTATAATGAGTAACCTGTTCCATGAAAGCCTGAATGATAATTTTTGCATAATTAAAAGGGTCATTGAAGATGCTCTAAGTGTATCTTATTATGTCCACATGAGTTGTGTTTGACCCAAAGTGAGGAGAGATCAGAGAAGAAAATGTTACCATCTATTCAAAAGATGAAGTTGTCAATTGACTTAACCACATTTTTAAAAGCCAACAGCTTGAGTCTGAATTGCCATAAGTGGACAGATTGAGCAAAGAAGATGTCTACATAGAAAACTTGGTAAAAATGTTAAATATGATAAAACATGTAACAAAGGTATTAGGAGTTGGACATATCCCCAGATCATTCATGAAGAGAATGATCTTGGTGAAATACTAGGGCAAAAATAAGGAAAAGGAAAAGAAAACAAACAAACAAAATCTTTTGAGAATTTCTGCAAAATCACTTTTCTTGAAACTGTCCTTTGAGATTTTGTTTTGGTCTATCTTCCTTCCAACTCAACATTGAGAAACAAAGTATCAGTTCAGTACTATGACCTTTCAGTAGATGAAATAGTATTGCCAATTTTTAACACTATATGAAATGGCTAAATTCAAACCCTTCTACAGCACTTCAGTTATCCAGATACTTCTTTCTTCATTTTGTTTTCATACCATTACCTGCTTAATAGAACATTATTCGTGTGGCAGGCACTTAAACTCTTGTTCTTTGAGCTGGGTTATTTAATGAAGAAGATAGTTAATTACGAAACCATTCATTAAAGGCAGTGATGAATACCAAAATTAACAAAAATATCAACAGAATAATCAAATTGAATAATAAATAAAAGTGTAAATTCAAAGGTGCTTTTATCTTTTGCTGACACAAATAACTCTTCTGTGTGTAGAAAACACTGACATAAATTAACTGTTTTTGACTATTCAAAGGAATAACCAACATTTCTGTGTAGGCAATATAATCAGTGGTTAGAAACTCCTTGATAGTGCAACACTAATGTATTGATTCAGGGTAATTTCACTTCTGTCAAATGGAGGAATGCTTTGTAGGCTTAGGTATACAAATTGCATTCCAGGGTAACCTAGTCAATCTGAAGATGCTCCTTAAGAAGGTGAATGTGAACATTAAAATATGAAGAGAATTATTAGATTTTTGGAAAGTACAAAAATCAAAACCTAAGCCTCACAAATTTCTTGAGTATGTTTAATTCTCAGAGAATTAAGAGTTAATTTGGGAGTCATCAGCATCTACATGGTATTTAAGCTATAAAATTGTGTAGAGAGCAAAAGATAAAATTAAGAGAAAGTGAGCCTAGCACCAGATTTAAAGAATTTCAACTCTTAATGATAGAAAAGTAGGAGAAAAAAGAGGAAAATGTGTTGTCATGGAAATCAAAGCTAAAGCAACTTTATCAGTTTTGTTTACTGCTGAATGCCTAGCTTCTAGAATTTGGTTTAATCTGAATATGGCACTCAAAATTTTGTTGAATGAATGAATGAATCTTTGATAAATGAGAAAAATTTACCAAGATGTTAGGTCATAGTGACAAGGGGGGGGGAGAGAGAATATAATCAAATGGCATGTCTTAAAAGAGCAAATATTTTTTATAAGTTGGAAAGTGACTGCAATGAGGATTAAAGAGGACAGTGTGGAGTCAGAAAAAAATAAAATAATCACCACTTAAGGGAACTTCAAGTAAAGCACTGTTCTTTGAGATAGGACTGGGACTTTAGGAGTCAATCAAGGGTTTTACATGCTTTTGAGGTGAGAGGCGAGGCATGGTAGCAGAAACAAGAGAGTATACTAGAGGAAATAGAGATCCCAGATGATGGGGAGCAGGTGTTTGGCCATTGATAAAAAGGGAAATAAGAGTCATGGTAGATTTAGTTTCAAAATTTATTTGAGCTTGACAGACCCTGAGCAATGGGCATAGTGTACACAAAATGTGTCTTATCCAAGTAAGTGATGGAGGTCCCAGAGAATGAACTTGATAGATAACAGATGCTTGCTTTATAAAGGCTAAATTTTTCATTATTGGTAAACAAGGAACATAGAATTAATAATAAGGTAAATTCTCCACCACTAATAAAAGCATTAATCAATTTCATTTGCAAGGAAAGTAAATAATAACTTCTGGCATCTGAAAATTTTTCTTAAATGGTGAATTTTTATATTTAGTTAGAAAACTGATAAATTGCATTTTAATTGGCAATCAACACTCTATGCCTCCAGCAGAACTTGGGGATATTTCTGAATAGCTGTATTAAAAAATAGTCAATTATAATAGTAAAGGGAAAAGTATGTTAAATAATATATCCAGTACAATTACATTTAAAATATGTAAATATATAGACATTCAGATACACACACAAAGACAACTGGGAAGATATACATACCTAACAATGTTAATCACAGTTTTTTTCTGGTTGAAAAGAATATGGAAATTTATATTTTTTCTGTGGAATAAGAAAAAAGTATATTTAAAAAAATAATATGTATAGTATGATTACAAATATATTTTTAATTATAGAAAAAAACAATAAAAATATATGC
The DNA here is from genome assembly GCF_015220235.1 of Choloepus didactylus. Classification (NCBI taxonomy): domain Eukaryota; kingdom Metazoa; phylum Chordata; class Mammalia; order Pilosa; family Megalonychidae; genus Choloepus; species Choloepus didactylus. Next base: position 98,560,418 of record NC_051334.1, on the reverse strand, counting down.
TAAAATGTTAATATTTTTTCTAGGTGTTAGAATTTGGGGTGATTTTTTTAATTCAGTTTTATTGAGATATAGTCACATACCATACAGTCACCCATGGTGTAAAATCAACTGTTCACAGCACCAACATATAGCTGTGCATTCATCACCCCAATCCATTCTTGAACATTTTCCTTATACCAGAATCAGAATAAGAATAAAAAATAAAAATGAAAAAGAACACCAAAATCATCCCCCATCCCAACCCATTCTTCATTCAGTTTTTATTCCCATTTTTCTACTCATCCATCCATACACTAGATAAAGGGAGTGTGATCCACAAGGTTTTCATAATCACACTGTTACCACTTGTAATCTACATTGTTATACAAATGCCTTCAAGAGTCAAGGTTACTGGGCTAGAGTTTGGTAGTATTTACTTCTAGCTATTCCAATACATTAAAACCTAAAAATTGTTATCTATATACTGCATAAGAATGTCCACCAGAGTGACCTCTTGACTCCATTTGAAATCTCTCAGTCACTGAAGTTTTATTTCATTTTATTTTGCATCCCCCTTTTGGTCAAGCAGATGATCTCAATCCCATGGTGCTAAGTCAAGATTCATCCCTGGGAGTCATCCTAAATTTCCAGGGAGATTTACACCCCTGGGAGTCAGGTCCCATGCAGGGGGAGGGCAGTCAGATCACCTGTCAAGGTGGCTTAGTTAGAGATTGAGGGCCACATCTGAGCAAAAAAGAGGAACTCAGGGGGAGACTCTTAGGCACAATTATAGGCAGATTTAGCCACTCCTTTGCAGTAACAAGCTTCATAGGTGCAAGCCCCAAGACAGAGGGCTCAGCATGTCAAGCTGTCAGTCCCTAAGGTTTGTGAGAACATCAGCAATAATTCAGCTGAGGAAGTCCGACACCTCTGCATTCTCCCCCAGCTCCTCATGGGGGCCCCATATATACATTTTTATTCTCCACCCAAATTACTTTGGGATGTGTTATATCACTCTAAGCTATACAGACTTACCATATCTCATTGCCTATTCGAAGTTCCATGTAAATGTAGTGTTTGAACAAACTGACTGTAGAAGTTATGTTGTTTAGAAAGTATAGATCCTACACTAAATAAATGTTTCTTCACTTGGTTTCACATGGCATTTGAAATTTTAACACGCAATCAGTGTCAACCTTTATCTTTTGGCCCAATTTGCCCTAGTCTCAACCAGATCTGCTTCATTCATATCTCTAATTGAAGCCTGGTCTCCCTTTCAGCTTTTTATTTAACAGTTGCTGTATGCATTAATACTGACATTCATATCTGCTGAGTTCTAGCTCTGAGTTTCAGGTGTCACACAGATACCCAATGTTCCAGAGACCAATCAGGTTATACACCAAAGGATCAACATCTCAGAGTTTGGAGATAGCCATCACAATTCAGGAATACATTTGACTGCTGTAAGAGCTTACAATCTAGGGACCATTACAATAATCATTTCCCAGTTAGGCTGTGCTCTAAGATTCAATTCTGAATTATATTTTGTAGTTAGTCCAAATCAGTGAGGCATTATAGTGTTTGCCCCATTTCTGGTGTACATCACTCAAAACACTTTCTACAGAATCCATTCACACCCTTGCGTGTCTCACAACTTCACTCCTTGTTATAGTTGTTCAATATTCCATTGCATGCATACACCACTGTTCACCACTCTGTTCCTCAGTCAGTGTGCCCTTATGCAACCACCACCCACCAAAATCATGAATACTACCTCCATAAACAACAATGTGCAAATGTCCATTCATGTCTCTGCTCTCAGATCTTCCAAGTACATACCTCACAATGAGGTTGCAGAACCCTATCACCCCTAACTTCTTGTGGAACCATGGGGTGATTTTTAAAATCATATTTCTATGTTATTCTGTGTTTTCCAAATTTTCTAATGTGAGATGGACATGCAGTACTTTCATGATACAATTAAATGATAAATATTGACTACAAAATATTTTAAGAACAAGCATATAAAATTTTGCATATGTCCTATGAGTAAAAATGTTTAAAAACACATACACACAGATACAATCATTGAGGTGGGGCAAGATGGTGGAGTGGTGAGGTCTAGGCTGTAGTTACTCCTCCAGGGCAGTTGGTAGAATGCCAGGGACTGCATGGACCAGACACTGCAGAGGAATTTGAGATTGGACAATCTCCATACAACACTGACAAACGTGGAACAGCAGAGATCAGCAAAATCTGTAAGTTCTCACAGCCAGGGGGCCCATGCCCCTCCCTGCCAGGCACAATCCTGAGGGAGGAGGGGCCATGCATACTGGGAACTAGGAGGGAGAACAAAAGCTGCAACCATAGATAAACTGAAAGCAGACACTGGAAAATCTGGGAGGGGTCAGCCAAGCAGAGAGGAGATAGGGATAGCAAAACAGCAAAAAAAAATAGAAAACAAAACAAAAACAGACTTTTTGGAGTCAGGTGAATGCAATAGGGAGAAGAGCAGGGCTCAAACAGAAACAGACACATGCAAATCCAGGGAGGGGGAGCCCTTGTTTGAAAAGCCAGGTTCTCTGCTTTCTTGATTGTTCCTTAATCACCCTTAACTCCTGGTCTTTTAACATTTCAATAGCCCATTAGATCTGCAAAGACCAGAAAGAGTCCATATTGGGCCCTTCCTTCTATTTAAAAAAATTTTTTTTCTCCTTGTCTAAAGAAATTACTCTAAGAAGCCCACTACAGAAAACCTCAAAAACTTGCAATTTGCACCCAGGCAAGAGCAGACATAAGAGAGCTCTGAGGGACAAAGCAATAAGTCTGGTGGCAGAGAAAGTTTTCTAAACACCATAACATCCCAGCCCCAAAATTCATGAGGCAGACACTGAGTACACTGAAACTAGAAATAGATAACTCCACAATAATAGTTGGAGACTTCAATACACCACTCACATGTATGTATAGAACATCTAGACAGAGGATCAACAAGGAAACAGAGATGTTGAATTGAATGATAAATGAACTAGGCTTGACAGACGTTTATAGAACACTACACCCCACAACAGCAGGATACACATTCTTCTGAAAGAAATAACACAGATCAGAGCAGAAATAAAAGAAACTGAGAACAGGAAAACATCAGAGAGAATCAAAAAACAGAAGCTGGTTCTTCAAGAAAATCAACAAAATTGATGGACCCCTAGGCTAGCAAAAAGAGAGAGAGAGAGAGAGAGAGAGCAGATGAAAATAAATGCAATCAGAAATGGGAAAGGAAACATAACTACTGACCCTGCAGAAATAAAGGAGATAATGAGAAGATACTATGAGCAACTATATGCTAATAAACTGGACAACTTAGGCAAAATGGACAACTTTCTAGAAAAGCATAAACAACCAACATTTAGCTGAGAAGAAATTGAGGACCTCAACAAACCAATCACAAGCAAAGTGATTGAATCAGTCTTCAAAAAGCTCCCAAAAAAGTAAAGCCCAGGACCAGTTGGCTTCACATGTGAATTCTACCAAACATTCAAGAAAGAATTAATATCAATCATGCAAAAACACTTCAAAAAAATTGAAGAGGAGGGGAAGCTACATAACTCATTCAATGAAGCCCAAATCACCCTAATACCATAATCAGACAAAGATACTACAAAAAAAGAAAATTATAGACCAATCACTTTAATGAATATAGATGCAAAAATCCTCAACAAAATGCTCACATATCAATTCCAGCAGCACATTAAAAGAATTATACACCATGATCAAGTGGGGTTAATTTCAGGTATGCAAGGCTGGTTCAACAGAAGAATATCAATTAATGTAATACACCACATCAATAAATCAAAGCAAAAGACCCACACAATCATCTCAATTGATGCAGAAAAGGCATTTGACAAAATTCAATACCATTTCTTGATGAAAACATTTCAAAGGATAGGAATAGAAGGAAATTTTATCAATATGATAAAGGCAATATATGAAAAGCTCACAGCTAACATCATACTCAATGGGGAGAGACTGAAAGCTTTTACTCTAAGATCTGGAACAAGACAGGGATGTTATTCAACATTGTGCTGGAAGTTCTAGCTAGAGCAATCAGACAAGAAAAAGAAATAAAATGCATCCAAACTGGAGAGGAAGAAGTAAAACTTTTATTGTTTGCAGATGATGTGATTCTACATGTAGAAAATCCAGGAAAATCTATAGCAAATCTGTTAGAGCTAAACAATGAATACAGCAAAATGGTAGGCTACAAGATCAACATGCAAAAATCTGTAGTGTTCTTATACACAAGTAATGTGCAACAAAAAGAAATCAAAATATAAATTCCATTTACAATAGCAACCAAAAGAATCAAGCATTTCAGAATAAAGTTAACAAAGGCCACAAAAGGCCTCTGCAAAGAAAATTACAAGAAACTGCTAAAAGAAATCAAACAGGACCTAAAAATTATGGAAGAACATACAGTGTTCATGGATTAGAAGACTAAATATTATTAAGATGCCAGCTGTACCTAAACTGATTTATGGATTCAATGCAATACCAATTAAAATCCCTACAACTTACTTTGCAGAAATAGAAAAACCAATAAACAAATTTATTTGAAAGGGCAAGGTTCCCCAAATAGCCAAAAATATCTTCAGAAAGAGAAACAAAGTGGGAGGACTCAAACTACCTGACTTTGAAGCATATTACAAAGCTACAGTGCTCAAGACAGCATGGTACTGACATAAGGACAGAGATACTGACCAATGGAATCAAATTGAGTGTTCAGAAATAGACTCTTGCATATGCAGATAATTGATCTTTGATAAGACAGCCAAGCCAAATTAACTCGGACAGAGCAACCTCTTCAACAAATGGCATTTGGAGAACTGGATATCCATTTCCAAAAGAATGAAAGAGGACTCCTAGCTCACACCTTATACAAAAATTAACTGTAATTGGATCAAAGACTTAAACATAAGTGCTAAGATCCTGACTCTTAGAAAAAAATGTAGGGCACTACCTTAAAGATCTTGTGATAGGAGGTGGTTTCCTAGAACTTACACCCAAAGCATGAGCAACCAAAGAACAAATAGACAAATGGGATCTCCTCAAAATTAAACACTTTTTTACATCAAAGGACTTTGTAAGAAAAGTAAAAGTCAGCCTACATAATGGGAGAAAATATTTTGACACCACATACCATATAAAGTTTTAATTTCCTGAATTTATAAAGCAATCCAACAGCTCAACAACAGAAAGACAACCCAATTAAGTAATGCAAAAAAGACATGAACTGACACTTTTCTGAAGAGCAAATACAAATGGCTCAAAAACTTATGAAAAAAATGCCCAACTTCACTGACTATTAGGGAAATGCAAAACAAAACCACAAAGAGATACCATCTCACACCTACCAGAATAGCCATTATCCAAAAAAGAGTCAATGACAAGTGCTGGAGGGGATGTGGAGGAATAGGCACACTTACTCATTGCTGGTGGGAAAGTAGAGTGGTGCACTCTGGAAGACAGTGTGAAGGTTTCTCAGGAAGCAAAGTCTAGATTTGCCATATGACCCAGCTATTCCATTGCTAGGTATGTACTCAAAGAAAATGAAAGCTAAGACATAAATGGACATTTGTAAACTGATATTTATTGCAGCATTATTCACAATTGCTAAGAGATGAAAGCAGCCCAAATGTCCATCAATGGATGAGTGGATAAACAAACTGTGGTATATAGACATGATGAAATATTATGCCGCTGTAAGACAGAACAAAGACATGGAACATATAATAACATGGCTGAATCTTGACGACATTATGTTGAGTGAAGTTAGCCAGAAACAAAAGGACAAATGCTCTATGGTTTCACTGATATGAAATAACACTAATGAGCAAACTTTGAGAGTTAAAAGCTGATAACACTGGCTACCAGGAGATAGAATTAGGGTAGAGATCAGGCATTTGATGCTGAAGGACTACAGAAATGTTCAGCATGATTGATTGTACAGATCCAGAAATAGATAGCATAATACTGTATAATGGTAGCACAATGTTGAAAGTACATGGAACAAAGATGTCTGTGAGTAAGGCTAAAAGAGGTGGGATAGGGGACTGCATGACACCAGAGGTAAAGACAGATGATGAAGATTGGGACTGTATAACTTGGCAAAAACTGGAGTGGCCAATGACTGTTGCTAAATTTACAAACGTAAAAATGTTCTCACGTGTGGGAGAACAAATGAATGTCAACCATGCAGAGTGTTGAAAAAGGGATGGTCTTTGGGGAAAAATCATAATCAAAGCAAACTGGAGTCTATGGTCAACAGTAACATTCCAGTATACTTCCATTAAATGTAACAAAGGCAATATACCAAAGTTAAATGTGTATTAGAGGGAGATATAAGGGAGGGATGTGGGATTCTTGGTAGTGGTATTGTTTTTTGTCCTTACTATTATATTGTATTGTATGACATTTTTATTTTTCCTTTTATTATCTTTTTTATTATTTGCCAAGAAAACACACACTTTTTCATAATCAATATTTTCAAGTGCTGACTGTGGTGATAAATGTAAAACTATGTGATGATGCCATAAACAAGTGATTGTACACAGTAGATGGCTGTATGTTATGTGAATATATCTCTATAAGATTGTAGGAAAAAATATAAATAGAGGTAAAAGTGCTGGAGAAAACATGGAGAGAGGGATGTACCCATTTACTTTTGATGAGGAGGCAGAATGGTATAACCTTTCTGGAGGTCACCACAGTGGCTCCACAAGAAGCTAAGTATGTGGGGCCATAAGGTCCTACAACCTCATTATAGGGTATGTATTTTGAAGATCCAAGAGCAGAGACATGAATGGACACTTGTGCACTGGTATTTATGGAGGCAGTATTCATGATTTGCAATGGGTGGAGGTGGCCTAAGGGTACACTGACTGAGGAACAGAATGGTGAACTATGGTGTACGCATACAATGGAATATTGAGCAACTATGAGGAGTGAAGCTGTGAGACATGCAGCAAGGTGAATGGATCCTGTAGACAGCATGTTGAGTGCAGTATACCAGAAACCAAGGCAAACACTATAATGCCTCACCAATATGTACTAACTACAATGTGTAAACTCAGAATTGAATCTTAGAGCACAGCCTAACAGTGAAATGATTATTGTAATGGTCCCTAGATTGTAAGCTCTTACAGCAGTCAAATCTATTCCTGAATTGTAAAGGCCATCTCCAGACTCTGAGATGTTGATCCCTTTGTGCATAACCTGATTGGTCTCTGGAACATTGGGTATCTGTGTTACACCTGAAACTCAGAGCTAGAGCTTGGCAGATATGAATATCAGCATTAATGCATACAGCAACTGTTAAAAATATAAAAATCTGAAATAGATCCCAGACTTCAATTAGAGATATGAATAAAACAGATCTGTTTGAGACTAGAGCAAATTGGACCAAAGAGTAAAGGCTGAAACTGACTGTGTTAAAACTTCAACTTCCATGTGAGACCAAGGGAAAAGATGTTTATTTGGTGTAGGATCTATATTTTGTAAACAATATAACTTCTACAGTCAGTTCGTTCAAACACTACAATTACATGAAACTTGGAATAGGAAGTGTGCTATGGTAGATCTGTATAGAATAGAATGAAATAGCAACACATCTTGAACTAATTTGGGTGTAGAATTAAAACATCTATTTCTGGTTCCCCTGATGACCTGGGGAAGAGGGCAGAGGTGTTGGACTTCCTCACCTGGATTGTTGCTGATATTCTCAGAAACATTGGGGACTGACAGCTTGATGTGCTGAGCCCTCTGTCTTGGGGCTGGCCCTTATGAAGCTTTTTGCTGCAAGGAGAGGCTTAACCTGCTTATAATTGTGCCTAAGAATCTCCCCCTGAATGCCTCTTTGTTTCTCAGATGTGGCCCTCTCTCTGTAACTAAGCCTCCTTGGCAGGTGATCTCACTGCCCCACCCCCCTTACATGGGACCTGGTTCCAAGGGGTGTAAATCTCCCTGGCAAAGCAGTATATGACTCCTGGAGATAAATCTGGACCTGGCATCATGGGATTGAGAACATCTTCTTGATGAAAAGTGGGATGCAAAATGAAACGAAATAAAGCTTCAGTGGCTGAGAGATTTCAAATGCAGTCAAGAGGTCACTCTGGTGGATATTCTTATGCAGTATATTGATAATAATTTTTAGATTTTAATATATTGGAATAGCTAGAGTAAATACCTGAAACTACAAAACTCCAACTCAGTAGCCTTGACTCTTATAGATGATTGCATAACAATGTAGCTTACAAAGGTTCACAGAGTGATTGTGAAAAACCTGTGGATCACACTCTCTTTATCCAGTGTATGGATGGATGAAAAGAAAAATGGGATAAAACCTAAATAAAAAATAGGATGGGATTGGGGGTTGATTTGGGTATTCTTTTTTATTTTTATTTTTTATTCTGATTCTGATTTTTCTGATGTTAGGAAAATGTTCAAAAATAGAATGCATGATGAATGCACAACTGTAGTATGGTACTGTGAACAGTTGATTGTACACCATGGATGATTGTATGCTATGTGACTATATCTCAACAAAACTGAATTTAAAGAAACACATATACACAACAAAAACATGGGAAAGGAGAAGGTGGAATAAGATAGGCAGAACTCATACCTACACCATAAAGCAACTAGAAAACAGAAAATGAACAAGGCAGCATTTCCTGAGTCAAGGTGACCAGAGAAGGACTTCTATATTGTATATGAAATACCTGGATGGAAAAGTGGAGAAACTACAACTGAGATATTAGGGTGAGTGTACTCAAATGTGACCAACCCTAAGAACCACTGCAGCAAAATGACTGGATCAGAAGCTGCAAAGTTACAAATTCCTGCTTTGGAGAGGTCAGGGAGGCATTCCTCTCAGTTCCACAGCCTAGCATTCCCATTCAGACACCAAGGAGACAGTAGACTCATTTTGTCCATATACAGAGACCCTGCTCTGGTGTCCAGTGCCTCCCCTGAAGGCTTGCAACTCTCCTGACTGGTGCCATTGCCATAGCCCTGAGGCAGGGCATTGCAGGCACCTGGACTTGGGGGAGTCTGGGAAGCCCTCTTCTCAGGAGGAGAGGGGACATAGAACAAAGCTGATGTGACAATTGCCCAGCAAGGAAAACAGTCTGGGTCCTGCTGTCTTGATCCTATTTACACAGGAGCCCTGGATGCTAACTGCCTACAAGAGCCGAGAGGCAATAGTGAGGCAGCTGCATTGCAATGTAAGGCGCCCTTCCCCCAACCCTGTGGTGGTCTTGCTGGCCAGCAAAAAGCAAAGAACACCTGGGCCAGCTGCTGGCTGTTGAATTTGAAATTCTCTGCCCTGCAGCCCAGAATCTTTCCATGAAGGAGTCTGGGAATCACCAGTCCCATTGCACATACAAGCACAAGTCTTTGCCATGGTGCACAGTGCTGATTGCCCACCCCCAGAGCTGGTGGCTTCCAGCATGTCTGAAGACCTGTGGCTTTGACTGGATTTTTGCCTGGTCTTGACCCTGCCCAGTGGGCTGCTGCAGACAGTGGTGGCAAGATTGTGGGGAAGAGGTGGCTTAAGTGTGTAACCTGCTTGGAAGACAGGGTAAGAGCAGCCTGGCAAGCTTCTTCTCTGCCCAGCCTCCAACAGACTACTGAAAAGGGCTTCGCCCATAGAGTTAGGACCTGGCCTTGTATTGGCTTGGAATTACTGACACTCCAAGTGCCAAAGGAGACTTTCAATGCAAACCCAAGAAAAACAAAATATCAGATGAGTGAGGGAAAACCAACTTTCAAAATAGTCTTATCAAGACAATCAAATGCCAAGACACCAGCAAAAAATACTAACCACAAACAGAAGCAAGAAGATATGGGTAAGACAAATGATCAAATTGGAAACCTGGAGAAGACACTGAATTTGGAAAAACTAATCAAAGGTGTTCAAATAAATCTCCTAAATATCTTCAGTGAGTTGGCCAAAGAGATAAAGGATACCAAGAAGACACTAAAAGTTTAAAGAAGAATTTGAAAGAGTAAATTGAAAAATAGCTGATCTTACAGAAATTACAGACAGAGTAGATAAAATTAAAAATATAATAGAGACATACCGCAGCAGATTTGAGGAGGCAGAGGAAAGGAAGGATAAGTGAACTAGACAACAGATCAACTGAATTCAAATGTGCAAAATTAAAAAGGTGAAAAAGATGGAAAAATTTGTATTGGATCTCAGGGAAATGGACAACACAAAATTTACAAATATAAGAATAATTGGTATGAGGCTGGGCAAGATAGCACAGTGGTGAGGTGTAGGTTTTAGTTACTCCTCCAGGGCAGTAGGTAGAAAGACAGGAACTGCATGGACTGGATACTGCAGAGCAATTTGACTTTGGGCATACTTCATACAACACTCATTAATACATGGAACAGCTGAGATCAGTGAAATCTGTATGTTCTCATGGACAGGGGGCCCATGACCCTCCCTGCCAGGCTCAGTCCTGTTGGAGGAGAGGCCATCAGTGATGGGAACAAGGAGAGAGAATTGCAGTTGCAGCTCTGATTGAAAACTCAGACTGCTGATCAAAACTCCAAACACAGATAGACTGAGACCAGACACTGGAGAATCTGGGAGTAGTCAGCCTGGCAGAGAGGAGATGAGCTAGCAAAAACAGCAAAAAAAAAAAAAAAAACCCAAAAATAAAAACAGAGACTTTTTGGAGTTCTGGTGAACATAAAATGGAGAAGGGTAGGGCTCAAACAGAATCAGGCTCATATGCAAATCCAGAGAATGACGTCCCTTGTCTGAAAAGCCTGTTTCTCTGCTTTCTTGATTGTTCCTTAATGGCCCTAATCTCCTTGTCTCTTATCATTTCAATAACCCATTAGATCTACAAGGAGGGCCCTTCTTTTATTTATTTATTTATTCATTTATTTAATCTTTTTCTCTTTTTCTAAAACAATTACTCTATGAAGCCCATTACAGAAAGCCTCAAAGACTTGCAATTTGGGCCCAGGCAAGAGCAGAGCTAAGACAGCTCTGAGAGACAAAGCAATAAGTCTAGTGGCTGAGAAAATTTGCTAAACACCACAATTTCCCAAGAAAAGGGGGGCATCCCGTTACAGCCATCTTCCCTGAAGGCTTGCAACACTCCTGACTGGTGCCATTGTCACAGCCCAGAGCTGCCCCAAACAACCCTCTGTGACAGGAAGTGTTTCCAACAAAATGCATATGCACCACAATATTGGGTTTGGACAGCAGCCTTTCATGCACCTGGAGCTGGGAGGGCAGAGCTGTGTGAAAAGTGGGAAATTAACACACCCTATTCAACATCCTTTCAGGAGACTGGGAATGCCCCTACACAGCCCTGCAGCCCAGAGATTCCCTTGGGGGATGGAACTCACCTGTGACATAGCACAGTATTCCCTCAGCAGAGGACCTAGGAGTGCATGGCTTGGAAGAGGAGCCCAAACGCAAGTCCCAGGGACCATATGCCAATACCAAGGACTTGTGTGTCACTGGCAGAGACAAACTGTGGCAAGACTGAGCTGAATGATTAGACTATTGCAACAGCTTTAAATCTCCAGGAAGACCTGCAAGATTTGATTATTAAAGCCACCATCCCTCCATAACTGCTCAGACATATGCCCTACATTCAGGTCAGGCAGCACAACTACACACACAGACTTGGTGCACCAACTGGGCTCCACAAGTCTCACACCCCCACTCACCACAAAGTTGGGGAGAACTGGCTTAAGGGGAATAGATGGCTCAAAGATGCCACCTGCTGTTTAGTTAAAGTGTATTTGATGAAGCTGTAGATCTGACAAATTAGAGATAAGTGTTTTAATCAGTTGACAGAGACTTAGATAATTCACAAACACCTGGAGGTTAAACAACACACCTCTAAAATAAATGGTGTACAATGTAGAATGTAGGGAAACCAGTGATAGAGAGCAACTGGTGAAGGAAGAATGATAACCCAATAAGAACAGATAAGCTATCATGAGTGAGTTTAACTTTCTGGGAATGCCCAGGAATGACTACGGTTTTTTAATTTCTGGTAGGTATGGTGGGAACAAATTCACAGAAATGTTGATATATTGGGTTATTTTCTTGGGGTAGAGGAGGAACATGTTGGACTGCCTTGTTATGGTTTGTTTGAAATGTTTTTATTTTATTGTATATTTTTAAAATTTCTTTTCTTTTTTGATATAGTTGATTTTTTAAAGAGTTAATTTGAAAAAAAAATGAAAAAAAATATGCAGAGCCCCCTTGAGGAGCCGGTGGAGAATGCAGCATGTTGGGCTTCCCACCTTGATGGTTGCTGATGTTCTCACAGACATAGTAGATTGGTGGTTTGATGGGCTGAGCCCTCTACTATGGGACTTGCCCTTGGCAAGATTGTTGCTGCAAAGGAGAGGCTAGGCCTGCTTATAATTGTGCCTAAGTGCCTCCTCCTGAATGCCTCTTTGTGGCTTAGATGTAGCCCTCTCTCTCTAGCTAAGCCAACTTGGCAGGTGAAATCACTGCCCTCCCCCCTATGTGGGATCTGACACCCAGGGATGTAAATCCCCCTGGCAACATGGAATATGACTCCTGGGGAGTAATCTAGACCCAGCATCATGGGATGGAGATCATCTTGACCAAAAAGGGGATGTGAAATGAAATGAAATAAGTTTCAGTGGCTGAGAGATTCCAAAGGAGCTGAGCGATCACTCTGGTGGGCACACTTATGCACAATATAGACAACCCTTTTTAGGTTCTAATGAATTTGAATAGCTAGCAGTAAATACCTGAAACTATCAAACTACAACCCAGAACCCATGAATCTTAAAGATGATTGTATAACAATGTAGCTTATGAGGGGTGACAATATGATTGGAAAAGCCATATGGACCCCACTCCCTTTTGTCCAGTGTATGGATGGATGAGTAGAAAAATTGGGGCAAAAAAAAATAAAGGCACCCAGTGTTCTTTTTTTACTTTAATAGTTCTTTTTCACTTTAATTTTTAGTCTAATTATTTTTGTTTGTGGTAATGAATACATACAAAAATTAATTTTGGTGATGAATGCACAACTATATAATGGTACAGTGAACAATTGAATGCACACTTTGTATGACTGCATGGTATGTGACTGTGTCTCAATAAAAATTAATTTAAAAAATACAAAATAAAAATTGGTGTCCCAGAAGAAGATGAGAAGGGGAAAGTGTTCAGAAGATTATTTGAGGAAATATTTGGGGAAAACTTCCCAGAACTTATTAAAGACATGAATATGCAAATCAAAGGAGCCCACCAAAACTTCAAATGGAACAAATCTCAATAGACCTCTCCAAGGTATATACTAATCAGATTGTCAGATGCTAAAGAAAGGAAAGTTCTGAGAGAAGCAATAGAAAAGTGATTCAGCCAATACAAGGTGAGCCACATAAGTCTAAGTGCTGGCTACACATTGGGTGCCATGGAGGTGAGAAGTAGTGTTACAATTTATTTAAGATTGTGAAAAATGAAAAATTGGCATCAAGAATTCTTTATCCAGCAAAGTTGTCCTTCAAAAGTGAGGGAGATTTTAAAATATTCACAGATAAACAAATGCTGAGGGTATTTGTTAATGAGACCTCTCCTACAAGAAATGGTAAAGGAAGAGCTGCCAGTTGAAAAATAAAGACATGAGACAGAGACTTGGAGGAGAGTATAAAGATGATGATTGTCAGTAAGGGTAAATAAAAGATCCAACAAATATAAACCAAGGGATAGCATGGTTGAAGAAAGGACAGCTTTTACAGTAATAGCATTGGATGTTAATAGATTAAACTCCACAATAAAGACATAGATTGGCAAAATGGATAAAAAATACTATCCATCTATATGCTGTTTACAAGAGACTCATTTTAGATGCAAAGAAACAAATAGGTTGAAAGTGAATGGATGGAAAAAGATATTACATGCAAGTAATAATCAAAAAAAGTGGGGCTAGCTATACTTATATCAGATAAAATGGACTTTAAATGTAAAGATATTATAAAAGACAAGGAAGGACACTATATAATATCAAAAGGGGTAGTTCACCAAGAGGAAATAGCAATCATAAATTTTTATGAACACAATCAAGGTGCTCTAAAGTGCATGAGGCAAACACTGGCAAAACTAAAGGGAGAAATAGAGCTTTCTATATTAATAGTGGGATACTTCACACCACCACTGTCTTCAATAGGTAGAAAAACTAGACAGAAGATCTAAAAGGAAATAGTGAACCTAAATAATGTGATAAATGAATTAGACCTAATAGATATGTGAATATTGTTGAATCCCAAAATAGCAGGATATACATTCTTCTCAGGTGTTCATGGAACATTATCCAGGATAGATAATATCCTGGGGGCACAAAACAGGTCTTAATAATTTAAATGATTGAAGTTATTCACAGCACATTCTTTGATCACAGTGGAATGAAGGTGGAGATCAATAACCACTGAAGAATTGGAACTTACACAAACATTTGGAGGTTAAACAACACATTTTTAAATAATCAGTGGGTCAAAGAAGAAACTGCAAGTGAAATCAGTAAGTACCTGGAGATGAAAGAAAATGAGAATACAATATATCAAAACGTATAGGTTTCAGTGAAGGCAGTGATGAGAGGGAAATTTATAGCTCTAAATGCCTACGCTAAGATGGAAGAAAGAGATAAAACAAAAGGCCTAACAGACCAACAGAAAAAACTAGAGAATGATCAGCAAACTAACCTTAAAGCAGTAGAAGAAAAGAAATAAGAAATATTAAAGTGGATATAACTGAATCAGAGAACAAAAAACCAATAGAATAAAAAACCAAAAAGTTGGTTCTCTGAGAAGATCAAAAAGGTTGGCATACCCTTAGCTAGACTGAAGAAGTAAAAAAAGAAACAAGATGCAAATAAAGTCAGAAATGATATCATTTATGATTTAACAATGATTAAATAATGATCATTTGGGATCATTGCCACAGATCCCAAAGAACTAAAAAGATCATAAGAGGATACTCCATAAAACTGTATACCAAAAACTAGAGAACTCAGATGAAACAGACAACCTCTTAGAAACATGTGAAAAACATATGACTTGAGAAGAAATAGAAGACTTCAACAAATCAATCACAAGTAAAGAGATCCAATCAGTCATAAAACACTTCCTACCAAGAAAAGCCCAAGGGTCAAATGGATTCACATGGGAATTTTATCAAATATTCCAACAGGAATTAGCACAATTTCTGCTCAAACTCCTCCAAAAAATTCAGGAAAAAGGAACACTGCCTAATTCAATCTGTGAAGCTAACATCACTCTAATACCAAAACCTGATATTCTACAAGAAAGAAAAACTACAGGCAAATCTCCCTAATGATTATAGATGCAAAAAAGAACAAGCAGGGTTTATTCCAGGCATTCAAAGGAGGTTCAACCCAAGAAAATCAATTAAAGTAATACAATGAATTAATAAATCAAAGGGAAATATCATATGGTATCTCAATTGATGTTGAAAATACTTTGGACAAAATTCAGCACCCTTTCTTGAAAAAAAAATCAAAAGGTAGAAATCAAAGGAAACTTCCTCAATATGTTAAAGGGCAAATATGAAAAACTCACAACCAATATCACACTTAACGGTGAAAGACTGAAAGACTTCCTTGTAGCATTGGAAATAAGACAAGGATGCCAGCTGTCACCACTGTTACTCAACATTTTGCTAGAATTTCTAGTGAGAGCAATTAGGCAAGGCAAAAAAAATGAAATTCATCCAAATTGGAAAGGAAGAAGTTAAATTCTCATTATTTGCAGATGACATAATCCTATATTTAAAAATCCCAAGAAACCTACATCAAACCTACTTGAGCTAATAAATTTTACATAGTGTTAGGATACAATATCAATGCACAAAGATCACTAGTGTTTCTATACAAAAGGAATGAATAACCAAGGAGGCAATTAAGAAAAAATTCCATTCAAAATAATAATGAAAAGAATCAAGTACCTAGGAATAAACTTAACCTAGAATGTTAAGGACCTGTACTCAGAAAACTACAAAACATTGCTTAAAGAAACCTAGGAAGACCTATTAAGTGGAAAGACGTTCTGTGTTCAAGGATAGGAAGTCTATGTGTCATTAAAATGTCAATGCTCCCCAAATTGAACTACAGATTCTACAGATTCAATGCAATACCAGTCAAAATTCCAACAACCTACTTTGCAGAATGGGAAAAGTTAGTAGTAAAATTTATTTGGAATGGAATGGGGTTTCAAATAGCCAAAATATCCTGAAAGAGAAGAATAAAGTGGGAAGACTTACACTTCCTGACTTTAAAACTTATCATATAGCCACAGTGGTCAAAACAGCATGGTACTAGTGCAAAGATAGATGTATTGATCAATTGAATCAAATTGAGAGTTCAGAAAGATACCCTCAGATCTATGGTCATTTGATTTTTACAAGGCCCCCAAATCCACTAAACTGAGACAGGAGTATCTTCAATAAATGGCCCTGGGAGAACTAGATATCCATATCCAAAGGAATGAAAGAGGTATCCTACCTCATACCCTACAGAAAAATGAACTCAAATTGGATCAAAGACCAGTACCATAGAACTCCTAGAAGGCAATATAGAGAAAGACCTTCAAGACATATTGATAGGAGATAGCTTCTTAGACCTTACACCCAAAGCACAAGCAACAAAAGAAAAAAATAGATAAATGAGAACTCCTCAAGATTGAACATGTCTTTGTGTCAAAGGACTTTGTCAAAAAGGTGAAGTGGAAGCCAATTCAATGGGAGAAAATATTTTTAACCATATATCTGAAAAGGGTTTGATATCCAGTGTGTACAAAGAAATCCTACAACCCTACAATTTAAGGACAAACAACCAATTAAAAAATGGTCTAAAGATATGAATAAACATTTCTCTGAAGAGGACACACAAATGGCTAAAGAGCATATGAAAATATTTTCATTTTCATTAGCTATTAGGGAAATGCAAATCAAAACAACAATAATATATCATCTCACACCTATAAGAAGGGCCACTATTAAACAAACAGGAAACTACAAGTGTTGGAGAAGATCTGCAGAAATAAGAGCATGTATTCACTGCTGGTGGAAATGTAAAATGTTAGAGCCACTTTGGAAGATAATTTGGTGGTTCCTCAGAAATACTGATTTGCCCAATGACCTGGCAATTCCACTACTGAGAAGATCTGAAAGCAGGGAATAGAACAGACATTTGCACACTGATATTCATAGTGGCATTATTCACATTTCTGAAAAGATGTAAGCAATCCAAATGCCCATCAACAGATGAATGGATAAACAAAACGTGGTATATACATATGATGGAATATTATGCAGAAGTAAGAAGAAATGAGGTCCTAAAACATGTGACAACACATTTGAATCTTGAGGACATAATGCTGAGTGAAATGTCAGAAGAAAAGGACAGATATTGTATAATTTCACTAACATGAACTAACTGGAATATGTAAACTCAGTCTTAAAATGTAGAATATAGGATACCTAGAAACAGACAGAAGCTAGAGAAGAGGGGAGAAGTAAGCTAATATGTTCCGAATGTATAACAAGTTTGAACTTAACTTATTTGGAAATAGATATGGGGTGTGGGTAGCTCGTTATTGGGCATGTAAGGAATAGTGCTGTATTGTGTGTGAATTTGGTTGAAAGGGGCTGTTTACAGTCATATATGTCACCAATTAACACTACAAATTTAAATTCTCGCATGAACAAGTACAAATGTATGACACTTGTACAAAGAGTTAATAATAGAGTGGTATGTAGGAAAATACCCATTGCATGCTAGAAACTGTAGTTAACAGTAATACCTTAAAACACTTTCATCAATAGTAATTGGTGTATCACACCAATACTAAGGGTCAATAATAGCAGAAGATAAGGGATAAGAGGTATTTTGGGTTTTCTTTTTGTGTGTCTAGCTTATAATTTTCTTTTTGGAGCAATGAAAATAGTCTAAAATTGAGTGTGATTGCACAACTAGGTGACAATATTGTGAGATGTTGATTGTATACTTTGGATGGAAAATATGATAAGTGAATATATCTCAATGCAGTCTCCAAAAACATTGGGAGGGAGTTTTTCACATTACAGGTGGTGAAAGCTTATATATGGATTTGGCAGTGTGCATGGAGAAGTGGTATCTGGGGTTATGGAGGCAGGAAGAAGTAGTGATATCTAGAATATTATTATTTAGAAATCCTAAGGACACCTGGAAGATCCAAAGTGTGCAACAACCTTCAGACTTGGTAATTGCAGGCATGCTTTGTGAGAAGAGAGTAAATATTTCATCCATACAGGGGTCTACCAACACCAGGACTCTCTAGAGAATGAGGAATTACATTTGTTGCCTTGGCCCCAATCTCTCACTACTTTTTCAGCTGGAGAAAGTCCCATATTTTTCCTACAGAGGAAGCAGCTTCTTGAGAGTTGTATGTATCATTGATTATATGGAATTTATTTTTTAAACAGTTTCCTAGAATTCAGTATTTCTTCAAGAAAGAAGTTTTGTTCTATGTAGTTTTATGTAAAAGTTTAAAATGCAGGCATACTTTGACCATATAACATTTCTAGTAATATACACTACCTAAAAACAGGTGTGCAATAAGGTGCAAATAGAGAGATGCTTATTATTGCATTTCTATAATAGTAAACATTTGAGAAAGCTCAAGATTACAAGAATAAGAAGCTAATTAAAAAGATAATTAATCCATAAGATGGAACACTATGCAGCCATTACATACAAATACACAAACACACACACTTCTAAAAAATAAAGCAAAGTACAGAATAGAAAGCATTGTATATTCCAATTTTGTTAGACTAAAGATGACATCATGACACCCACATCATAGAATACTTTGGAAGTATATATTAAAATCATTAAGCAGATGCCTTTGGTGAGTGGGACTAGAAGACTGATGGATCTGAAATACATAGAGTAGGAGGGATATTTTCTTTAGTGATATTATATATCCTTTACACTGTTCATGCATTGATTTGTCAATTACAATGTGTCAAAACATACTTAAGAGAGCATGGCTAAATCACTGCCCTCCCCCCTACATGGAATCAGACACCCAGCAGAGTGAATCTCCCTGGCAACATGGAATATGACTCCCAGGGAGGAAAGTAGACCTGGCATCATGGGATGGAGAACATCTTCTTGACCAAAAGGGGGAAGTGAAAGGAAATGAAATAAGCTTCAGTGGCAGAGAGATTCCAAAAGGAGCTGAGAAGTCACTCTGGTGGGCACTCTTAAGCACAATATAGACAACCCTTTTTAGGTTCTAATGAATTGGGGTAGCTGGCAGTAGATAGCTGGAACTATCAAACTACAACCCAGAACCCATGAAACTTGAAGATGATTGTATAAAAATGTAGCTTATGAGGGGTGACAATGTGATTGGGAAAGCCATATGGACCACACTCCCCTTTGTCTAGTTTATGGATGGATGAGTAGAAAAATTGGGGAAGGGAAAAAACAAACAAACAAACAAACAGACAAAGGCACCCAGTGTTCTTTTTTACTTTAATTGCTCTTTTTCACTTTAATTATTATTCTTGTTATTTTTGTGTGTGTGGTAATGAAGGTGTCAGGGATTGATTTTGGTGATGAATGCACAATTATGTAATGGTACTGTGAACAATCAAATGTATGATTTGTTTTGTATGACTGCATGGTATGTGATTATATCTCAATAAAATGAATTTAAAAAAAGAGAGTATGGCTAAAACTGCAAATAACAATGTTAATTTATAATAATAAAATTCCAGATTTTAATAGTCATGAGAGGACTTCTGAGAAGATAACAGAATAGGAGGGGCAAAGCAAACTTCTCCCCCATGACATAACTAGAGAAAAGGCAGAAAACAGCTAGGACAGCAGCCCCACAAGTGGCCAGAGAAGGACCTCTACAATATATAGTAATGATCTGGATGAAAATGAGGAGAAATTATGACTGAAAGAATGAGGTAAGTTTATTCAATCCTGACCACCTCTGGGGCTGGCAGCTATGTGCCAGCCAGGATGAGAGAGGGAGGAGATCCATGCCCCTGCACTTCCATCTCTGCAACCATCTGGTTAGACAGCATTTCTCAGTCAGGCAGCCAGAAGCTTCCATGAGGGAACTTAGGAACCAACAGATTTGTGTTAGCCCTACAGAGAAAGCTTGCTGAATGGCACTGTGCCTACCCCTCAACCTTGAAGTAGTCTGCTGTCACGGCCTGGTTTGGGGAGGACTGGGGGCCCTCCTCTTGAGAGAAGAGGGGGCACAGGGTTAAGCAGATCCAATCTGAGAATTAGCAGGCAAGAGAGATAGTCTGTGTTCCACTGCCCAAATCCCTTCTCTGCAAAGACCCATGGTATGCATGAGTGGAGAGATGGGGACAAGGGAGGGTGGCACACAGAAGCTCCAAGTGCTTATCCCCCACCCCAGAGGCCTGCAGGTGCACAGTGGGCAGGAATCCTGTTGACCCACTAAAAGCAGGGTAATTCACACCTGGCTGAGGCCTTGGGAAGGGGAAACTTGCAGCTTCTCAGTCTGAAATTGATCCACTTGGAAGCCTGGGAATCACCAGACCCACTGTGCCCTAAAGCAAATTCCCCACCAAACTGCACAGTGCCCAAACCCCAACCCCAGGGCTAGCAGTCTCAATTGCACACAGAGAAGTGCTGTGCTGATTGGATTTTCACCTGGTTTGGATTCTACCCAGCAAACAACCACATTCAGGAAAAGTGGGCTTGAGTGAAAGAGGTGGTCCAAAAGTGCCATCTGCTGGAAAGACAGGGAAAGTGCACTCTGGAAAACTGAAGCTCTGCCAAATTTTATACAAATATCCAAAGAGACTTTCATCTCCCAAAATAACCTTATTAAACTAAGCAAAAGCCAATAAATCAACAGAAAATCACAGAGCATATGAAGATTCAAGAAGATATGGCCAAGCCAAATGACAAAATTAAAAATCCAGAAGAGACACAGAACTTGGAACAATCAATCAAAGAAATATGTACAAATCTCCAAAACAACTTCAATAGTTTGGCTAAAGAAATAAAGGACACCAAGAATACACTAGAAGAGCATAAAGAAGGATTTGAAAGAGTAAATAGAAAAATAACAGATCTTATAGAAATGAAAGATACTATAGATCAAACTAAAAATATGAGATACACAATAACAGATTTGATGAGGCAGAGGAAAGAATAAGTGAACTAGAAGACAGGGAAGTTGAATGCAATCGCAAAAAATAACAAATGGCGAAAAAGATAAAAAAAACTGACTTAGATCTCAGGGAAATGATGGACAACATGAAGCATACAAATATGAGAATCACTGGAGTCCCAGAAGTAGAAGAGAATGGTAAAGGACAAGGAAGAGTATTTGAGGAGATAGCTGGTGAAAACTTCCCAACCCTTAAAGAAGACATAAATATGCAAATCAAAGAAGTCCAAGAAATTCCAAATAGAATAAATCTAAATAGACCCACTCTGAGACACATAATAATCAGATTATCAAATGATGAAGAGGAGAAAGTCCTGAGAGCAGCAACAGAAAAGCAATTCACCGCATACAAGGAAAGCCATATAAGATTAAGTACTAACTACTCAATGGGAACCATGGAGGTGAGTAGGCAGGGTATGACACATTTAAAATTCTGAAAGGGAAAAATTGCCAGCCAAGAATTCTTTATCCAGCAAAGCTGCCCTTCATATGTGAGGGAGATTTTTAAATTTTCACAGAAAAACAAATTCTGAAAGTATGTTAACAAGAGACCTGCCCTGCAAGAAATACTAAAGGGAGTCTATCAGCTTAAAATGAAAAAGAAAGGAGAGGGAGGTCTGGAGAAAGGCACAGAAGTGAAGAGTATTAGTAAGGGTAAATTAAAGGAAAAAAGAGAGAGGGGAAAATAGATCTGACAAAAAAAGCAAGGGATAAGATGATTGATTCAAGAACCACCTTGACATAATAACTTTGAGTGTTAATGGATTTAAACTCTCCAATCAAAAGACCCAAATTGGCAGTATGGATTAAAAAACATGATCCTGCTATATGCTGTTTACATGAGACTCATCTTAGATGCAAAAATGCAAACAGGTTGAAAATGAAAGGATGGAAAACTATATTCCATGCAATAGCTAGAAGGAAATACCTGATTCTCTTGAATGTTAATCCAGGAGACTTGATTCTTGATGATAATTTTACAGCTATTAGCTTTTATCATGTGACCATGTGATAGTGAAAATCTGGTGATTGACACAGTATATAGGCAGATGAGTAAAAAAGTAATGAAAAAATATTTTTTAAAAATTGGGGGAATAAGGGGTAAAGGATTGGGTGTTCTTTACATATATATATATATATATATATATGCATTTTATATATATATACACATATATGTATATATTTTCTTTATTTTGGAGTAATGAAAAGGCTCAAAAATTGACTATGGTTACTATGGTTATGAAAGCACAATTATATGATGATACTGATTGCCATTGGTTATATTCTTTGGATGGATTATACGATGTGTGAGTATATCTCAATAAAATTGCATAAAAAACAAAAGGATAAGATAGTTTGTTCAAGAAATGACTTTTCAGTAATATGTTTGAATGTGAGCAGATTAAACTCCCCAATTAAAAGATACAGACTGGCAGAATGGATTAAAAAATATGATACATAAATTCACTTTGTATAGAAGACTCATCTTATACCCAGCAATACAAAAAGAGATAGAAAGTGAAAGGATGGAATAAAATGTTCCATGCAAGCTTTAAGCAAAAGAATGCTTGGGTAGATATAATAATATCAGACAAAATAGACTTTAAATGCAAAGATGTCATACAAGACAATGAAGGACACTATATATTAATAAAAGGGACAATTCACCAAGAAGAAATAAGAATAAAAAACGTTAATGCACCCAGTTAAGGAGCTCCAAAGTTCATGAGGCAAACATTGGCAAAACTTAAGGGAGAAATGGACATTTCTACAATAATAGTGAGACACTTCAACACACCATTCATCTATAGATAAAACAACCAGAAAGAGGACCAATAAGGAAATAAAGAACCAAAACAATATGATAAATGAATTAGACCTAATGGCATACATATATAATTGCATCCCAAAACACCAGGACTCTTGGAATGTTCTCCAGGATAGATCATATGCTGGTGCACAGAAGAGGCCTTAAGGAATTTAAAAAGATTGGAATTATTTAAAGCACTTTTTCTGACCATAATTGGATGCTGCTGGAAATCAACAACCATGAAAGAACAGGAACTTTCACATATATATGGAAGTTAAACAACACATACTTAAACAATCAGTGCATCAAAGAAGAAATTGGAAGAGAAATCAGTAAATATCTGGAGACAAATGGAAACAAGAACACAACATGTAAAAACATATGAGATGCAGCAAAGGTGGTGCTGAGAGGGAAATTTATAGCTCTAAATGCATATATTAAAATGGAAGAAAGAGCTAAAACCAAAGACCTAACTGAACACTTGAAGATGCTAGGGAAAGAACAGCAAAATAACCCTACAGCAAGTAGAAGGAAATATATAACAAAGATTAAACCAGAAGCAAATGATCTGGAAAAGGAAACATTATATGGAGAATAAATAAAGCAAAAGTTTGTTCTTTGAGAAGATAAACAAGATCGACAAACCCTTAGCTAAACTGACAAGTCAAAAAGAGAGAAGATCCAAATCAACAAAGTCAGAAATGAGAGGGGGTATTGTTACTATGGATCCCAAAGAAATAAAAATCATAAGAAGGTATTATGAACAACTCTATGCCAACAAACTAAACTACCTAGAAGAAAAGGACAATTTCCTGCAAACACATGAACAACCTATTCTTACTCAAAGAGAAATAGAAGACCTCAACAAACCAATCACAAGTAAAGAGATCTGGTCATCAAATTTCTTCCCACAAAGAAAAGCCCAGGGCCAGATGGCTTCACAGGGGAATTTTACCAAAATTTCAAAAAAGATCTTCCATCATTCCTGCTCAAACACTTCCAAAAATTGATGAAAAAGGAACATGACAATGCATTTTATGAATCTATCATCACTCTAATACCAAAATCAGATAAAGATACTACAAGAAAGGACAACCATAGGCTAGTCTCCCTAATGAATACAGATGCAAAATTCTCAAGAAAATTCTTGCAAGTTGAATTCAAAGGCACATTAAAAGAAATATGCAACACAATCAAGTGGGGTTCATTCCAGGCATGCAAGGTTGGTTCAACATAAGTATATCAATCAATTTAAAACAACACATTAACAATTCAAAAGGGAAAAATCAAATGATCATATCAGTAGATGCTGAAAAATACTTGGAAAAATTCATCATCCCTTTTTGATAAAAGCACTTCAAAAGGTAGGGATGGAAGGAAGCTTCCTCAATATGATAAAGGGCATATATAAAAAACCCATAGCCAGCATAGTACTTAACTGTGAGAGACTGAAAGCCTCCCCCATAAGATCAGGAATGAGACAAGGAGGCCCACTGTCACCACTATTATTAAACATTGTGCTAGAAGTTCTAGCAAGAGCAATTAGGCAGGAAAAAATATAAAAGGCATTCAAACTGGAAAGAAAGAAGTAAAGCTTTCATTATTTGCAGATGACATGAGCCTATATTTGGAAAATTCTGAGAAATCTACAGCAAAGCTACTTGAGCTAATAAACAAATTCAGCAAAGTGATGGGATACAAGATTAATGCACAAAAATTAGTAATGTTTCATACACTATTAATGATGTAACTGAAGAGACACTCAAGAAAAAAATTCCATTCACAATAGCAACTAAAAGAATCAAGTATCTAAGAAAAATACTTAATTGAGTATGTATAGGACCGCTACACAGAAAACTCCAGAACTTTGCTAAAAAATGTCAAAGAGGACCTAAATAGGAGGAAAAATATTCTGTGTTCATGGATAGGAAGGCTAAATGTGCATAAGATGTCACTTCTACACAAATAGATCTACAGATTCAATACAATTCCAATCAAAATTCAGTCAACTTTCTTTGCATACTTGTAAAAGCTAGGTATCAAATTAATTTGAAATGAAAAGGGGCACAAATTGCCAAAAAAGTCCTAAAATTGAAGAATGAAGAGGGAAGACTTATACTTCCTAACTTTAAAGCCTACCATAAAGACATTGTGATGATAGTAGCAAGTTATTAGCACAAAAAAATAGACATGTTGATCAATGGAATCAAGTTGAGAGTACTGAAATAGACCACCAGACCTATGGTCAGTTGATTATTGATAAGGCCTCCACTGAACTGGGATACAGTAATCTCTTGAACAAATGGGGCTGGAAAAACTGGATATCCATAGCCAAAAGAATGAAAGAGGACCCCTACCTTACACACTATATAAAAATTAACTCAAAGTGGATCAATGACCTAAATGTAAGAGACAGTACAATGAAACTCCTAGAAGATAATATAGGGAAACATCTTCAAGACCTAGTAATATATGGGACCTTCTTAGACCTTTAACCAAAGCAGAAGCAACAAAAAAATAAAACAGATAAATGGGAACTCCTCAAAATTGAATCATTCTCTGCCTCAAATGACTTAAACAAAAAGGTGAAAAGGCAGCTATGATGGTTAGGTTCATGTGTCAACTTGGTCAGGTGATGGAACCCAGTTGTCTGGTCAAGCAAACACTGCCCTAACCATTACTGCAAGAACATTTTATGACTAGTTAATAAACCAGAAGTTGGTTTACCAAATCATCAGTCAATTCATTGCATCTATAGCTGATTGTATACTATCAACCATGGGATTGTGCTCCACAGTGAGAGAATCCAAACAGTTGTAGTAATCCAAACAGCTGAAGACTTTCAAAGACGAAGAAAGAACTTTCATTACTTCTTTAGCAAGAACTACCCAGCCTCTCCTGGGTAGTTCATTGGGGACCTTCAGTGGAGTTGCCAATTCACAGCCTGCCCTATGGTATTTGGACTTGTGCATCCTGCCCTACAGAATTTGCACTCATGCATCTCCACAGTTATGTGAGACAATTTTATAAATCTCACATTTACAGATATCTCCTGTTTGTTCTGTTTCCCTAGAGAACCCTGACTAATACAGCCTCCAACTCAATGGGAGAAAATATTTGGAAATGAGATATCTAATAAAGGACTGATATCCTGCATATATAAAGAAATCCTTCAACTCAACAATAGTACAAACAGCCCAATTACAGAATAGACAAAAGTCATGAAAAGACATTTTTCCAAAGAGGAAATACAAATAGTTAAAAATATTAAAAAGTGTTCATTTTCACTAGCTATTAGGGAAATGCAAATCAAAACCTCAATGAAATATCATCTCACACCTATAAGAATGGTTGCCATTAAAGAAACAAGAAACTAGAAATGCTGGAGAGGATGTGGAGAAATTGGAACAGTTATCCACTGGTGGTGGGAATGTATGATGGTATAGCCATGGTGGAAGATAGTTTGGTGGATTCTCAGAAATCTAAAAATTGAGTTGCCCTACAACCTGGCAATTCCACTGTTCAGTATATACCCTGAAGATCTGAAAGCAGTGACAGAGACATTTTCACACCAATATTCATAGTGGCATTATTCACAATTGCCAAAAGATGGAAATAATCCAAGTGTCCTTCAACAGATGAGTTGGTAAACAAATATGGTTTATACATATGATGGTATATTATGCTGTAGTAAGAAAGAATTAGGTCCTGAATTGTGTGATAACATGGATGGACCTTGATGATATAATGCTGAGTGAGATAAGTCAGAGAAAAAAGGAGAGCTATTGTATGACTTCACTAATATGAACCCCCTTGTTAATGTAAAGTCAGAATCTTAAAATGTAGACTATAGTGGACCTAGAGATAGAAATTAGAGAAGGGGGAGTGGTTGTGTAATATGTACAGACTTGTTAATGGAGTTGAAGATATGTGACTGGAGAATGGTGATAGTTTATTAATGGGGTTATAACTAACACTGCCATATTGATAGAGAACAAGATTGAAAGGGCTTGTTTAAAGTCATTTATCTCACATATTAGCACTAGAAATATAAATAAGTTCTTGTATGATCTACTTCAAAGATATGACACATGTACAAGGAGGTATCAACAGAATATTATAAGGGAAAAACTACTACTACATGCTATGGACTATATTTAATAAGAATATCTTGCTAGCACCACACAAATACTAGGGGTAAATAATTGGTGCAGTAGGAGTCATGGGGTCTTTGGGGTCATGATAGTTTTCTAAAACAGAGTGATGATGACTGCACAACTAAGTGAGGATTATGTGAGACACTGATTTTTATTTTGGATAGAATACATGTTATGTAAAACTATGGACCTCCTAGTTAATAAGTTGAGCCCTTGACCTTGAGTTTTGCTCTTATGAAACTTACTTCTGTAAAGGGTAGGGTAAGCCTACCTATAATTATGCCTAATAGTCACTGACAGAGAACTTCTTTTGTTGCTCAGATATGGCCTCTCTCTAAGTCCAACTCTGCAAATAAATTATCTACCCTCACCCCTATATTGGACATGATGCCCAGGTGTTTGAGTCTCCCTGGTGATGTGGGATATGACTCCCAGGGATGAACCTGGCCCTGAAATCATGGGATATAAAATGCCTTCTTGACCAAAAGAAGAAAAGAAATGTAACAACACAATGTTCCACTCATTAAAATATTTCAAATAGATTCAATATGCTATTCTGGTGGTAACTCTTTTGCAAGTTTCAACTAGATATTGCAAATTGCCACAGTATGCCAAGCCCCAACCAACAGTTCCCCAAAACTCTAAAGAATACCCAGGTCTATCTGAGATTCAATAGAAGTTTCACTTATTAAGTTTCCCTTTCAGAACCTTAAAACCTCCAGATTGTTCTTATGCCAGATACTTCCTAAAACCCAGAGACAACAGACTCTTTAAAACCATCAACCAGCTGCACACCCCTTCCTGATAATATCAACACCCCTTTTCAATATGGACAATTTAGGGTGGTCATTGCCTAGATATCCCCAGTGATAAAATGAGAGGGATGTGCAGCAACAGACAAGATAGGATTTAAGAAAGGATTATGACTATTGAATTATTATGTAGATATTTCTTTTTAGTCTCTAGAGTATTAGAACAGCTAAAAGGAAGTAACTGAAATTGTGTAACAGTAACCCATACCATACTTTGAAATTTGCTCTGTAACTATTTGTTAAACTCTACTTTGAAAGTTACCACTTTTCTGTACATATGTTATATTTCACAATAAAAAATGTTTAAAAATATCAAGGAGAAAACCTTAAAATACTATCTGATGCTTGAATCTCTCTATTGCATTCTTGGGAAGGTTTCATTCAGCCATCAGATGAACACTTTTTAAAAATTTCTAACATTACTTATTGAAAAATTAAAACAAACAAACAACAAAAAAAACACAACACTTCAAACAAAACAAAGCAAAGGATTAAGAAAAACAAATAACTTAAAATGACTACTTTGCTTCCAATGTGACCCTACCATACCCCAAGAAAATTAATAAGCCATATCCATACAAAGGAATAAGAAAAACAAATAATCTAAAATAATTACATTGCTTCCAACCTGTTCCTACCATACCCCCCAAAAATTAACATACCATAATCAAAAAAGGTACAAGAAAAGCCAAATAACCTAAAATAACTGCATTGAAGCTAATTTTTAATGCAATAGCTTTTTTACTTTATGAAAAAAATTAAAAAATTCAAACAAAACAAAAGAATAAGAAAAACAAATAACCTAAAATAACTGTATTCCTTCCAACATGTCCCCACCATACCCCAAGAAAATTAGCAAGCCCTAACAAAATGAGGAATAAGGAAAACAACCTAAAGTAACTACATTGCTTCCAACATTATCCTAACATACCAAATAAAGTTTGCAAACCATAATCATTTCTGAGCATTCCCATAACACTTAAATTACCCTCAACAGCTTATCTGTTCATATTAGAATATCAAATCCCCTTCACTAGTTGCTGTCTATCTCTATGTCCCTTACATTCTACAATATAAAACATTTATTTTACATTTTTCATAGAGTTCACATTATTGGTAACATATAATATCTCTTTTCATGTATGGCTTATTTCACTCAGCATTATGTCTTCAAGGTTCCAGATGAATAGTTTTTAATGGATTTTTGCAGAGAAATACTCATACACCATATAGTTCATCCAAAGTATACAATGAATTTCATAAATATCATCATATAGTTGTGCATTCATCACCACAATCAATTTTAGAACATTTTCATTACTCAAAAATAAAGGAAAAAATAAGAATGAACAGCCAACACATCCCATACCCATTATCCTCCCTATTATTAATATATTTTAAGTGCAATTTTATTGGTTTATATTCACATACCATACAATTACCTGAAGTATACAATTGTTCACATATTGTGCATCCATCACCACAATTTTTTTATTTTCATTACTCCAAAAAATAAGAATAAAAATAAAAGTAAAAAAGAACACCCAAAACATCTCATACTCCTTTTCCCCCCCATTAGTCATTTACATTTTGTCCCCCTTTTTCCTACTCATTTGTCCATACACTGGATAAAGGGAGTGTGATCCAAAAGGTTTTCACAATCACAGTCACACCATATAAGATATATAGTTATATGATCATCTTCAAGAACCAAGGATACTGGATTACAGTTCAAAAGTTTTAGGTATTTCCTTCTAGTTATTCTAGTACACTTAAAAACTAAAAAGGGATATCTATAAAATGCATAAGAATAACCTCCAAAATGACCTCTTGACTCCATTTGAGCTCTCTCAGCCACTGAAACTTTAGTTTGTTTAATTTTTCTTCCCCTTTTTGGTTAGGAATGCTTACTCAGTCCCATGATGCAAGATCTAGGCTCATCCACAGGAGTCATGTCCCACATTGCAGGGAGACTTACACCCCTGGGAGTCATGTCCCATGTGGGGTGTGGGGTGGGCAGTGAGATTAACTGCAAAGTGGGCTTTGCGGAGATGGGCCACCTTGAGCAACAGGAGGTTCTCTGGGGGTGACCCTTAGGCACCATTATAAGTAGGTTCAGCCTCCCCTTTGCAGTAACAAGCTTCATAAGGGCAAGCCCCAAGATCAAGGACTTGGCCTACTACAATGCTAATCCCCAATGCTTGCAAGAATATCAGTAATTCCCCAGGTAGAAAAATTTAATATGTCCACATTCTTCCCCAGGCCGTCAAGGGGGCACAGCAAATATTCATTATGCTCTGCCCAAATTATTCTGGGATATATTGGGGTTTCACATTAACCTGTACAAACCAACCAGCTCTTGTCCCCTATTCAAAATTCCATATAATTATGATGTTTGAATAAACTGACCATACAAGTTAAGATGCATAGCATGCTGCAGAAAGCATAGATCTTGCACCAAATAAACATCTCTTCATTTTGTCTCAGTCAGAAGTTGGGATTTTAAAACACAGTCAATATCTTCCTTTACCCTTTAGTCTGGTTTACCTTAGTTCTAATCAAGTCCATTTCATTCATATCTCTAATTGAAGTCTGGTTTCTATTTCAGGTTTTTTGACATTTGCTGTATGGGATAATGCTGACATTCATAGCTTCTGTACTCTGGCTCTTGGTCTCAGTTGTCACACAGATACCCAAAGTTACAGGGACTGATCAGGTTATACACAAACAGCTCAATATAACATAATTTAAAGATACTACTACAACTCATGAATAGACGTGACTTCTGTAAGAGCTTACAATCTAGGACCTTTATCATAAGCCTTCCTTTGATGATCTATGCTCTTAGATTCAATTCTCAGAGTTTTCCCATTATAGGTAGTCCATATTAGTGAAGTGTTATCATGTTTGTCTAAATTTTGGATTCTGGCTCATTTCACTCCACATACTGTCCTCAAGGTCCATTCACCTAGGTGTATACCTTACAACTTCATTTCTTCTTGCTGCCACTTGGTTTTCCAATGTATATACACACCACAGTTCATCACTCCATTTATCAGTTGATGTACCATTAGGCCACCCCCATCCTTTGTGAATCATGAATATGGCTGTCATAAACCCCAGTGTACAATGACCACTCTTGTCCCTGCTCTCAGTTCTTCCACATATATACCCAATAATGGGGTTGCAGGACCATATAGCAACCCCATAATTAGCTTCTTGCGGAACCACCTCACTGCCCTACAGCTGGGAAGTGCCATTCTACTTCCCTACCAACAGGGAATAGGTACAACCCTCTCTCTACATTTTCTCCAGCTCTGGTATCCCTCTGTTTGCTTTTTAGTAGTTTCATTCACACACCATACAACCCACACTAAGTAAACAATGATTCCCAGTATAATCATATAATTATGCATTCACCACCACAATCTACATGAGGACATTTTTATCTCTTCCCCCAAGAGAAAGGAAAGGGAGAAAAAATGAAAAATAAAAATACAAAAGGTAGAAGAAAAATAAAAATAAAATACAATGAAAAGGTCATACAAAATCACCACCACCAAGAATCCCATATCACTCCCTTATATCCCCCTCTTACAGGCATTTAGCTTTAGTATATTGCCTTGTTACAATTAGTGGAAGCATTGTACAATGTTACCATTACTATTGACTCTAGTTTGCATTGATTGTATTTTCCCCTATACCATCCAATTTTCAACACCTTGACATGTTGACATTCATTTGTTATCCCTCATTTAAAAACATTTTTATATGTGTACTTTTAATCCCCATCATTGACCACTCTAGGTTTCACTAAGTTATACAGTCTGAGTCTTTATCTTCTATCTTTCCTTCTGGTGTTATACATGCTCTTAGCCTTCCTCTTTCAGTTGTACTCACACTTATCTTTGTTCAGAATGCTTAGAATATAGTGTTATCATCAAACACTATTATGCTATCCATTTCAATTCTCAATCTATACAATCTTATTGAACATTTTGTACTCCTTCCTCACCAAATGCTCGATCTCTAAACTCTATCTCCTGATGACCTGTGTTCTCAACTCCTAAATTTCACTCATCAATGTTAGTCCATATTAGTGAGACCACACAGTATCCATTATTTTGTTTCTGACTAATTTCACTCAACATAATACCTACTGCCTACTATTTTGTCTTTTGGATTTTAGATGTCATATCTTTTGTTGTCTCTCTTTATCCTTACTGCTAATCTCCATTGCTACACTTTTCTCCAATCCTCTGTCTCCTGTTTTTTGCTATCTTCCTGTAGTGCTCTCTTTACTGTTTTTTTTTTTTTGTAGAGCAAGTCTCTTATTCACAAATTCTCCCATTGTCTCTTTTCCTGAAAATATTATAAATTCATTCTCATTTTTGAAGGAGAGTTTTCCCAGATATAGAATTCTTGGTTAACAGTTTTTCTATTTCTGTGTCTTCTCAGCTTCATGGTTTCTACTGAGAAATCCACACATAGTCTTTTTGAGCTCCTTTGTATGTGATGGATTGCTTTTCTCTTGCTGCCTTCATAATTCTCTCTTTGTCTTTGACATTTGATAATCTGATTATTAAGTGTCTTGGTGTTGGTATACTTGGATCTATTCTGTTCAGGGTATGTTGTGCATCTTGGATCTGTACTTTTATGTATTTCATAACAGATGGGAAATTTTCAGTGAATTTTTCTTCCATTATTCTTTTGGCCCTTTTCCCTTCTCTTCTTCTGGGACACCCATGACACACATATTTGTGTGCTTCATTTTGTCATTCAGTTCCCCAAGACCATGCTCATATTTTCCATTCTTTTCCCCATCTGTTATTTTGTGTGCAGGATTTCAGATGTCCTGTTCTCCAGGTCATGAATCCTTTCTTCTGCTTCTCCAAATCTGCTGTTGTATGCCTCCATTTTGTTTTTCATCTCTTCTACTGTTCCTTTCATTCCCATAAGTTCTGCCAATTGTTGTTTTTTTTTCCCAAACTTTTGGGTTCTTCCTTATGTGTGCCCAATATCTTATTTATTTCCTTCATATCTTTTGTCATATCTTACCTCAACTCATTGATTTGATTTTCGAATTGATTTAGGATTTTGTTTGATTAATAATCAGCTGTTTTAATTCCTGTATCTCAGTTGAAGTGCAAATTTTTTCCTTTGCCTGTGCCATATCTTTCCTCTTCCTAGCGTGATCTGTAATTTTCTGTTTCTATTCATCTGGCTTCCCTGATTACCACAATAAGATTTTCCCAGACTATATGGGCCCAGGTCTCATGAGGAGGCTGTATTCAGTATCAGGTTTCCCTTAGGGTAAAACCCAGTAGATTGTCAGACTTTCCTGCAAGGCCTCTAGACTCCATGCTTTTTCTATCCTGCCAAGCAGGTGGCACTTGTCTGTCCACAGCTCCCCACCAGCATAACAAGGTACTGTGTATTTAATTCTCAGTCAACATTTTCTGGGCCAGAGACTGAGGGTGTAAGAAGCCAAGCTTAAGATCTTTCTGATTTTTCCCCCAGGCCCTGGTATCTGAGTTCTGTGAGGGACAGCCACCACTTGAGCTGGTCCCCAAACCCTCTTTCCTTAGGGAAGGTAAGCCCTTTAGGGAATTGTCTTCTACAGTTGATTTTGTACTTTGAATCTCTGACTATGTTAACTCAACGTTTGCCTGGGTCAGTGTTGACAATTGATAATGTCTGAAGCTTTCTCTGATGAGCTACTTAGAATCAGAGAGAAAAAAAGGGAAGCAAAACAAGAAGTCCCCTTTTCAGAGCCAGTCCCCAGCCTTCCAGTTCACCAAGCAAGAACCATAGTTTGTACCCAGTTTTGTGTGCCCCTTTTCTTGGGACACTGCCCTTTTCCTGTATTCTGAGCCCAGCAGACTCCAAAAGCCTCTGTTTTTGTTTATTTATGTATTTTTCCATCAGTCCCACCTCATCTCTGCCAGGATAAACTGCTAGGTTACTTTCTAGCTTGCTCTGGGCTTCTCTGTGCTCATAGCATGCATTCAGTAGTCCAAATTTGTTAATTAAAACTGCAGTTTGAGCTTGGTTGTGCTACATTCCCTTATTCCTGGCAGGGACTGCTTCTTTCTCCCACAGTGAAGTTTTGCAACTCAGCTTGCCATGTCTGTGGGGGAGCACTGCCAGCTCTGCAGTTTCGGGAGATATACTTATGGTTCTATGCTACAATATCAGTCATTCCATCCATTCCTGACTTGTGTACAATGCTGTCTGATCATGAATGTCCCCCATCTGTTGTTACAGAATATTTTGTAGTTGTTCCTGGCTGTTACTATTTTCTCTAGGGGACTAACTAAATTCCACAAATCCCTATGCCACCATCTTGCCCTTTCTCCCTATTAATATATTTGTTATAATTATTTCATTATCATCTGCTCATAAGTGGTTAATGGGAGCATCAGTCACAAGCTTTTCACTATCACAAGGTCACACAATAAAAGTAAATAGTTATTCACTTATTATCAAGAATCAAGTATATTGGACTACTATTCAATAGGTTCAAGTAATTCCTTCTGGCTATTCTAATACACTGCAAACTGAAAAGGAATATATATATATAGCATGAGAATAACCTCCAGATTGAACTCTTGTGTTTACTTGAGATCTCTCAGCCACTGAATGAAACTTTAAAGTTTTTTCATTTCTTTCCCCATTTTGGTCAAGATGGCATTCTGAATCCCATGATGCCAGGGTGAGATCATCCATGGGAGTCCTGTCTCTCATTGCTAGGGGTGTTATACCCCTGGGAGTCCTGTCCCACCTAAGGCAGAGGGTGGTGAGTTTATTTGCACAGTTGGCTGAGAGAAAGAGGCCACATTTGAGATACAAAAGAGGTCCTTGGGGCTGACTATTAGGCATAATTATAAGTAGGCTTGGCTCCTACTTTGCAGGAATAAGTTTCATAAGGGCAAGCCTCAAGATTGAGGGCTTAACTTACTAAATTGGGATCTCCTAAAGTTTGTAGTAATATCAGGAATTCCCTGGGTTAGTAAGTTTAAATTTCCACATTTCCCCCTAGTCCCTCAAGGGGACTTTGAAAATACTTTATTTTCTGCCCAGATTACTCTGGGGTGCATTGGGGTATCATAAGAATCTGTACAGAATAAAAAGATCTCATTCCCCTTTCTAGTTTCCCTTCAACCATATTGTTTAACTAAATTGAATATACAGGTTATATGTGAAAATGTGCTAAAGAGCATATAAATTTTGTACCAAATAAACATCTGTTTTCTAACAGACAAAACTCAGGAACAGATGTGATTGCTGTAAGAGCTTACAATCTATGAGCCTTTAGAAGCCTCATTGAACACTCCATACCTCTGTGTTGATTGCCCAATCTCTGTCCATGTTCTATTTCCTAATAACTTATGTTCTCGTATCAAATTCTTGGCATTTTCTCATTACAGTTAGTTTATATTAGTGAGGCCTTACAATGTTTGTCCTTTCATTTCTGGCTTATTTCATACAACATAGTGTCCTCAAGTTTCATTCACCTAACTGCCTGCCTCATGACTTCATTCCCTCTTATTGCCATTCAGTATTCCATTGTATGTATGCACCACAATTCACTCTTCTGATTGCCATGGATGTACCCTTACGCCACCTCCATTCATTACAAATCATGAATACTGCTCTCATAAGCACCAGTGTGAAAATGTCTATTCATGTCCCTTCTTTTAGTTCTTCCAAGTATATACCAAATAACCTGGCTGCAGGATCATACGGCAACCCTATACTTAGTCTCCAGTGGAACCACCATACTGCCCTCCACAGGGGCTGCACCATATGAATTTCCTTACAACCATGAATAGCCATATATCTTTCTCAACTTCTTCAGCACTTGTATCTTACTGTTTATTTTTAATAGTTTTATTTTCATGCTATGCAATCCATCCTAAATGATCAATCAAGGGCTCCTAGCATAATCACATTCTTATGCTTTCATGACCAAAATCTATATGAGAACATCTCCATTTCTTCCACAAAAATAGAAGAGGAAGGAAAATAAAAGAGAAAAGATAAAAGAATAAAGAATAAAATAATACAATAAAGTAAGTGAAACAAGAATCCCATACTCCTCCCTTATATCCTGCTCTGTTGCTATTAACTTTAGTGTATTGCCTTTGTAACAATTTGTGGAAGAATTTTACAATGTGATTGTTAACTATAGACCCTAGTTTTCACTGACTGATTTTTTTCCAAATACCATCCCATTTTCAACACCTTAAAATGTTGACATTCACTTGTTTTCCCTCATCTAAACACTTTCTTATATTTCTACATTCATTCACCATCATTGTCCACTCTAGTTTTTACTAAGTTATACAAGCCCAGTTTTATCCTATGTCTTTCCTGCTGGTGCCATACATGCCTGTAGCCTTCCTCTTTCAATAATACACTCAGTTCTGTTCATCATACAATATTTTGCTACCATAACATTTTATTGTGCTATCCATTTCTGGATCTTCACAAACAATTCTGCTGAGTGGTCTGTATTCCTTCAGCATCAAACGCCTAATCTTCACCCTCTTTCTACCTCCTGATAACCTGTGTTTTAACTTGAACTCTCATGGTTTGCTCATTATAGTTAGTTCATATAAGTGAGACCATGCTGTATTTGTCCTTTTGTTTCTGGCAAATGTGACTCAACATAATATCCTCAAAGTTCATCCAGATTGCTATATGCATCATGACATTATTTCATCTTACAGTAGTGTAACATTCCAATAGTATGTATATGCCACACTTTAATTATCCACTCATCCACTGATGGACATTTGGGCTGTTTCCATCTTTGGCAATCATGAATAATGCCACTATAAACATTGTTTTAAAAATGTTTATTTGTTTTCTAGCCTTCATTTCCTCTGAGTATATATCTAGTAATGGGATTCCTAGGTCATATGGCAATTCTATACTTAGCTTTCTGAGAAAATGCTAAACTGCCTTCTAGAGCCATTGCACCAGTCTACATTCCCACCAATAGTGAGAAAGTGGGCCTTTCTCTCCACATCTTCTCCAGCACTTGTAATTTTCTGCTTTATTCTTAATGGCCATTCTAGTAGGTGTGAGATGATATCTCATTGTGGTTTTGATTTGTATTTCCCTAATAGCTAGTGAAGCTGAACATCTTTTCATATGTTTTTGAGCAATTTGTTCTTCCTCTTTGCCAAAGTGTCTGTCCATATTTTTGCCCATTTTTAATTTGGTTGTTTATCTTTTTGTTGTGTTGTAGGATCTCTTTATATATCCTGGATATTAAAACCTTATCTGATATGTGGTTTCCAAATATTGCCTCTCATTGTGAAGGCTGCCTTCTTACTTTCCTGACAAAATCCTTTGATGTGCAAAAGTTTTCACTTTTGAGGAAAACCCATTTATACATTTCTTCTTGCATTACTCACACATTGGGTATAAGGCCTAGGAAAGCACCTCCTACCACAAGATCTTTAAGATATTTTCCTACATTTTCTTCTAAATGTTTTATGGTCATGGATCTAATGCTTGGGTCTTGGGTTCATTTTGAGTTAATTTTTATATAAGGTATGAAATAAGGGTCCTCTCTTTTTTTCTCCTGGATGTGTATATCCAGTTCTACAAGCACCATTTGTTAAAGAGGCTGCTCTGTCCCAGATGAATCAATTTGACTGCCTTATTGAAAATCAACTGTCCATAGGTGAGAGAGTATATTTCTGAACCCTCTATTTGATTCCATTGGTCAGTATATCTATTTTTATACCAGTATCATGCTGATTTGACCATTCTAGCTTTCAGTATGATTTTAAAATCAGGTAGTCTGAGAACTCCCACTTCACTTTTTTTTCACAAGATATTTTTAGATATTACAGGCATCCTGCCCATCCAACTAAATTTGATTATTGTTTTGTTTCTGCAAAGTAAGTTGGGATTTTAATTGGTATTGCATATGGGTAGAATTGGAATTTTAAGTATATTTAGTTATCCAATCCATGAACACTTATCTCCTTCCATTTACTTAGGTCATACCTGATTTCTTTTAGTAAGTTTTTTGTAGTTTTTGGTGTATAGGTCATTTTTGTCCTTGGTTAAATTTATTTCCAAATATTTGATTATTTTGGTTGCTACACTAAATGGAATTTTTTCCTTGATTTCTTCCTCAGATTGCTCCTTACTAGTTTAGAGAAATACTGTTGGTTTTTGCACTTTGATGTTGTATCCTGCCACTTTGCTGTACTTGTTTATTATCTCAAGTAGCTTTGCTGTAGATTTTTCAGGATTTTCTGCATATAGGATCATATCATCTGCAAACAGTGCAAGTTTTACTTCTTCCTTTCAAATTTGTATGCCTTTTATTTCTTTTTCTTGCCTAATTGCTCTAGCTAGGACTTCCAGCATAATGTTGAATACAATGGTGACAGTGGCATTCTTGTCTTGTCCCAGATCTTAGAGAGAAAGCTTTTAACCTTTTCCTATTGACTATGATGTTAGCTATGGGTTATTAATATATTCCCTTTATCATATTGTGGAAGTTACCTTCCATTCCTATCTTTTGAAATGTTTTCATCAAGAAATGATGCTGAATTTTGTCAAATATCTTTTCTGCATCAATTGAGATTATCATGCGGTTTTTCCTCTTTAATTTATTGATGTGGTGTCTTACATTAATTGATTTTCTTATGTTGATCCACCCTTGCATACCTGGAATAAAACTCATTTGTTCATGATATATAATTCTTTTAATGTGCTGCTGGATTGGATTTGCAACTATTTTGTTGAGGACTTTTGCATCTACATTCATTAAAAAGATTGAACTGTAATTTTCTTTACTAGTAGTATCTTTTTCTGTCTTTGGTATTAGGGTGACAGCTTCATAGAACGAGTTAGGTAGCTTTCCATTCCTTTCAATTTTTTTTGAAAAATGCGAGCCTTATTGGTACTAATTCTTTCTTGAATGCTTGGCAGAATTCACATGTGAAGGCATCTCCTCCTCAACTCTTCTTTTGGGAATTTTTTGATGACTGATTCAAACTCTTCACTTGTAATTGGTTTCTTGAGGTCTTCCGTTTCTTCTTGAGTCAATTTTGGTTGTTCATGCTTTCCTAGAAAGTTGTCCATTTTGTGTAAGTTTTCTAGTTTGTTAGCATACAGATGTTCATGGTATCTTCCTATTATCCCCTTTATATCGGTGTGGTCATTCATTATGCCCCCCCTCCATTTCTGATTTTATTTATTTGCATTTTCTAACTTTTTTTCTTTGTCAGCCTAGCTAAGGGCCAATTAATTTTGTTGATGGATTTATTCTGGTTTTGTTGATTCTCTCTATTGCTTTCCTATTCTCAATTTCATTTATTTCTGCTCTCATTTTCTGTGATTTCTTTCCTTCTGTTTGCTTTAGGGTTAGTTTGCTATTCTTTCTCTGTTTCCTCCAGGTGAGAAGTTAATTTTTTGATTTTTGCTCTTTCTTCTTCTGTAATATGGGCATTTCAGGTGATAAATTTCCCTCTCAGCACTGCCTTAGCTGAATCCCATGAATTCTGATATGTTGTGTTCTCATTTTCTTTGCCTTGAGATATTCACTGATTTCTCCTGCAATTTTTTCCATGACACACTGGTTGCTTAATGTGTGTTGTTTAGCCTACATATATTTGTGATTCTTCCTGCTTCTGCCTGTTATTGATTTTTTTAAATATTCATTTTATTGAGATATATTCACATACCATGCAGTCATACAAAACAAATCGTACATTTGATTGTTCACATTACCATTAAATAGTGGTGCATTCATCACCAAAATCAATCCCTGATAACTTCATTACCACACACACAAAAATAACAAGAATAATAATTAAAGTGAAAAAGAGCAATTAAAGCAAAAAAGAACACTGGGTGCCTTTGTCTCTTTGTTTGTCTCCTTCCCCCATTTTTCTACTCATCCATCCATAAACTAGACAAAGGGGAGTATGGTCCTTATGGCTTTCCCAATCCCATTGTCACCCCTCATAACCTAAATTTTACACAAACATCTTCAAGATTCATGGGTTCTGGGATATAGTTTGATAGTTTCAGGTAGCTACCACCAGCTACCCCAATTCATTAGAACCTAAAATTTGTCATCTATATTGTGCATAAGAGTGCCCACCAGCGTGACCTCTGGGATCATTTTCGAATCTCTCTGTCACTGAAGCTTATTTCATTTCCTTTCACTTCCCGCTTCTGATCAAGAAGATGTTCTCCATCCCATGATGCCAGGTCTACAATCCTCCCCAGGAGTCATATTCTATGTTGCAAGGGAGATTCACTCCCCTGGGTGTCTGATCCCATGTAAAGGGGAGGGCAGTGATTTCACCTTTCAAGTTGGCTTAACTAGAGAGAGAGGGCCACATCTGAGCAACAAAGAGGCATTCAGGAGGAGACACTTAGGCACAATTATAGGGAGGCCTAGCCTCTCTTTTGCAGCAACAGTCTTCCCAAGGGCAAGTCCTGTGGTAGAGGGCTCAACCCATCAAACCACTAGTCCCCTATGTCTGTGAGCAAATTAGCAACCATCGAGGTGGGGCAGGCCATTACCCCTGCATTCTCCACCAGCCCCTCAAGGGAGCTCTGCATATTTTTTTCTTGGTTTTTATAAACTCTTTTTTTAAATAAACTGTATAAAAAATTAAAGAAAATTAAAAAGCATAGAATAAAAGAATATTTCAAAGAGAACATAACAAGGGAGTAAGAAAAAGACAACTAACCTGAGATAACTACTTTACTTCCAACATGTTCCTGCTCTACCCCAAGAAAGTAACCTAATATAGCAACATTTCTATCAACTTGTTCCTACTAAACCCATCAGAAACTAACAGACCATAGTCATTCCTGGGCACTCCCAGAACATTAAATTTACCCATGATAGCTTGTGTGTTCTTATTGGATTATCATTCCCCCTTCCTTAAATGTTCTCTATCACTAGTTCCCAACTCTCTCAGCCCCATTTGTTGAAAAGACCATTATGACCCAGTTCACTGACTTTGGGGGCCTTATCAAAGATCAGTCGGCCATAGATCTGGGGGTCTATCTCTGAATTCTCAATTTGATTCCATTGATCTATATGTCTATCTTTGTGCCAGTACCATGCTGTTTTGACAACTGTGGCTTTATAATAATCTTCAAAGTCAGGAAGTGTATGTCCTCCCACTTTGTTTTTCTTTTTTAGAGTGTCTTTAGCAATTTGAGTCATCTTCCCTTTCCAAATAAATTTGATTACTAGCTTTTCCAAGTCTGCAAATTAAGTTGTTGGAATTTTGATAGGGATTACATTGAATCTGTATATGAGTTTGTGTAGAATTGACATCTTAATGACATTTAGCCTTCCTATCCATGAACATGGGATATTTTTCCATCTTTTAATGTCTCCTTCTATTTCTTTTAGTAGAGTTATGTAGTTTTCTTTGTATAGGTCTTTTGCATCTTTGGTTAAGTTGATTCCTAGGTACTTGATTTTTTTAGTTGCTATTGAAAGTGGTATCTTTTTCTTGAATGTCTCTTCAGTTTGTTCATTTCTAGCATATAGAAACATTACTGACTTATGTGCATTAATCTTGTATCCTGCTACTTTCATAAATTTGTTTATTAGCTCTAGTAGCTATATCACCAATTTCTCAGGGTTTTCCAGATAGAAGATCATATCATCTGCAATCAATGACAGTTTTACTTCTTCCTTTCCAATTTGGATGCCTTTTATTACTTTGGCTTGCCAGATTGCCCTGTCTAGCACTTCCAGCACAATGTTGAATAACAGTGGTGACAGTGGGCATCCTTGTCTTGTTCCTGATCTTAGAGGGAAGGCTTTCAGTCTCTCACCATTGAGTACTATGCTGGCTGTGGGTTTTTCATATATTCTCTTTATCATATTGAGGAAGTTTCCTTCAATTCTTACCTTTTGAAGTGTTTTTATCAGAAAGGAATGCTGGATTTTGTCAAATGCTTTTTCAGCATCTGTTGAGATGATCATTTGATTTTTCTCTTTTGATTTGTTAATGTGCTGTAATACTTTGATTTTCTTATGTTGAACCATCCTTGCATGCCTGGAATAAACCCCACTTGGTCATGGTGTATGATTTTTTTAATGTGTCTTTGGATTCGATTTGCAAGCAT
The DNA here is from genome assembly GCF_015220235.1 of Choloepus didactylus. Taxonomy (NCBI): domain Eukaryota; kingdom Metazoa; phylum Chordata; class Mammalia; order Pilosa; family Megalonychidae; genus Choloepus; species Choloepus didactylus. The sequence continues at coordinate 98,518,212 of NC_051334.1, read as the reverse complement.
TTTGTTGTGAATTTTTGCATCTATATTCATTAGGGAGATTGGCCAGTAGTTTTCCTTTTTTGTAGCATCTTTGCCTGGTTTTGGTATCAGATTGATGTTAACTTCATAAAATGAGTTAAGTAGTGTTCCATTTTCTTCAATGTTTTGAAAGAGGTTAAGTAAGATTGGTGTCAGTTCTTTTTGGAATGTTTGGTAGAATTCCCCTGTGGAGCCATCTGGCCCTGGGCATTTATTTATGGGAAGATTTTTGATGACTGATTGGATCTCTTTGCTTGTGATGGGTTGGTTGTTTGAGGTCTTCTGTTTCTTCTCTGTTCAGTCTAGGTTGTTCATATGTTTCCAGGAAATTGTCCATTTCCTCTACATTGTCCAGTTTGTTGCCATACAGTTGTTCATAATATCCTTTTATAATTTTTTTTAATTTCTTCAGGACCCGCAGTAATGTCACCTTTCTCATTCATTATTTTGTTTATATGGGTCTTCTCTCTTTTTGATTTTGTCAGTCTAGCTAGGGGCTTGTCACTCTTGTTGATCTTCTCAAAGAACCTACTTTTGGTGTTATTTATCCTCCTATTATTTTTTTGTTCTCTATGTCATTTATTTCTGCTTTAATCCTTGTTATTTCTTTTCTTCTACTTGGTTTAGGATGGGTTTGCTGTTCGTTTTCTAGCCTCTTCAGTTGTTCCATTAGTTCTTTGATTTTAGCTTTCTTCCTTTTTAAATATATGCATTTAGTGCTATAAATTTCCCCATCAGTACTGCTTTTGCTGCATCCTAATTGTATTCCATTGTGGTCAGAGAATGTGCTTTGAATAATTTCAATCTTTTTAAATTTACTGAGCCTTGTTTTATGTCCCAGCATATGATCCATTCTGGAGAAAGTTCCATGAACACTAGAGAAGAAAGCGTATCCTGGTGATTTGGGATGTAATGTTCTATCTATTTTAGTTAAATCCAATTCATTTATCAGATTGTTTAGGTTTTCAATTTCCTTATTGGTCTTCTGTCTGGTTGATCTGTCTATAGGAGAGAGTGATGTGTTGAAGTCTCCCACAATTATTGTGAAAACATCAGTTGCTTCCTTTAGTTTTGCCAGTGATTCTCTCATGTATTTTGTGGCACCTTGATTGGGTGCATAATCATTTATGATTGCTATTTCTTCTTGTTGAATTGCCCCTTTTTTTAGTATGTAGTGGCCTTCTTTGTCTCTCATAACATCCTTGCATTTAAAGTCTGTTTTACATGAGATTAATATTGCTACACCTGCTTTCTTTTGGCTGTGGCTTGTGTGAAATATTTTTTTCCATCCTTTCACTTTCAATTTCTTTGTGACCCTGTGTCTAAGATGAGTCTCTTCTATGCAACATATTGATGGTTCATTATTTTGATCCATTCTGTGAATCTATATCTTTTAATTCGGGAGTTTAATCCATTTACATTCAATGTTATAACCATGAAGACATTCCTTGAATCAGCCATTTTATCCTTTGGTTTATGTTTGTCATATATATTTTTTCCCTCTCTCTATTAATACCCTTTAATGTACCCATACTGAATCTCTTTAGTACTGAACCATTCTCCATGTCTCTCTCTCCTTTCTTTGTTTCTCTGTCTGTAGGGCTCCCTTTAGTGTCTCCAGTAGGGCAGGTCTCTTGTTGGCAAATTCTCTCAGCATTTGTTTGTCTGTGAAAAATTTAAGCTCTCCCTCAAATTTGAAGGAGAGCTTTGCTGGATAAATTATTCTTGGTTGGAAATTTTTCTCACTCAGAATTTTAAATATGTCATTCCCCTGCCTTCTCCCCTCCATGGTGGCTGCTGAGTAGTCACTACTCAGTCTTATGTTGTTTCCTTTGTATGTGGTGCATTGCTTTTCTCTTGATGTTTTCAGAACTTGCTCCTTCTGTTTTGTTTTTGGCAGTGTGATCAGAATATGTCTTGGAGTGGGTTTATTTGGATTTATTCTCTTTAGGGTTCACTGGGCATTTATGATTTGTGTATTTATATTGTGTAGAAGATTTGGGAAGATTTCCCCAACAATTTCTTTGAATACTCTTCCTAGACCTTTACCCTTCTCTTCCCCTTCTGGAACACCAATGAGTCTTATATTTGGATGTTTTATATTATCTATCATATCCCTGAGATCCATGTCAACTTTTTCAATTTTTTGCCATTCTTTCTTTTGTTCTTTCATTTTCCATTCTGTCATCTTCGAGGTCACTGATTCATTGTTCAACCTCCTCTTGTTTTGTACTATGAGTATCCAGAATCTTTTTAATTTAGTCAACAGTTTCCTTAATTTCCGTAAGAGCATCTATTTTTTTTATTTACTCTGCAATGCCTTCTTTATGCTCTTCTAGGGTCTTCTTGATGTCTTTTATATACTGTACCATGGTCTCATCATTCATCTTTAGTTCTTTGATTAATTGCTCCAGGTACTGTGTCTCCTCTGATCTTTTGATGTGGGTGCTTGGGCTTGAGTTATCCATATCATCTGGTTTTTTCATATGCTTTAAAAATTTCTGCTGTTTTTGGCCTCTTGGCATTTGCTTAACTTGATGGGATTCTTTTAGGATTTGTAGACCTTTTGAAAACCTTACCTCTAATTTCTCAGATCTATAGCTTCATGGAGTACACTTTCTGTAACTAACCAGCAGGTGGCACCCATGAGCCACCTGTTCCCCTCAAGCCAGTTCTGCCCCGCTTTGTCTTTGTGGTGAGTGGGGGAGTGAGTCTTGTGGGGTCCAATTGGTGTACCAAGCTTGCATGTGTAGTTTGTGTTGCCTGCCCTGTATATGTGGAGTGTGTCTGGGTGGTCAGGGAGGGGAGTGGCTCTAACAATCATATCTCCATGGTGTTCCTAGAGTTTTAAAGCTGCTGCAATAGTCTAATCCTTCAGTACAGTCCTGCCATAGTTTGTCTCTGCTGCTGACCCACAAGTCCTCAGTATTGGTTTATGGCCCCTGAGACTTGCAAGTGGGTCCCTCTTCCAGGCTGTGCACCCCCAGGTCCTCTGTTGAGAGATGGCTGTGCTGTGTCACAGGTGAGTGCCATCCCCCCAGGGTGGTTCTGTTATGCAGGGCTGTGTAAAGGGTCTCCAAGTCTGCTGAAAGGATGGCTGAATGGGGCATGTTAATTTACAATGCTCCACCTTCCCAACTCTGGGACAACCAGCTGAGGGTGCAGGGAAAGCTAATGTCCATGCCTGATTTTGTGGTGTGTGTGTGTTATTGGAAGCACTTCCGTCACACTAGGTTGTCTGGGGCAACTCTGGGCTATGGGCTGGCAATGGGCAGGAGTGTTTCCTGTCCACCAGGATGATGGCTGTGGGGGGATACCCCACTTTTCTTGGGAAGTTGTGGTGTTTAGTGAATTTTCTCAGCCACTGGATTATTGCCCTTTGTCTCAGAGCTCTCTTATTTCTGCTCTTGTCTTGACCTGCCCAAATGGCAAGACTTTGAGGCTTTCAGTATTGGGCTTCTTAGAGTAATTGGTTTAGGGAAAGAAAAAATATAAAAAAATGGCCCTCCTCACAGATATAATGGGTTATTGAAATGCTAAAAGACAAAGCAATTAGGGCCATTAAGGAAAGGTCCAGGGGGCAGATTTGCATATAAGCCTCAGGGCCTGAGCTCTGCCCTTCCCCTTTCTATGTTCACCAGAACTCCAAAAAGCCTCTACTTTTATTTTTGGGTTTTTCTTGCTGTTTTTGCTATCCCTATCTCCTCTCCACTGGGCTGGCTGCTCCCAGATTCTCTGGTGTCTGGTCTCAGTCAATCTATGATTGGAGTTTGAGTCAGTAGAATGAGTTTCCAATAAGAGCCACCACTGCAGTTCTCCCTTCTCATTCCCAGTGCTGGTGGTCCCTCCTCCCATGGGACTGAGTCTGACAGGGAGGGGTGTGGGTCCCCTGGCCACAAAAACTTACAGATTTCACTGATCTCAGCAGTTCCATGTGTTCATGAGTGTTGTATAAAGTATGCCCAAAATCAATTTGCTCTGTGGTGTCCAGTCCATGCAGTTCCTGGCTTTCTACCTACTTCCCTAGAGGAGTAACTAAAACATACACCTCACCACTTTGCCATCTTGCCCTGCCTCCTGTTATTGATTAACTTCATTTTATTATTATCTGAGAAAGCATATTGTATAATTTTGAGTTTTTTAAATTTATTGAGACCTGCTTTTTCATCCAACATGTGGGCTATCCTGCAGAATGTATCGTGATCACTTGAGAAAAATATGTATCTTACTATTGTTGGGTACAATGTTCTGTATATGCCTGTTAAGCCTATTTCATTTATATTTTTTCAAAATTTCTATTTCCTTATTTATCTTCCATCTAGATGTTCAATCCAGAGATGAGAATGGCATATTGAAGTTTCTAACACTATTCTAGAAGTGCCTCCTTCTCCCTTCACTTATGTCATTGTTTGCCTCATGTATTTTGGGGCACTCTGTGCATTGATATATATGTTTGGTATGTCTTCTTGATGGACTTTTCCTTTTATTAGTACATAATGTCCTTCTTTTTATCTTTTAATTGTTTTACATTTGAAGTGTAATTTGCCTGATATTAGTATCCCTGCTCTTCTCTGGTTGTTTTTTTGCCTGAGATAACTTTTTCCAAACTTTCACTTTCAAGCTGTTTGTATCCTTGGGTCTTAAGTGAGTCTCATAGACATTATATATGTGGATCCTGTTTTTATATCCATTCTTGCAATATAGGTCTTTCAATTGAGGAGTTTAACCTATTAACATTTAATGTGATTTCTGTTAAGACATTGCATTCTTCAATCATTTTTTCCTTTTGGAGTTTTGAAGACATATTTTATTTTTTTCTTTTTGTCACTTTTAGTTACCCTTACTACTAATATTCATTTCTGCACGCTTCTCCTATCCTCTCTTTCCCATCTTTTCCTATGTGTCTGTATCACTTCCTTTAGTGTTTCTTGTAGAGCATGTCTCTTGTTCACAAAATCTCTCAGGGTCTGTTTATCTGTAAATATTTTAAACTCTCCTTCATTTTTGAATGGCAGTTTTGTCAGATATAGACTTTTTGTTTGGCAGTTTTCCTTTTTCAGTATCTTAAATATATCATATCACTGTAAAGTGATATGTAGTGTAAAGTGATATGTAGTGTAAAGAAGAAATTGTATCAATGATGGAATTTGAAGGATAGCAACTTCTAAGGAATGAGTAGAAGAAAAATGGTTGAAAAGACATCTTCTTTGACCATCTCAACCTAAAGCAAGTTATTCTTCCACACTTACTTTCATGCGCCATCCACTTCATTCATTTGGGACCAAACATATGCTTCTAAATTCATGTGTACATGGAACTATAATCAATCACAACATAATTATTATATAATCAAGAACAAAGATGTCTATAATTTTATGAGCCATGTTCAGTGTATAATATATTGCCATTAATCTAGAAACATTGCTACTTGACTGATTCATTTGGTCAGAATCTGTTTGCAATCATGTTTTAGAAGCAGTTTACATATTATATATGTTTATATTTTATATATTAACCTGCTGGTTACAGGCAAAGAAGAATCTCATATAGTAGAGAAATTGGATTCAAGGTAAATTAACTACTAGTGTAGCATAGACAGCTATATAAGCACTTGAAATTTCCAAAAAGGCAGGCCTTGGGTAAAATATATCAAGCTCTTTCCTTCATCATAAATAATGTAACAAAATTTGGCACATTGAGCTTATGTACTGTAAGAATTACTGTTATTTAATAAACCTGTATAACTGTGCAAGTACATATTTTTCTTCTGAGACAATTATTTTGTCCATTGGTACATTGCTGTTGCTATTCTATGGGGACTTGTAGAAATAATCATGTCTATCATAACTTTGCTGGCATTTCTATCTTATAATTAGAAAGGGTAAAGGGACCCGTTTTTGAATTTCATCCCTTAGGGGTCCAGAAAGTAAACATATATTCTTGACACCAAGTTACGTCCATCAGAAGGAACAATCCAGGTTTTATTATGATTTGCTCTTAGTTTGAGAAATCTATTGCTGTTTCCCTGAGATTAAGGCCTTAAAACTGAGAACTCAACCCATTGGTTATTGTTTAATGTTCTCACAAGCTGAGAGCTGCAGCAGTGTGATAGAGTATAAACACACTACATTGAGTGGGAGTATCCAACCACTGTGTGTTGAAGAAGATAAATTGTTCTCAGTATAACAGGAACAAAGTTTTGGGCCAAGCATATTCAAATTTACATAATATTTCTGGTCTAGTCCACACTAATTGGAAAATTCAAACAGTTTAACAAATATACCTATCAGAAGCCTAATAATAACCTTGAATATTATCATAGCTTCTCAAGATTAAATTATACCCAAATTGGATGCCAAATTATATCATTCTGCTCATTCTTATACTACACCAATTACACCAATAGGGAAAAAATTCAATCTGAAAGATGAGTTTATATGGTAAACACATGCACATTTGGATAATTGACTACATTTCTTAGTTTTATTTGGGATGATGTAATCATAGCTTGATTGTGAAAATATCTGAACTGAGAATAAAGTATATCAACTCTAGTCCTGGTTATGCCACAAACTGGATATGTGCATGTGGCCATGTCATATGAACTCTCTACACTCAAATCTCATCTGTAAAATGAGAAAGATGGACTACTGGACAGCATGTAGGCTCTCTCCTTGCACTTAGAATGTGTCAGAGATCAGATTTGGCAATCATTAGCACAGAAACCTCAGCCTAGTAAAATACATCAGCATGATTATCCAGATCTAATGTCACCTGATGGGTAAAATATTGAATCCAAGCTGTTTTCTGGCTACCATGTGTATGGGTTCCACTAGCTGAAGAATTAACTAAAGCTTTGACTCTAAGACACACACACATACAAAAAGAAAAAAAAAACAAATGTAATATTTATCTCATTTAGAGTGGTCAGTTTTGGAAGAAGTGTTATCAAACAGGATTGACTATTTTCTTTCTCAATAAAAATTAATTATTTTACATGAATAGTTAAAGAAATTACCATGTCTGTTTCCTTACCTAAACCAAAAATCAAAACCAGAAATCAAGAATAACATTACCATTACTCTACCCTTTGGAAAAAACCATAAAATTGCTAATCTATTTTGAAAGCCTTCAAGGAACCAAATATGAAATAGACTAAGGGGGAATCAATATTATGCATAAGAACATTGCTACACTGCCACTTAGTTGTAACCATATGAAACACAGTTGGGTTAAGATGAGTCAAAATCTAGGACCTTTAAAAATTTTACAGATAGCCCTTGTGTGGATAGATGAATTCTAAAAGGGTGCTATAAAACATGCAGAGGGTAGTATTTTGTCAGTGGTTGAGTTATAAAAACAAAACTTTATTATCAAGTAAATGTCTTGGTAAGTGACTGTAGTAAAATAGTAATTAAGAATAAAGCATAATTTAAGCACTATAGAAAGAAAATAATATGTGATAAAACAAAACTAAAGCCCACTACTTTATTCAAAAGTCACAAAATTAAAATTGTGAATGGGATATGTAAAATTCAAATTTGTTTTATCAAAATATTTCTTTCCATAAAGGAAATAATCTCTAAAATAAAGCAGTTTTGGTATAGCCTTGAAATAGTTTAAAATCTCCTTAAAACTTCTATTTTTATTCATTTTTTGTTATAGTAGTTATAAGTTCACAGAAAAATAATGCAGAAAGTACAGAGTTTCCATATACATCACTCACACATACTCAGTTATCCCTGTTGTTAAGATTTGCATTTGTGTGGTTTATTAATCAGGGTTCTCTAGAGAAACAGAATCAACATGAGATATCTGTAAGTATATGATTTCATAAAAGTGTCTCATGAAACTCTGGGGATGTGAGTCCAAATTCTGTAGGGCGAGAGTCCAAATTCCATACAGGAGGCAGCAAGCTGGCAACTCTGATGAAAGTCTTTGATGAACACCACAGAAGAGGCTGGCAAGCTGAATAAGTGAAATTTCTTGCTCTTCTCCCTTAAAAGACTTCAAATGATTGAGTTAAATCCAGTTGACTGAATTTTCTCATTGTAGAAGACACTCACTTCATTGATGTAATCAGCCACAGATGAAATCAATTGACTGATGATTTCATAAGCAAGCCTTCTTGTTTATTAACCAGCCACAAATGTCCTTGCAGTAATGGTTAGGCCAGTTCTTGCTTGACCAGACACCTAGGCACCACGACCTCGCCAAGTTGACACATGAACCTAACCATCATATCCAACACTTGTCAATTTTGTCATTATACACATCAGCTTAAGCCATACTTAGTCTCTAAATAGAGCACAATGACCGACACATATTTTGCCTAGCAATATTCAGCTGTCGTGCATACAATGGGAAATGCACTAAATCTCTCAAGAGTAGGGTGCAAGTCCTTGAGTAACATTCACTCTTAATCTTGATACCCTATAACTTAAATACTATTAAATGAACAATACTACTTATTTGATATGATGGAAATAAGATAGAGAAGAAAACAAAGATATTTGGTTTTTGTACCGATACAAACATACAGTACTCATGACAAAACAGGGAGGAAAAATTCTTGTTATCACAGTCCTTGTTTCTGTAACTGGTCACATGTTCATAGTTCATATTTATCACTACCTTCTTCCACTACCCACTCCATGTATGCTTTACTCTCAGCAAGCACATCAGCTGGCCATGGTTCTTTGCTTGGTGGCATGACCCAAACCTTCATTCCTGAAGTCTCTGGGCTATTGGTAGTCAGCCTGGATTGGGTTGTTGCAGTTTTCCACTGAACTTAATCACAGAGCATGGTAGTAGTGAGATGCCCATGAAGATCACCTGTATTCCAGGAAAACTCTTCTTCACCTCCATTGTGGATTTGCAGTCCTAGTTCTCCTTGATATTCAGGATCAACCACTCCAGCTAGTAGAGTAACCTCCTTGCTTGCCTGTTGATTCAGATGTATGAGAAGACCAAAGTGGCCAGTTGGAAATCTTAATTTCCAGTTGAAATGAGTTATTTTTGAGTCATCTGGTGGGACCACTCCTCCTTTTGAAACTATGACTTGTAGACCAACAGAGCTTAAGGTTGCAGGGACAGGAAAGAAAAGTTTTCCTAGTGGATAACTAAGGCTCAGAGTGAGTGGTACCGCTCCCATTTCCACCTCTTGAATCTTAGACCCATGAATACCAGCTATGGGAGAAAGAGCACCATAGAGTGGACACTGATTGAGAGCACACACAGCTTTATGGAGAACACTGCCCCAGTCTGGCAAGGTATTACCACCTCATTGTTGCTGTAATTGAGTATTCAAAAAATCATTCCACCATTCTATCAACCCACCTGCCTCTGGGTGATGGGGAACATGGAACAACCAGAGAACTCCATGAGCATGTGCCAATTCCCACACCTCATTTGCTGTGAAGTGGTTTCCTTGATCAGCAGCAATGCTGGGTGGAATACCATGACAGTGGATAAGGCATTCATTAAGTCCAAGGATGATAGTTTTGGTAGAAGCATTGCATGAAACAAGGCAAACACATATCCAGGGTATGTGTCTATTCCAGTTAAAACAAATCACTGCTCCTTCCATGAGGGAAGTGGTCCAATGTAATCAACTTGCTACCAGGTAGCAGGCTGATCACCTCAGGGAATGGTGCCATATGAGGGACTGAGTCAGGGTCTCTGCTGCTGGCAGACTGGGCACTCAGCAGTAGCTGTGGCCAGGTTGGCTTTAGTGAGTGGAAGTCCATGTTTCTGAACCTATGCATAATCTCCACCTTTACCACCATGATCACTTTGTTCATGAGCCCACTGGGCAATGACAGGAGTAGCTGGGGAAAGAGGTTGACCAGTATCCACAGAACAGGGCATTTTATCCACTTGATTATTAAAATCTTCCTCTGCTGAAGTCATTCTCTGGTAAGCACTCATATGGGACACAAAGATTTTCATGATTTTTGCCCACTCAAAAAGGTCTATCCACATACCTCTTCCCCAGACTTCTTTGTCATGAATTTACCAATCATTTTCCTTCCAAGTCCCTGACCATCCAGTCAAACCATTAGCAACAGCCCATGAATTAGTATACAAACACTCTTCTGGTCAGTTTTCCTTCCAAGCAAAATGAACAAACAGGTACCTGCTCATAGTTACACCCACTGGGAGGATTTCCTCTCACCACTGTCCTTCAGAGATATCCCAGAAAGCAGCTGCAGTGCTGCAGTTGTCCACTTTTGGGTGGTACCTGCATATCATGCAGAACCATCCATAAACCAGGCCCAAGTTTTTTCTTCCTCAGTCACTTGATTGTAAGGAACTCTCCAGAAGCCATAGCTCTGGGCTGGGAAAGAGAAGGTAATGTGGCAGGAGGGGGGAACATGGATATTTGGGCCACTTCCTCATTTAACTTACTTTTGCCTTCAGGACCTGCTCAAACCCTATCTCCTATATACAATTTCCATTTTATCATGGCGTGCTTCTGTGCATGCCCAAATTATGGCTTGGTATGTCAGACAACATCCAGCTCATGATAGGCAACTCAAGTCTCATGGTAACTTGGTAGACTATGGATAAGTGTCCTATCTTGACTTAGGCCCAACAGCAGGTCCACAGCTGTTTCTCAAAAGGACAGTAGTTATCTGCAGGGGATGGTAAGTTTTACTCTAAAATCCTAAGGGCCTGCATTGTGATTCTCCTATAGGACTCTGTCAAAGGCTCCAAACAGAACCCATATTTGCCAGTGACACTTCCAGCACCATTGGATCAGCTGGAATATATAGTTCAAGTGGCACAGCAGCTCAAACAGCAGCCTGGAGTGCTGCAGACTCTCCTCTTGTTCCAGGCCCTAATAAAAACTGGAAGCTTTTCTGGTCACTTGGTAAATGGGCCAGAGTAGCACACCCAAGTGAGAAATATGTTGTCTCCAAAATCCAAAGAGACTAACTAGGCATCAGCCTCTTTTTTTGGTTATGGGGGGGGGGTACACATGCAACAGCTTATCCTTCACTTTAGAAGGGATATCTTGACATGCCCCACATCATTGGACACCTAGAAATTTTAGTGAGGCCCTATATTTTGTCAAATTTGTCTCCCATCCCCTGACTTGCAAATGCCTTACCATTAAGTTTAGAGAATTTACTACTTCTTGCTCACTATGTCCAATCAACATATCATCAGTAATATAGATCAGTGTGTTGTCTTGTGAGAGGGAGAAATGCTCATGGTCCCTGCAGACAATATTTTGACATACAGCTGGAGAGTTGATATACTGCTTAGGCAAAACAGTGAATGTTTGCTTCTGGCCTTGCCAGTTGAAAGCAAACCATTTCTCATTGTCCTTACTAAGAGATATTGTGAATAAAGCATTTGCCAGATCAATAGCTGCATACCAGATGATGTGTTGATTTGCTCAAGCAATGATATCACATCAAGAACAGCAGCTGCAAATGGAGTCACCATCTGGTTACATTTCCAATAATCTACTGTCATCTTCCAGGACCCATATGTTTTCTGCACAGGCCAAATAGGAGAGTTGGATGAGGATGTGTTGGGAATCACAACCCCTGCATCCATCATATCCTTAATAGTGGCATTAATCTCATTAATCCCTCTAGGAATTTGGTATTGCTTCTGATTTACAATTTTTGCCAGGAAAAGGTAATTCTAGTGGCTTCCACTTGGCCTTTACTACCATAATAGCTCTCACTTCCTGAGTCAGGGAACCAATGTGGGGATTCTGTCAGTTGCTTAGTTTGTCTATTCCAATTATGCATCCCAGAACTGGGGAAATAACCACAGAATGGGCCCAGGGATGTAATGGACCCACTGTGAGATGGATCGGAGCTAAAACTCCACTGATCACCTAACCTCCATAAGCCCTTACTCTGACTGGTGGAACAGAGTGATATTGTGGGACTCCTGGAATTAATGTCTTTCCTGAGATAGTGTCTAAATTCCCAAAAATATCTGATCATTTCTTTTTCTCCAGTGCACAGTTACCCTGGTAAAAGGCCATAGGTCTCCTTCAGTAAGGCATGGAGAAAGGTTAACAGTATATATTTTTGGAAGTGTAACAGGGTCATTCCCCAACGGAACCCAGCTTTCCCCTCATTCAAGGGGCTCTGAGTCTGTAAACTTTCTCGCATCTGGGAGTTGATTAAGGGTCAGTGACTCTCTGTTTTCGTAATTCAAGTTAAACTTTTGTTCACTTGACCTAGAATCATTTTCCTTATACAGATCAAGCAAGAATTTAGTAGACTGACCATCTATTTTTCTTCTAGGTACCCCATGATCTACTAGCCAACACCATAAGTCTCTGTAAGGCAGATTATTTTGAGTCCTGATTTGAGCCTGCTGTCCATTATGGTGGCCACACCCACCTTGTCTTTGTCCTTTCACTGCTGCCACATGGCTTCTGCCAACTCTCAATCCAGTTATCTCCATTGTGTTAAAGGATTCCAGCTCAGTGACAGCAGTTTCCATAGTAATATCTGACCTACAGAGAAGGGTGACTGCAGAAGTCTCCAGGGATGACAGAGCTAGTTTCACAAATTTGTTCCTCAAAGTCCTGGTAAAAGGTGTATCCTCTGGAAATTCCTGGGTTATTTTTTCAGGGCTTCCATGATAAATACAGTCTAACATTCTAATCTTTCTAAGCCTTTGGATCCCCTCCTGTACATAATACCAGGGCAGTTCTTGCATTTTGATGTCAGATATTGTCGGCCACCTTTTGATCCATGTTTTAGCCAACCACCCAAGCTAACTTTCAACATCCTTTCTAACCCCTCAAGGTACAAAATTGAATGCAGAATCTCTGATCAGTGGGTGCATATCAATAATTTCAGCCTTTTCCAACTTTGCATTATTTCCACCATTATTCCACACACTTAATATCCATTTGCACTCATATTCCCCTGATTTCTGTCAAAAAATTGGAAAATTCATGCATTTCCTTAGGAGTATAGTGTGTTTCCTCATGGGTCACACTTTGTGCCTCACCTTTTGGACCCTGTTGGGACTTTAGTCTAGTTATAGGCCTGGAATTAAAGAGTAGCGCTGGGGGTTGGTCATGAAAAGAATTAGAAGTATCCTTCAAGCCAATTAACCCAGAGCATCCTGTTGCAGTTTCATCTGTTGAAACAGGATTAATCTCCCCAGAGAGAGGAGTGAGGGCTGTTTCCCCAGGGGAGGTGATTACAGATTTAGCAGGTACTGAAGGATAAATCTCTTGAGGCAGAGTTTGGATATCAGGCTTCTCAGGGCAGACTGGAGGTCCAGAAGCTGTTTCTTCAAGGCAGGCTGTAGGTCAGGGAACTGTCTTCTCAGGGCAGGCTGGAGATATGGTGGCTCTTACCTCAGGTCAGGCTGTAGGTATGGGGGTCATTTCCTCAGTGTGGGCCTTTACAGGTATACCCAGAAAAAGCTTAGTTGAATCCAGAGTTCCAAAGCCCCACTGACATCACTGTCAACCCATATGTCCACATCCAAATTTTCAGGATTCCATTCTTTTCCAATTAATGCATTTAACAGCAGACACATTGTGAGGCTGTGATTTTAGTTTACACTGCAAATCTGCTACTCACACAATGAGACTCTGGGTCTGGTTTTCAGAGGTCTCAAGTCTGCAGCCACAGGAAGTAAGATTTTCTTTCAGGGCACACATAGAAACCTTTACATCTTTCATATGATGTTTTGGTTGCAAATTTTAAACCTTCAGTTCATCTCTTTCTCTTATAATTGTATCTAGTGTATCTAAGAACAACCAGCCAACATCATTATAGCTCTTAATTTCACAAAACTCTGTTAAAGTGTTAAAAACATTTTCACCCAGAGACTTGCCTCATACAAGAGTATGATTAAGGGAAACAAATAGGGATATTTTGCATATCTCCATTGCCTACTCATGCTCTGGACTGTCAGTGCCATCTTGGTTATTGGAAGTAGAGTCATTAGTTCCTTTGAATCTGATCAAAGTAGAAAAACAATTGTAGAAAGCCCATTTTAAGATTCTGTTTCTCAACAACCACTCCTGGTACCAATCTGTATTAGTCAGGGTTCTCTAGGGAAAGAGAATCAACAGGAGATAGCTGTAAATATTAGACTTTATAAAAGAGTCCCATGCAACTGTGGGTATACATGGGTCCAAATTCTGAAGGTCAGGATGCACAAATCCAAATTCCATAGGCAAGGCAATGAGCTGTTGATGCTGATGAACGTCTTTGCTGAAATCACCAGGAAAGTCTGGCTGGCTGAAGAAGAAGTGAAATTTCTCTCTCTTCTCCCTTAAAAGTCTTCAAATAATTGGGTTGAATCCAGCTGATTGAATTCTCTCCATTCCAAAGACATTCCATTCATTGATGTAATCAGCCATATATGCAATCAATTGATGATTTAATAGACCAGACATCTGCTCCACAAATGTCCTTGCTGTAATGGTTAGGCCAGTGCTTGCTTGACTGGACACCCTGGCAACACCATCTCTCCAAGTTAACACATGAACCTAACCCATCACATGTTGTACATTTATTGCAATTGGTGAAACATTATCATTATAATTATACTCAACTGTTGTGCTTAGTTTACATTATGATTCACTGTGTTGTACAACTCTGATTGAAAAAAATTCTTGGAAATGATGTACAACCTAAAATTTCCTATTTTAATCACATTTAAATAGGCAATGAAGTACCCTTAATTACATTCAAAATGTTGTGCCACCATTGCCACTATCCATTCCCAAATCTTTTCCATCACCCTAAACAGAAACTCTACAACAATCAAGAAGTAACTGCCAATTCCCTACATCCACCCTGACTCTAATAACCTGTATTCTAGCTTCTGTTTCTAAGCCCTTGCATATTTCAATTATTTCACATAAATGGTATCATATAATATTTGTTCTTTTGTGTCTGGCTTACTTCCCATTCCCTATCCCCATCTCATCCACAAATAACCTATAATCTAGCTTATGACTTTATGAGTTTGCTTATTTTAATTGTCAAAAATAAGTGACTTTTGGGGAGGCAGGGCAAGATGGTGGAGTGGTGAGGCACAGAATTTTGTCTCTCCTCTAGAGCAGATGATAATTAACCAAGAGCTATACGAAACAGTGTTTTCTGTGTCTCCAGTAACCAGTCACACATTGGACACAAGTTTGGATTTGGAGGAAAAGCTGAGATTGCAGTGAACATTGAAAGATCCCTGACCTGGGGTCTGGTGCCCCTCCCCACCTGGACCCCATGGACTGTCTTGCTGATGGCTCCCTGAAAGGGAAAACAAACAAACAAAAAACAGCAATCTACTGAGTGCAAGAAGGGGGTTTCAACCCAGCCTCAACTGCAGAATTGATTAACAAATTAATTAACTAATTTTTGGAGCTGAGGGTGCTAAAGAAGGGCTGGGCTCCAAGAAGGGAGGGCACATAAAAGTGGGCACCAATTTTGAGGCTCAAAAAAAGCCTTTTTTTTTTCTTTTTCCTCCTACATTTTGTCCCTTCTCCCTTCTCACTGACTCCTTATCTTTTTGCATTTCAATAGCCCGCTGCAGGGGCAGAATTGAAGCTGTTGGAGTGCAATTATCAGGTAATAATCCAAAGTACTTCTTTAAATGCTCTATTCTGACACTGACAAAAACTTCCAGGCTGGAGAAAGTCTTTTAAAAGGGACTCCATTATTTTTTTTCTTGTTTTCCTTTTCCATTTCTTTAACCTAAAAGTAACATATGTGGTTATTTTATATCAGAAAGCTCAATTTGAAGGACTAGGCTAGGCTGGGGGTGGGGAGACAGAGTACCCAGAACATCTTTGAATTCCAGATTCACTTCTGAAGAAGGTCTCCACCCCTATCTTTAATTGGCAAATCAGGCTGAACAAGGAATTTAGCTGGAGTTGCCCCAAAGAGGAGAGGGGAGAAGGGAATAGTGTCCCTGGGAGATGACTGGAGTTCCTAGGATTGGGAGAGTGGTGGGAGGTCCAGCTCAACTGGCAGCCCTCCTTTTGGGAACTCAGACCCCAGGGGCTGGAATTCAGATTCCAGCCTCAGTCAGCCATACCCCCAACAGGATAAGAGTCCACAAGAGAGCTAAAGTCTCCATACCTCCTTACAATGGTGGGGGGAGCTGTGGGCTGGCAAGTGCCACCTCCTGGACAGGAAAGGAAAAGCACCAATTCTAGAGGCCTCATAGAAGGGTCTCATTCCCAGGGAAACTCCATACCCTCTACATGAGACCTCGGTCTCTCTAGACTTGGAAAATCTTACTGTGGTCAACCATAACCAAGGAGACCCTCTTACAAAATGGCTACATTGAAGCAGGACAAGAAACAGGAAAACAAGAGGTGAAAAATTTTGATCCACTAAATATAACCTAAGTTAGAGGTCTAGAATAAGTTGAACTGAACAACAGAGATCAGAGAACAAAGACAACCAACAAGAAACCCCTAGGTAAAAGGGAGAAAATGAGCTCCAGAATAAACTAATCAAGAAAATCAGATGCCTAGATAAATTAAGATAACAAACTGTATTAGGAAACATGAAAATGTGGATCAGGCAAAGGAAGAAACTAATAGTTCAACTGAGATCAGGAGTTGAAGCAAGTAATGCAAAATCAATTCAATGAACTGAAAGAAGATATAGCAAAAGAGATGAAGGAGGTAAAGAAGACACTGGATGACCATAAAGAAGAATTCATAAACTTGAAAAAACAAATGGCAGAACTTAGGGGAATGAAGGCCAAAATGGAGGAGATGAAAAACACAGTGGAGGGACACAAGAGTAGATTTGCACAGGCTGAAGAAAGGATCAGTGAACTGGAAGACAAGACATTTGAATTCATACACACAAAAGAACAGATGGTGGAAAAAATGGAAAAATACAAGCACGTTCTTAGGAAGCTGAGTGACAACATGGAAGGCATGAATATATGTGTTATGGGTATCCTAGAAGGAGAAGAGAGGGGAAAAGGGGCAGAAAGAATAGAAGACATATTCACTGAAAATTTCCAACTCTTATGAAAGACAGAAAATTACAGATTCAAGAAGTATAGTATACCCCAAACAGAATAGTTCCCAATAGACCTACTCCAATACACTTACTGATCAGATTGTCCAATGTCAAAGACAAAGAGTTAATTCTGAAAGCAGCAAGAGGAAAGCAATCCATCAGATAAAAGGGAAGCTCCATAAGACTATGTACAGATTTCCCCACAGAAAACATGAAGACAAGAAGAGAGTGGCATGATATATTTAAGATACTGAAAGAGAAAAACTGCCAACCAAGAATTCTATACCTGGCAAAACTGTCCTTCAAAAATCAGGGAGAGATTAAAATATTTTCAGACAAAAGACACTGAGAGGGTTTGTGATTAAGAGACCAGCGCTACAAGAAATACTAAAGGGAGTGCTACAGGCTGATAGGAAAAGACAGGAGAGAGAGAGTTGGAGAAGAGTGCAGAAATGAAGATTATCATGAAAGGTAAAAGGAGAGAGAGGAAAACATAAGATATGACATATAAAATTCAAAAGACAAAATGGTAGAAGAAAGTACTGCTCTTAGAGTAATAACACTAAATGTTAATGAATTAAGCTCCACAATAAAAGACACAGACTGTAGAATGGAATAAAAAAAAAGGACCCATCTATATTATGTCTATGAGAAACTCACTTTAGACACAAGGGTAAAAATAGACTGAACATGAAAGGATGGAAAAAGATATTTCAGGCAAACAACAACCAGAAAAATGTGGGAGTAGCTATATTAATATCAGAAAAATTAGACTTCAAAAGTAAAACAATTAAAAGAGACAAAGAAGGACACTATATATTAATAAAAGGGTCAATTCACCAACAAAATGTAAACATCATAAATATTTATGCACCAAGCCAGAATGCCCCAAGATTCATGAGGCAAACACTGAGATCACTGAAAGGAGAAATAGACACCTCTAAAATAGTAGTTGGAGATTTCAACACACAACTCTCATCAATGGATAGAACATCTAGACAGTGAATCAAAAGAGAAGCAGAGGTGTTAAATTGTATGATAAATGAACTAGATTTGACAGATATTTATAGAACACTACATCCAACAACAGCAGGATATACTTTTTTCTCAAGTGCTCATGGAACATTCTCTAGGATAGACCACATGTTGGGTCACAAAGCAAGTATCAAGAAATTTAAAAATATTGATATACAAAACACTTTCTCAGAAAATAATGTATTGAAGTTGGAAATAAATAACAGGCAGAAGGTCATAAAATTCACAAACATATGGAGGCTAAACAACACCCCCTTAGAAAACCAGTGGGTAAAGGAAGAAATTACAAGTGAAATTATTATCTACCTTGAGGCAGATGACAAAGAAAACACAACATATCAAAACTTATGGGATGAAGCAAAGACATGCTGAGAGGGAAATTTATTGCCCTAAACACCTATATTAAAAGAGAAGAGAGAGCCAAAATTGAAGAATTATCTGTTCACCTGGAGGAATTAGAGAAAGAACAGCTAACTAACCCCAAAGCAAACAGAAGGGGAAAAATAACAAAGATTAGAGAAGAAATAAATGCAATTGAAAACAGGAAAACAGAGAAAATCAACAAAACCAGAACTTGGTTCTTTGAGAAAATCAATAAAATTGATGGACCACTGGCTATGCTAACAAAAAAAAACAATAGAGACCAGATGCAAATGAATACAATCAGAAACAAGAAAAGAAACATAACTACTAACCCTGGAGAAATTAAGGAGATAATGAGAAGATAATATGAGCAACAATATGCTAATAAACTAGACAGCTTGGACAAAATGGACAACTTCTTAGAAAAGCATAACTAACCAACACTGACTCAAGAAGAAACATGATCTCAACAAACCAATTACAAGTAAAAAACTTGAGACAGTCATCAAAAAGTTCCCAAAAGGAAAAGCCCAGGACCAGATGGCTTTACATGTGAATTCTACCAAGCATTCAAGAGTAGAATACCAATCCTGCTCAAAGTCTTCAAAAAATTGAAGAAAAGGGAAACCTACCTAACACAATCTATGAAGCCAACATCATCCTAATACCAAAATCAGACAAAGATACTATAAAAAAAGAAAATTACAGACCAATCTCCTTAATGAATATAGATGCAAAAATCCTCAAGAAAATATTTCAAATTGAGTCCAGCAGCACATTAAAAGAATTATACACCACAACCAGGAGGGATTTATTCCAGATATACAAGCCTGGTTCAACACAAGAAAATCAATTAATGTAATACACCACATCAACAAATCAAAGCAGAAGAACAACATGATCATCTCAATCAATGCAGAGAAGGCATTTGACAAAATTCAACATAGTTTCCTGATGAAAACACTTCAAAGGATAGGAATAGAAGGAAACTTTTTCAATATGATAAATGTGATATATGAAAAACCCACAGCTAACTTCATACTCAATGGGGAGAGACTGAAAGCTTTCCCTCTAAGAGCAGGAACAAGACAGGGATGCCCACTATCTCCACTGTGACTCAACACTGTGCTTGAAGTGCTAACTAGAGCAATTAGGCAAGAAACAGAGATAAAATGTATCCAAATTGGAGAGGAAGAAGTGAAACTTTCACTATTTGAAGATGACATTATTCTATATGTAGAAAATCCAGGAAAATCTCCAGCAAAGCTACTAGAACTTGTCAATGAATACAGTAAAGTGGCAGGCTACAAGATCAACACCAAAATATCTGTAGTGTTCCTATACATAAGTAATGTGCAACAAGAGGAGGAAATCAAGAAAAAAAGTTCCATTTACAATAGCAACCAAAAGAATCAAGTATTCAGGAATAAACCTAAACAAGGACACAAAGGAGCTTTACACAGCAAACTAAAAGAAACTGCTAAAAGAAACTGAACAGGACCTTAAAAAATGGAAGAACATACCATGTTCATGGATTTGAAGACTAAATATAGTTAAGATGGCAATTTTACCTAAACTGACTCATAGATTCAATGCAATACCAATTAAAATCCCATAAACCTACTTTACAGAAATAGAAAAACCAATAACCAAATTTATTTGGAAGGGCAAAGTAGCCAAAATTTTGGCAGGATAGCCAAAAATATCTTGAGAAAGAGGAACAAATTGGGAGGTCTCACACTACCTGAGTTTGAAACATATTACAAAACTACAGCACTCAAAACAGCATGGTACTGGCATAAGGACAGATATACCGACCAATAGAATCGATTTGATTGTTCAGAAGTAGACCCTCACATCTATGGACAATTGATCTTTGATAAGGCAGTTAAGCCAAAGCAACTGGAACAGAGCAGCCTCTTCAATAAATGGTGTTTGGAGAAATGGATATCCATTTCCAAAAGAATGAAAGAGGACACCTGTCTCACACCTTATAAAAAATTAACTCCAAATGGATCAAAGAACTAAAGATTAACACTAAGACCATAAGACTCTTAGAAGAAAATGTAGGGCAATGTCTTAAAGATCTTGTGATAGGAAGTGGTTTCCTAGACCTCACACCAAAGGCATGAGCAACAAAAGAACAAATATACTAATGAGAACTCCTCAAAATTAAACATTTTTGTACATCAAAGGACTTTGTCAGAAAAGTAAAAAGGCAACCTATGCAATGGGAGATGATATTTGGAAACCACATATCAGATAAGGGTTTAATATCCCAAATATATAAAGTGATCCTACAACTCAAGAAGAGAAAGACAAAGATTCCAAGTAAAAAATGGGCAAAAAACATGGACAGACACTTTTCTGAAGAGGAAATTCAAATGGCTCAGAAACATTTGAATAAATGCTCAACTTCACTGGTGATTAGGGAAATCCAAATGAAAACCACAATGAAATATTATTTCACAACTACCAGAATGACCATTATTAAAAAGAAGAAAATTACAAGTGCTGGAGAGGATGTGGCGAAAGAGGCAAAATTTTCATTGCTGGTGGCAATGTAGAATGGTGCATTCACTCTGGAAGACAGTGTGGAGGTTCCTCAGGAAGCTAAGTATAGGTTTGCCATATGACCCAGCTATTCCATTGCTAGGTATATACTCAGAGGAACTGAAACTTAAGACACAAATGGACATTTGTAAACTGATGTTTACTGCAGCATTATGTATGATTGCCAAGAGATGTAAGCAGCACAAATGTCCATCAATGGACAAGTGGATAAACAAACTGTGGTATATACACATGATGGAATATTATGCAGCTGTAAACAGAACAAAGACATGGAGCGTATAATAACATGGATGAACCTTGAGAACATTATGTTGAGTGAAGTTATCCAGAAACAAAATGACAAATACTGTATCATCTCACTAATATGAGCAAACATTAATGAACAAACTTTGAGAGTTAAAAGCTGATAACTACAGGCTACCAGGAGATAGAAGGGGTGTAGAGATTGGGCATTTGACGCTGAAGGACTACAGAACACTTAGCAGAATTGATTGTATAGATCCAGAAATAGATAGCATAATACTCTGTGATGGTAGCACAGTGTTGTAAGTACACCAAAGATGTCTGTGAGTACAGCTGAAAGAGGTGGGACAGGAGAATGTATGACAGCAGAGGTAAAGATAGATGATGAAAACTGGGACTGTATAACTTGGCAAAAACTGGAGTATCCAATGACTCTTACTAAATGTACAAGTATAAAAATGTTTTTGCATGTGGATAAGAAAATGTATATCAACCATGCAGATGTTGAAAAATGGGTGTTATTTGGGGAAAAATATAATCAAAGCAATCAGGAGTCTCTGGTCAACAGTAAAATTGTAATACGCTTTCACTAAATGTAACAAAGGCAATATGCCAATGCTTAATGTGTATGAGAGTGGGATATAGGGGAGGAATATGAGATTCTTGGTAGTGGGGATATGTTCTCTCCTTACTATTACATTGTATTGTGTGGCATGCTATTTTTCTTTTTATCATCTTTTTTTATTATTTGCTAAAAAATAACTTTTTTTTGTAGTGATCAATATGCTCAAGTGCTGATTGTGGTGATAAATGTATAACTTTATGATGATACCATGAATGACTGACTGTACACTGTGGATAAATGTATGGTATATATCTATAAAATTGTAGGAAAATATATATAGGAGTAAAATTGTTGGAGAAAACATGGAGAGGGATGTGCCTATCTACTGTTGATGGGCAGATGGTGTGGTGTGGCCTTTCTGGAGGTCACTGTCGTGACTCCACAAAAAGCTAAGTACATGGGTGTCATAAGGTCCTGCAACCTCATTATGGGGTAAGTCATTGGAAGATCTGAAAGCAGAGATATAAATGGACATTTGCACACTTGTGTTCATGGGGGCAGTATTCATGATTTGCAATGGGTGGAGCTGGCATAATGGTACAGAGACTGAGGAACAGAATGCTGAACTGTGGTGTATGCATAAGTGGAATATTGAGCAACTATGAGAAGGAATGAAGCTGTGAGACATGCAATGAGGTGAATGGATCCTGTACACAGCACTTTGAGTGAAACACACGAGAAATAAAGGCAAACACTGTAATGCCTTACCAATATGGTCTAACTACAATGTGTAAACTCAGAATTGAATCTTAGAACACAGTCTAAGAGGGGAACAATTATTGTAATGGTCCCTAGATTGTAAGCTCTTACAGCAGTCAAATATATTCCTGAATTGTAATGGCTATCTCCAAACTTTGAGATGCTGTGGCCTTAGTGTATATCCTGATTGGTATCTGGAACATTGGATTTCTCTGTGACACCTGAAACTCAGAGCTAGAGCTCAGCAGATATGAATGTCTGTATTAGTGCATACATCAACTTAAGAAAAAATAAGCTGAAAAAGAGCCCAGACTTCAATTAGTGATATGAATGAAGTAGATCTGGTTAAGACTAGGGCAAACTGGGACAAAGGGTAAAGGTTGAAACTGACTGTGTGTTGAAACTCCAAATTGCATGTGAAACAAAGGGAGACGATGTCTATTTGGTGCAGGATCTATATTTTCTAAACAGTATAATTCTACAGTCAGTTTGTTCAAACACCACAATTAACTGGAATTTTCAATAGTAAGTGAGATATGGTAGGTTAGTATAGGTTAGAGTGAAATAGTGATACATTCCCAAGTAATTTGTGCAGAGACTAAAAATATATTTACAGGGACCCCCTGAGGAGCTGGGGGAAAATGTGGGAAAAAAAATAAGTGACTTTTCCTCCAGAAGTAGAGGAAGCCTGCCTGTTACTTACTTGGCTAACCTTCAAGCTAATGTTCTAGCAGCAATTCTTAGTAGGAATTTTGGCTATCTTCAAGTGTCAAGGCAAGGAAAGCATAATGAAGGTGCATAATGAAGCATAAGACACCTGAGGGCCCCAAGGAGATGATTAAGTACCAGACAATGTGCTTACTGTGAGGAGGAAGGGCACTGGAAATAGGAATGCCTAATGGGAAGAACTAGGACACCCTACACAGCAGCACAACTCCCACAGCTAGCAAGGTATTAAAATAGTTAGCTGGAGTGATGGGGCTCAGTGGCACATTCCAACAGTTGATAAATCATCCCACTCTGAACTATGGGTCTCAATCCAAGTGGGTAAGAAATTAGTATGTTTCCTGGTGGATATGGGAGCAACTTGTTCAGTTTTAGACCAGAAACTGAATTGCACTTAAAGGGAATCCATCCCTGTTGTGGGCATGTCTGGAGTGGCTAATGATAGATTCTTCCCTCAGCTGCTGCAAAGTCAAATTGGAGAAGGTCAATTGACTTACAAATTTCTTTACAAGCCACTCACTCTTTCTCACCTGATGAAATGAACTTACAGGTTCTGGCAATCTATGCCTGTGCTCTGGAAGCTGCAATCTTATACCTTACAGACTGCATCAAAGACTGGGGTACCTGAAAGCATCAAGGAATAAGTTACTAATGAGTATGTGCCATAGAGGATGAACCAAAGATGTGCAGGAAGTCATTGTAAGACTGCTGTTGGACATTATCCTCCATGTTTAAAGAAATTTCCTCTTAGATGAGAAGCTGAAGTGGGCATTTCACCATTAATTAAAAGATTTTTAGAATGAGGACTAATAAATCCCTGTCAGTCAGTCTTTAACAGTCCTAGTTTACCAGTGCTAAAACCAGGAACTCAAGATAACAGATTTCCCAACATCTAAGAGCTATAAATCAAATATTGGAAGATATACATCCAATAATACCTAATCTGTATACTCTTCTCATTAATAATTTTGATGACTATACTTGGTTTACAGTTTTAGACTGAAAGGATGCTGTCTTATATTGCATCCCATGAGATCAAATTTCACAAAAACTCTTCACATTCAAAAGAGAGGAACCTAACACAGGAATAAAACACCAGTAGTGTTGTACTGTATTGCTTCAATGTTTTAATAATGCTCTGAATCTTTTTGGACAAGCCATGCCCAGAGAGCTTCAGGGAGTAAAGCTCAGTGAGGGACATTTTACATGCTAAACAAGGAAAGATATAAAGTCTATGAGAAGGAGGCTCAGATTACAAAAAAAAAAAAAAAAACAAAACAAAACAAAAAACCTATGTGAAATCCCTAGGATTTGAGCTTTCCAAAGGACAAAGAGCTCTGCTGCCTAATAGAAAAGAGGCCCTTTGGTAAGTAGCCATGACAATGAAAAAAAGAAACCCAGGGGATTCTTGGGTATGGCCAGCTACTGTTGAATGTGGATACCCTATTTTGGAGCAATAGCCAAGAGTTTATATCTGGCCTTGAAGGGAAATTAAAAAAATAAAACTTTAGAATGGACGCAGGAATCCACAATTGCCTTTCAAAGTTTGAAGAATAAACTGATGTGAGCTCCAGCCTTTGGGATCCCTGATCCCATGAAACAATTTGACCTGTTTGTCCATGGAAAGCAGGACATCACCCTTGGGAGTGCTACTACAGCCTTTTGGAGGAAGCATATGACCAGTGGCTTATTTGTCAAAACAGCTTGACACAGTGACCCAAAGATGGCCTGCTTGTTTATATGCAGTAGCAGCCTCTTGTGAACTCCTTCAAGGAGCTATAAAATTTACCTTGAGCTACCCAGCCCATGTTCTTGCTCCCCCATTATTTCCTTACTGTATTAGAAAAGAAAAGGGGACAAGGGCTCACAGAGAAAAGGCTAAGTCACTATCAGGCAATGCTCCTGGACATCTGAAGGTCATCCTAAGGTCTAGAGATAAGGTCAATTCTGCCATCTTTCTCCCAGAAATTAAAACAGTGTCTGAATGGGCTTGCCCAAAATATGATTGTGTTCAGCTGTTAGATGAAGTCTTTTCAAGCAGGCCAGGACTAATGGATGTGCCAGTAGCAGAACCAGACCTAGAAATATTCACTGATGGGAGTAGTTACATGGACCAGGGTATGGAGGGTAATATATTCAGTAGTCACCCACACAGATATACTGGAGGGAAATCCTCTTCTGCCTGGAACATCAGCATAAAGCATGGAAATATTTGCCCTCCTAAGAGCCCTAAAGCTGAGTGCAGAACAGAGTGTTTACACAAACTCAAGTTATGCTTTTTGCCATTTTGCATGCTCACAGGGAAAATTTGGAAAGAGTGTGGCCTGTTAACCACAGCCAACAAGGAAATAAATCATGTAGATCTAATTTTTAGGTGCAGTGATACATCTGCCCCAAAGTAGCCATTGTCCACTGAAAGGACATCAATCCACAGAATAAAGAGGATTAGGCAGTGAAGAAGACCGGCAAATAAATTTTACAGTAATGCAAAAAGTCCCTGGAAACTTCAGGTATTTGTTAGTATTTGTGGAATCTTTTACTGCATGGATAGAAGCTTTTCATTGTCAGACTGAAAAGGCACAAGAAGTTGTAACATGTTTACTTCAAGAAATTTATCCTAAACTTGGATTCCTGCTTTCTATTCAAAGTGACATCAGACCACCTTTCATGTCAAAGATTGTGAAAGATATCTCAGAACTCTTAGGCATCAAGTGTTGATTACTTTCTGCTTACAGGTCATAGTCTATAGGAAAAAAATAGAAAATATGAATCATCTTTTATGTGCCAGTTTGAATGTATTATGTCCCTCAAATGCCATTAACTTTGATGTAGTCCTGTGGGGCAGACCTTCTGGTGATGATTAGATTTGCTTGGAATGTGCCCCACCCAGCTGTGGGTGATGACTCTGATGAGATATTCCCATGGAGACATGGCCCCACCCATTCAGGGTGGGCCTTGATCAGTGGAGCCATATAAATGAGCTGACTCAAAGAGAAGGAACTCAGTGCAGTTGTGAGTGATGTTTTGAAGAGGAGCAAGCTTGCTAGAGAGGAACATCCTGGGAGAAAGCCATTTTGAAACCAGAACTTTGGATCAGACACCAGCCATGTGCCTTCCCAGCTAACAGAGGTTTTCTGGATGCCATTGGCCATCCTCCAGTGAAGGTACCCGATTACTGATGTGTTACCTTGGACATTTTATGGCCTTAAGACTGTAACTGTGTAGCCAAATAAACCCCCTTTTTATAAAAGCCCATCCATCTCTGGTGTTTTGCATTCCACAGCATTAGCAAACTAGAACAGATTTTGATACCAGAGAAGTGGGGTGCTTTTGCTGCTGAGTCTGCAAATACCAAAAATGTTGGAATAGCTTTTCAAATGGATAAGGGGAAGATTCTGGAAGAATTGTGAGGAGCTTGATAGAAAAGGCCAAAACTGCTTTAAAGAGACTGTTTATGGAAATATGGACTCTAAAGATAGTTCTGATGAGGACTTGAGCAGAAATGATGAATGTGTTGTTGCAAACTGGAAGAAAGGCGATCCTTGTTTTAAAGTGGCACAGAATTTGGCAAAATTGAGTCCTGGTGTCGGATGGAAGGAAGAATTTGAAAGTGACAACCTGGAATACTTAGCTGAGGAGATCTCCAGGTACGTGTGGAGGATGTACCCTGGCTTCTCCTTGCAGCTTATGGGAAAATGCGAGCAGAGACAGATAAACTTAGAACTGAACTCCTGGGTTCAAAGAAACCAGAAGCTGATGGCTTGGAAAATTATGAACTTCCAGGGGGTAGAATCCCAGAAGCTACAGCCCAACTTGAGGATGTTACCAAACATGGAACCCAGCCACCATTTCAGTACAAGCCAAGATTGGAGATGGAATTATCCAGAAAGGATTTGTGGAAAGTCCTATTGTCTGACGGCTTTGACCCCTGCATGCTTCATGCGAAGCCAACAGAAGTTTTGCGAGATCTTTACAGACAGAGCTGTTGCCAGTCTGGACTGGAGGAGACAGACAAGGAAAAAATTGAAGAAAGAATCTCTTCAAAGTCAGAGCCATGGAGGTTGAGGTCTGGAGTCAAGAGGTCTCAGGCTAGGAGAGTGGAGCAGCCCCCACATGTGGAAAGGGTGAGTTTGCCCTGGAGGTCGAGGGTGGGCCTTCCGCCTCGATGCTCAGGAAATGTCCTGCCACCCCAAGCCCCAAAGAGGGTGGAGCACATTCCCAGGGAACTGGGGAGAGCCTGGCTGCCACCACACTGTTCTGAAGGGGTTGAGCATGTGCCCCGGAGATGGAAGGGAATCCAGGAGCTGCCCTGATGTTTGAGGAGGGTGGGGTCGAGCAGGTGGTCTCCCCAATGTGTGGATATGTTGGAGCACTCACCCAAGTGTTTGGAGAGGAAAGGGCTGCCACAAAGGCCCTTAGGAAGGGTTAGACTCCTGCTCTCTCAAGCCCCAAGGATGCAACGTTGTTCTATAAATGACTCTCAGACTTTGAAATCTAATGCAGGTTTTAGGAACTGTTTTGGTCCGGTTAACCCTGTTTTCCTTACTGTTTCTCCTTATGGCAATGGGAATGTTTATCCTATGAATGTCCCTCCTTTGTATATTGGAAGCATATAACTTGTTCTAAGTCCACAGATCCAAGGCTAAAGGAGAATTATGCCTTAGGACCCACCACACCTGTAATTGATTTTGATAGGATCTTGTACTTAACTTTTGTTACTGAAATGATTTAAGTTTTTGTGATATTGTGATGGAATGAATGTATTTTGTACTTGGAAAGATAATGTCATTTTGGGGTCCAGGGGGTGGAATGTGCCAGTTTGAATGTATTGTGTCCCCCAAATGCCATTATCTTTGATGTAGTGTTGTGGGGCAGACATTTTGGTGCTGATTAGATTTGCTTGGAATGTGCCCCACCCAGCTGTGGGTTTTGACTCTGATGAGATATTCCCATGGAGGCATGGCCCCACCCATTCAGGGTGGGCCTTGATCAGTGGAGCCATATAAATGAGCTGACTCAAAGAGAAGGAACTCAGTGTAGCTGTGAATGACATTTTGAAGAGGAGCAAGCTTGCTAGAGAGGAACATCCTGGGAGAAAGCCATTTTGAAACCAGAACTTTGGAGCAGACACCAGCCATGTGCCTTCCCAGCTAACAGAGGTTTTCCGGATGCCATTGGCCATCCTCCAGTGAAGGTACCCGATTACTGATGTGTTACCTTGGACATTTTATGGCCTTAAGACTGTAACTGTGTAGCCAAATAAACCCCCTTTTTATAAAAGCCAATCCATCTCTGGTGTTTTGCATTCCACAGCATTAGCAAACTAGAACACTTTAAAAGATAGCCTGGTCAAAATCTGCTTGGAAACATTTAAAATTATGTAAAACTTTGCCTGTTGCCATCCTAAGGATAATAGTAGCAACCCAAAGTGGGCTAAGTTTAAGCATTTATGAATTGACATTGGGAAGTCCATTTCTAAAGGTTGAATATGCAGGTAATATGCATCCCAGCTCAGAATTAACTACAGCTCTGTATGTAAAATATTTGGGAGATTCTTTAATTATAATTAATAGTTGTGACGGTTTGAATGTATTGTGTCCCCCAAATGCCATTATCTTTGTAGTATTTTGGGGGGAGACGTTTTGGTGCTGGTTAAATTTGCTTGGAATGTGCCCCACCCAGCTGTGGGTGATAATTCTGATGAGATGTTCCCATGGAGGCGTGGCCCCGCCCATTCAGGGTGGGCCTTGATCAGTGGAGCTATATAAATGAGCTGACTCAAAGGGAGGAAACTGAGTGCAGCTGGGAGTGATGTTTTGAAGAGGAGCAAGCTTGCTAGAGAGGAACGTCCTGGGAGAAAGCTGTTTTGAGGCCGGAGCTTTGGAGCAGACACCGGCTGCCTTCCCAGCTAACAGAGGTTTTCCAGACGCCATTGGCCATCCTCCGGTGAAGGTGCTTGGTTGCTGATGTGTTGCCTTGGACACTTTATGGCCTTGAGACTATAACTGTGTAGTGAAATAAACCCCCGTTTTATAAAAGCCAATCCATCTCTGGTGTTTTGCATTCTGCAGCATTAGCAAACTAGGACAGATTTTGGTACCAGAGGAGTGGGGTGCTTTTGCTGCTGACTTTGCAAATACCAAACATGTTGGAACGGCTTTTCAAATGGATAAGGGGAAGATTCTGGAAGAATTGTGAGGAGCTTGATAGAAAAGGCCAAAACTGCTTTAAAGAGACTGTTTATGGAAATATGGACTCTAAAGATAGTTCTGATGAGGTCTTGAACAGAAACGATGAACGTGTTGTTGTGAACTGGAAGAAAGGCGATCCTTGTTTTAAAGTGGCAGAGAATTTGGCAAAATTGAGTCCTGGTGTCAGATGGAAGGAAGAATTTGAAAGTGACAACCTGGAATACTTAGCTGAGGAGATCTCCAGACTACGTGTGGAGGACGTACCCTGGCTTCTCCTTGCAGCTTATAGTAAAATGCGAGCGGAAAGAGATAAACTTAGAACTGAACTCTTGGGTTCAAAGAAACCAGAAGCTGATGGCTTGGAAAATTACGAGCTTCCAGGGGGTGGAATCCCAGAAGCTACAGCCCAATGTGAGGATGTAACCAAGCATGGAACCCAGCCGCTATTTCAGTACAAGCCAAGATTGGAAAAGGAGTTAAGCAGAAAGGATTTGTGGAAAGTCCTATTGTCTGATGGCTTTGACCCCTGCATGCTTCATGCAAAGCCAACAGAATTTTTGTGAGATCTTTATAGATGAAGCCATTGCCAGTCTGGACTGGAGGAGACAGACAAGGAAAAAATTAAAGGAAAAATTTCTTCAAAGGCAGAGCCATGGAGGTTGAGGTCTGGAGTCAAGAGGTCTTGGGCTGGGAGAGCGGAGCAGCCCACATGCATGGAAAGGGTGAGTTTGCCCTGGAGGTCAAGGGCAGGCTTTCCGCCTCGATGCTCTGGAAGAGTTTTACCATCTGAGGTCCCAAGGAGAGCGGAGCACATTCCCAGGGAATTGGGGAAAGCCTGGCTGCCACCACACTGTTCTGAAGGGGTTGAGCATGTGCCCCGGAGATGGAAGGGAATCCGGGAGCTGCCCCGATGTTTGAGGAGGGTGGGGCCGAGAAGGTGGTCTCCCCAATGTGTGGATATGTTGGAGCACTCACCCAAGCATTTGGAGAGAAAAGGGCTGCCACAAAGGCACTTAGGAAGCGTTAGACTCCTGCTCTCTCAAGGCCCAAGGATGCAACATTGTTCTGTAAATGACTCTTGGACTTTGAAATTTAATGGAGTTTGTCCTATGGGTTTTGGGAACTGTTTTGCTCCTGTTAACACTGTTTTCCTTTCTGTTTCTCCTTATGGCAATGGAAATGTTTTTCCTATGAATGTCTCTCCTTTGTATATTGGGAGCACATGACTTGTTCTAAGTTCACAGATCCACAGCTAAGGAAAGATTGTGCCTTGGGACTGACCACGCCTAAATTGATTTTGATGGGATTTTGTGCTTAACTTTTGTTACTGAAATGATTTAAGTTTTTGTGATATTGTGATGGAATGGATGTATTGTGTATTTGGAAACATAATGTCGTTTTGAGGTCCAGGGGGTGGAATGTGCCAGTTTGAATGTATTGTGTCCCCCAAATGCCATTATCTTTGTAGTCTTTTGGGGGGAGACGTTTTGGTGCTGGTTAGACTTGCTTGGAATGTGCCCCACCCAGCTGTGGGTGATAATTCTGATGAGATGTTCCCATGGAGGCGTGGCCCCGCCCATTCAGGGTGGGCCTTGATCAGTGGAGCTATATAAATGAGCTGACTCAAAGGGAGGAAACTGAGTGCAGCTGGGAGTGATGTTTTGAAGAGGAGCAAGCTTGCCAGAGAGGAACGTCCTGGGAGAAAGCCATTTTGAGGCTGGAGCTTTGGAGCAGACACCGGCTGCCTTCCCAGCTAACAGAGGTTTTCCGGATGCCATTGGCCATCCTCCGGTGAAGGTGCCTGTTTGCTGATGTGTTGCCTTGGACACTTTATGGCCTTGAGACTGTAACTGTGTAGCGAAATAAACCCCCATTTTATAAAAGCCAATCCATCTCTGGTGTTTTGCATTCTGCAGCATTAGCAAACTCGGATAATAGTTATGCTTCCAATCATCTTATGTTCCCCTTAGATAAACACACCATAACCAGCATGAATGTTGGTTCTGCCTTTGAAGGTCCAGCATCCTCAGGCTCAACTAAAGCCTAAATGAGTTGAGCATTACTTGGTATTATTTGTTATTTATTCTTCCTTTAAGTTGTGTGGAATGAAACCCTGGATTCACTACACCACAGTCAAGCTGTAAAAATTCCAAGACAGAGACACCCCATCTGTTAGCTGGAAAACCATGGTGACGGTGGATCCTCCTAATGACCCAGAACATAAGTATGCTTGTGAACCTCTGGATGGCCTAAAGTATTTGTTGAGGAAGAAATCTTCCTAGCCATATTGGTCATGATTTTCCTTGTTTTCTATTTTTCTCTGACTTTAATGTGCCCTTTAGTATTAGCTCAAGATAGTAATCTCTTCTTGAAATAAGCCCATTCCTATGTCACTTCTAAGTACAAGTCGAACTGCTGGATTTGTGGCCAGCACCTATCTCTAGGATCTGCATCTACCATGGTGAATGCCCCACTTACAGGGGACAGAACAGATAGCTCTCAAGTCATTAAGTATTGACATTCAGAAGAAATACAGCATGTTAAGCATCAATGACCTCACCAGAGCCAATACTAGTCACTGGCCAGTAAAATTAACCCAACCAGGACATTATATTCTTTCCTCTGAAAAATGATGTTATTCCTATTAGTTAGATAGAAAAGGAAAGAATTTTGCCAAAAGAATAAAAGATGGGCATGTTCAACTCTGATATGTAATACTTTCGCTACCCCAGGGTGTGGGAGACTGATCCAGAAAGCTCCACTTTGTTGGAAACAGAAAAATCATTACATCCTTTCCTTGATATGCAAAATGTGAATTTACCCTCTTTGGGAACCCCAGGCACAGAGAATTCCCCAACGGTCTTGAAGACTGCACACAGCAGCTTGCATAACCTAGGTCAGTTAAGGTTTGATGTCTTCTTCTTGTGAAATCAGGTGCTAAATGTAATCTATACTGGAAACTACCTCCTACCTGAGTTCCCTGAGATACTGTTATCTACAAGATAATCTATAATCCTCCCCTCTTTCTTGTTGATTGCAATCAATCTCTCCCGACTTTGCAAGACCCCCACTCCTGTCTTATATCCTTATACCCATTGGAATGTTGAGCCCTTATAATCAGCCTATTCAGCCCCCACAAAATGTGGAATATTTTCACGTTGAGCTTTGAACCCCCCACCATTCAGAGAAGTTCCCAAATCCATTCAGAGAAGCTCCTGAATAAAAGGAAGCATGACTCAAATTCCCACCCTGTCAGTAAGCCCCATAATAAAGGCTCATGTCTCAGAACATGTCTGGTGCTTTCTTTACTCCTTTGGCTACAAAACCCTCTTGGGCCATGACACCCTCTAAAAATTTTTAACATAAAATTAGTTTAATAGCTTATGATTTTTATAGAACAGACTGGATTCAGAGACCTGGAATATATTGGGTCACACCTAATGGCCCTGGATCACTCCTAGATGTGTAGACTGGTGTGCTCTAGGGTAACCTTGGGCTCAAGGAACCATTCTTAGTAAGATTCCTCATACAGCAGTTAATTTACCACTGTTACAAGCCCTATGGACTCACTCTCTTTTCTGTTGGTATGATCATGTAGCCACAGTTTTTGTCCCATTTATAGGATTGAAGATGTAATTGTCAACATAGATGCATTAAACAGCTTTGTTGCCTGGACATGAAATGACAACTATTATAGTATAACTCTTGTGAATATAGAAAAAGCTTTAATGAATGAAGAAATACCATGAAGCAGAATGGCCCTAGATATCCCCACTAATTCACAAGGGGAAATTTGTGCTATAGTCAAAACAGAATGTTATACCTATATTCCTAATGAATCTGATGACATCTCCTCTTTCCTAGATCACCTGTTAATAATTTTAATTTCTATGATCTATACAAATGGCTACCTTCAGGAATAGAGTCATGGTTATGAACTCTCTTTAACTGGATTTGTAATTTTCCTGTTTGTTATATCTATTCTTGTTCTTGTTAAATGCCTGTTGTCTCTAAAGCCCATTTTGCCTTCAGAACCCCTGCCAAGTGTAATCCATTTTTTCCCAAAATAAATTGACAGTATCTACATATTACAGATAAGAAATCTCACCAGACTACCCCTTAACTATATCACCCCAGTTCAGCAGGAATGAGCAAGAACTAAACACATCCTGACTCCCAAGACTGGAAATAGATATTGTTTTAAGAGTGAAATTTTAGTGTTAGCATTTGAAATGTAAACTTGAAACTGTAAGCAAGCTCTGTATTTGTTTTCATTTTGCAGAGGACCAACATTTAGAACATACATCTAGGAATTAATAGACACAAATTGTGCTATACATTAATCACTGCTGTTTGTGTTCTCTCATCAATCACCCCAGACTTGGGGACATCATGTTCCATGTATCTTATAGGATGAAATCCTAAAAGGTGAGGTAAATAACTGAGATAAGGAACTAATGAAGTTTTCAAGACCCCTGTTACATGTTTCCCAAGATAATTAAATTTCTTTGTCTCTAATGAGTATAACATCCACATGAAAAATCACTATGTGGAGGCAGATTTGAGAATTTCCTCCACCCCACTCACAAGCATAAATAAAACCACTTTTCCTCCACACACACAAAAATCAGTGAGGCCATACAATATTTGTCCTTTTGTGTTTGGCTTAATTAATTCAACATGATGTCTTCAAGGTTCATCCATGTTGCTGCATGTATCAAGAATTCATTCCTGAAGGGTGGGAAAAATGGCAGAGTGGTGAGGTGTGGAATTTAGTCTCTCCTCCAGGGCAGCTGGTAATTAGCCAGGAACTGTATGAAACAGTGTTTTCAGGGTCTTCAGTGACCAACCACACATTGTACACAAGTCTGGAATGGGTGAAAAAGTTGAGAACATGGTAAAATTTGTAAGTTCCCCTGACCAGGGGTCTTGTGCCTTACCCACCCAGACCCCATGTACTGTCTTACAATTGGCTGCCTGAAAGAAAAAAAAAGAACAATCTGCTGGGAGCAAGGATTGTTTTAATTTTAACTTCTATGATCTATACAAACCAGCCTCAAATGCAGAATTAATTAAAAAATTAAATAATTTTTGAAGGTGGGGGTGCTAGAGAATGGCTCAGCTCCAAGAAGGAGGGGCACATACAAGCAGTGACACATTCCTTGGCTCCAAACAGACTTGCTTCTTTTCCCCCTACATAATGTTTATTCTCCTTTCTTGCTCTCTGGCTCCTTATGATTTTACACCTCAGCAGTCCCCTGACAAGGTTGGAATTAAAGCCTTTGGAGAGTAATTATCTAGATAATAGCCCAAAGCACATCTTTAGATACACTATTATGATACATCAAACTTCAGTCTGGGGAAAGACATTAAAATGGGACTTCTTGGAGAAGCAAGAAGATGGATGCATAGAGAGGAGTGGAAGCCATTGGTCCCACTGAAACAATTCATAAACAGAAAAATTAGTAAATAACCTGGAATGACTGTGGGGAGAAAAACATGACTGTCCACTCATCATACACCAGTCTGAATTGGGAGTAATGCCTGAGATTGCAGCATATAATCTGTAAGTAAAAACTGTGGATCCATGCCAAGAGCCAAGAGCCGCCTCCTCATGGGAGCCTCCTGGTGATAGAGAGCAGCACTCTCTGAACAAGTGAATATAGCTCAACCCAGTTCCAGCTGGGAATTCAATGTTAGCTGCTAAATACAGACAGCAAATCCCCAAAAAGCAGACAGAGGCTTTTGGTGATGACTGACCTTGGGAAAGTCAGGGGATGTATCTGTCTCAGGATGGGGAGCCCAAAGGATCAGGTGCTATCTATGCATGATAGGTGAATCTGTGGACTTTCTTTTGCTTTCTCTTTCTGTCAACCTGGGCAACTCAGTGGAGAAAGCCTCAGCCATTTTCAGCTCACAGTACTTTACAGTACAGAAAGTCTCAGCCACTTTACAATTTCAGCACTCTGATGCAGACAAGTATGGAGGTAGCAGAGCTAGAGAAACAAAGAATCTACTTATATGCAAATGACCTCTCCGTAGGGGGCATAGCTTCCCAGGATGAAAGAGAAGATGCCCAGCTCTACTACCTGCATTACATTCAGAAACAAACCCCAGAGCCTGGGGGAGGAGAGCCATGGGAGACACCCCCTTAAACCAGCCTGTGACAGGCTGACAGTCACCATCTGCTGGGCAGAAAAGCACAGGGTTTGCAATCTTCTAAGACAAAACATTAGGGAAACTGGATATTGAATATTTCCTCCTTCTGTGACCTGAGTTTGTTCTCATCTGGGAAAACCTGATTGGTGTGGCCTAGGAGGTCAGATGCCTAGACCACAGAAAACTATAACCTACACTAAGAAAAATGAAATTATGGCCCAGTCAAAAGAAAAATCTTACACTTCAACTGAGATACAGGAATTTAAACAACCAAAAATAAGTCAATTCAGAAAGTTTAGGGAAGATATCACTTTAGGAAGATAAAGTTTTAGGAAGAGATAATGAAACACTGGGTGTACATAAGGTAGAAATTGAAAGTTCAAAAAACCAACCAGCAGAACCTATGGAAATGAAAGGCACAACACAAGAGATGAAAGACACAATGGAAACATACAACAGCAGATCTCAAACAGCAGAATAAAACACTCAGGAAATGGAGAACAAAACATCTGAAAGCCTACACACAAAAGAAGAGATAGAGAAAAGAATGGAAAAATATGAGCAACATCTCCAAGAACTTAAGGATGAACTGAAATACAAGAATATATGTATCATTGGTTTCCCAGAAGGAGAAGAGAAGGGAAAAGGGGCAGAAGCAATAATAGAAGAAATAATCAATGAAAATTTCCCAACTCTTATGAAAGACATAAAATTACAGATCCAAGAAGCATAGCATACTCCAAACAGAATAGAACTGAATAGGCCTATGCCAAGACACTAAATAATCAGATTATCAAATGTCAAAGACAAAGAGAATCCTGAAGGCAGCAAGAGAAAAGTGATCCATCACATACAAAAGAAGCTTAATAAGACTATGTGCAGATCTCTCAGCAGAAACCATGGAGGCAAGAAGGAAGTGGGGTGTTATATTTAAGATACTGAAAGAGAAAAACCACCAACCAAGAATCCTCTATCCCGCAAAATGGTCCTTCAAATATGAGAAGAGTTCAAAATATTCTCTGACAAACAGACAATGAGAGACTTTGTGAACAAGTCACCTGCCCCATAGGAAATACTTAAGGGAGCACTACAGACTGATAGGAGAAGACAGGAGTGAGAGGTTTGGAACACAATTTTGGAAGATGGTAGCACAGCAATGTAAGTACACTGAATAAAAATAACTATGAATATGACTGAAAGAGGAAGGTTAGGAGCATGTGGGACACCAGAAGAAAAGAGGAAAGATAAAGAGTGGGACTGTGTAACTCAGTGGAAGCTAGAGTGTTCAACAATTGTGATAAAATGTGCAAATATATTTTTTCATGAGGGAGAACAAATGAATGTCAACCTTGCAAAGTGTTAAAAAGAGGCAGGCATTGGGGAAAAACACAATCAATGTAAACTAGAGACTATAGTTAACAGAATCTTTGTATTATGCTTCCTTTAATGTTACAAAGGTGATATACCAAGGTAAAAGCATATAAGATGGGGGATAGGGGAGGTGTGTGAGACACTTGGCATTGGTGGTGTTGTCTGACTCTTTATTCTACTTTGATTTAAGGTTATCTTTCCTTTTGCTGCTTCTTAGCTGTCATATTTGTTTATTTTTTCCTCTTTCATTTTCTTTTTTTCTTTTGCCTGTCTACCTTATTTGACTCTTCCCCCTGCTTTGTGGAAGAAATGTAGATGACCTTATATAGATAGTGGTGAGGGTGGTGAATAAATAAATATGTGACTATACAGGGAACCATTGATTGTTTACTTAGGATGGAATATATGGCATGTGAACAAAAGCATCTTAAAAAATGGGTTGATGAGAAAACCTTGAGGGCAAAATGCTGAGTGAAATAAGCCAGACACATAAGGACAAATATTACAGGGTCTCACTGATAGGAATGAATTATAATATGTAAACTCATAGATATGAAATATAAGTTACCAAGATATGGAATGAGGCTAAAGTATGGGAAGCAGTTGCTTAGTATGTGCAGAATTTTCAACTAGGGTAAACTTAAACATTTGGAAATGAATAGAGGTGAGGGTAGCACGTTGTGAGAATAACTAACAGTCCTGAATGGTGCCTGAATGTGGTGGAAATGGGAAACTCAGGGTCATGTATATCACCACAAGGAAAGTTGGAGGTCAAAAGATGGGAATCTATAAAACTGAATCCTATGGTGGAAAAGGTCTATGATTACCTGTACAAGTATTAGAAATCTCTTCCATGAACCAGAACAAATGTATGACAGTACAACTAGAACTTAATAATAGAGGGGCATATAGGGAAAAATATATACCTATTGCAAACTATATACTACAATTATTGGTATTTCAATGTTCTTTCACAAACAGTAACAAATGTACTATACCAATACTACAAGTCAGCAATGGAGGGGGAGTTGTTAGGGATATGGGAGGATTTGTTTCCTTTTCTCTTTTTTTATTTTCTTCATTTTTATTTCTTGTCTGGGGTAATGAAAATGTTTTAAAAATGAACAAAAATTGATTGTGGTGATGGATGCATGGCTGTATGATGGTACCAGGGTCAGTTGATTGCACACTTTGGATCTTTGGATAATTGTATGTTATGCGAACAAGCTCAATAAAAATTTAAAAAGGGACTTCTTTTTTCTTTTCTTTTCTTTTCTTTTCTCTTCCCACTTTCACAATTCTCATTTTCTTTGTCATTGGAAAATCTGATCAGTAAGTGTCTTAGAGTAGATCTATTGGTATCTTTTCTGATTGGGATATGCTTTACTTCTTGAATGTGTAATATTCTCTTTCAAAAGATTTTGGAAATTTTCAGTGAATATTTCTTCTATTATTTTTCATGCCCCCTTTATCCCCTCTTCTCCTTCTGGAATGTCCAAAACACATATATTTGTGTGCCTCATGTTGTCACTCATCTCCCTAAGACCATGCTTATATTTTGCATATCAAGGAAGGGATGTGTAACTGGTAATGATTATTCTGTTCCCAAAAAAGTGGAGTTTTCTGGATCAGTCTCCCATATCCTGGGGTAGCCAAAGTATTCCATATTAGAGTTGACCATGTCCATCTTTTATTCTTTCAGCAAAATTTTTCCCTTTCTATCTAACTGATAGAAATAACATCATTTTGGCAGAGGAGACAGACATAGTAGTACTCAGGCATTTGATGCTGAAGGACTACAGAATGTCCAACAGGATTGATTATATTTTTTATTATTCCCACAAAATACTTTTTCATAGTAATCAATATGTTCAAGAGTTGACAGTGATGATAAATGCACACCTCTATGATGATATCATGAACAACTGATTTTACCCTGTGGATAACTGCATGGTTTATGTATATATCTCTACAAAATTGTAGGAAAAAATACAAATAGGGACAAAAGTGCTGGAGAAAATATGGAGAGATGGATGTACCTATTTACTGATGAGGAGGCAGAAATGTGTAGCCTTTCTGGAGGTCAGTGTGGTTGTTTCACAAGAGCTAAATATGTGCATGCCATAAGGTCCTGCAACCTGATTATGGGGTATAAACTTGGAAGATCTGAGAGAAGTCACATATATTCCTGAATTCTAATGGCTATCTCCAAACTCTGAGATGCTGATCCCTTTGTGTATAACCTGATTAGTCTCTGGAATATTGGGTATCTGTGTGGCAACTGAAACTCAGAGCTAGAGCTCAGAAGATAAGAATGTCAGTATTAGTGCACAAAGCATCTGTTAAAAAAAAAAAAAAAAAACATTGAAAAAGAGCCCAGAGTTCAATTAGGGATATGAATGAAGAAGATCTGGATAAAACTAGGACAAATTGGACCAAGGGTAAAGGTCAAAACTGACTGTGTTTTAAAACTTCAACTTCCATATGAGACCAAGGGAAGAGATGCTTATTTGGTGCAGGATCTATATTTTCTAAACAATATAACTTCTACAGTTAGTTTGTTCAAACACCATAATTACATGGAACTTTGAATAGGAAGTGAGACCTCATAGGTTTCTATAAGTTAGTGTGAAATAGTCATACACTCAAAAGTAATTCAGTCAGAGAATAAAAATATATATGCAGAGTCTACCTGAGAAGCTGGAAGAAAATGCAGAAGTGTTGGAGTTCATCATCTGGATTGTTACTGATGTTCTCTCAAACATTGTGGACTGACAGTTTGGGATACTGGCCCTCTATCTTGGGGCTTCCCTTATTAAGCTCATGACTCCAAAGGAGAGGCTATACCTGCTTATAATTGTTTCTAAGTGTCTCCCCCTATGTACCTCTTTGTTGGTTAAATGTTGCCCTCTCTCTCTAGCTAAGTCAACTCAGCAGGTGAATTCACTGCCCTCCCCCCCTACATAGGATCTGTCTTACAGGGGTGTAAAGCTCCCAGGCAATGCAGGATATGACTCCCAGAGATGAATCTGGACCTGGCATCATGGGATTGAGAACATCTTCTTGACCAAAGGGGGGATGGTAAATGAAATGAAGTAAAGTTTCACTGGCTGAGAGATATGAAATGGAGTCGAGGTCACTCTGGTGAGCATTCTTACACACTACATAGATAATCCTTTTTAGGTTTTAATGTGTTGGAATAGCTAGAAGTAAATACCTGAAACTATCAAACTCCAAACCAATAAACTTGACTATTGAAGATGATTGTATAACAATGTATCTTACAAGAGATGACAGTGTGATTGTGAAAACCTTGTTGATCATATTCCCTTTATCCAGTGTATGGATGGATAAGTAGAAAAATGGGGAAAACACTAATTGAAAAATAGGGTGGGAAGGGTGGTAATTTGGGTGCTCTTTTTTCTTTTATTTTCTATTCTTATTCTTATCCCTTCTTGTGTAAGGAAAATGTTCAAAAATAGATTGGGGTGATGAATGCACAACTATATGATGGGACTATAAACAGTTGATTGTACACCATGGATGATTGTATGGTATGTGAATATATCTCAGTAAGCTGAGTTTAATTAAAAAAAAACTATTGCTGTAGACCTAAAATAAAAGTGAATAGGTAAGTGAATCTCATCAGCTGGTAAACTTGTGATTATTCAAACTTGACCACATTTCAGGAGACAAAAAAGATCAGACTAAGGATGTCATTTGCCAACAACCCTATAATTTTTATTTATTTTTGGAATAAGTTAGAGTTGACAATAATTACAGAAAGAAGTGACCAAAAATTTCACATTTTGTGCCTGTCTTCAGTAGCTCCATGGCAGTAGGACTTGATCACTCTTGTTGACCTGGGATTTGGCAATGTCAGCCCAATCCTTGGCCTCTTCCACTTAATGTTGGCTCTTGCAGAATTTAGATAAATTTCTGTTGGATTATTCCTCCTGAGAATAAAACTGGAATTGTAAGGAACCCATATTGTGTATCATCCTAGACTCTGCAGTCCTAAGGGAAGAAAGGACTTGGCATTGACCAAGGGCACAGTACTCAACAGAAAGCTATATCTTATCACCTCTTAGATTTTGCTTATCATTAAAGTTGACTTTATGATTTTAAAAAATGAATTCATTCTTTTTATGGCTTAATATTCTATTGTATGCATATACTTCATTTAACTTATCCATTCTTCAATTAATGGACACTTGGATTTCATCTATCTTTTGGCGATTGTAAGTAATGCTACTATGAACATCAGTGTGCAAATAACTTAGGTCCTGTTTTCAGTTCTTTGGGGTATGTACCTAGTACAGTAATTGTCAGGTCATATTGTTGTTCCATCCTTAGCTTTCTGAGGAGCCATCAAACTGTTTACCACAGCAGCTGCCTCATTTTACATTGCCACCAGCAATGAATGAGTGTTATTTTTCTGCACATTCTCCAACACTTGTTATGTTCCATTTTTAAATAGTACCCATTCCAGTGTGATTGAAATAATATCTTACTGTGGTTTTTATTTGCATTTCCCTTATGTATAATGACAAGCATCTTTTCATAAGCTTTCTGTATATCTTCTGTGGAAAGATGTCTATTCAAGTGTTTTGCCCATTAAAAATTGAGTTGTTTGCCTTCTTTTCTTGATAAGTTAAAGCATCTATTACATATTGTGGGTGTTAAACCATTATCAGATATATGGCTTCCAAATATATTCCCCCATTATGTGGGCTGTTGTTTTACTTTCATGACAAAGTCTTTGAGGTTTTTAATTTTGATGAGGCCCCATTACCTTTTTATTTCCTTTTTTTGCTCATACTTTGTGTGTAAAGTCTAAGAAACCATTGCCTGATGCAAGGTCCTAAAGCTTCTTCCCTAAGTTTTCTTCTAGAAGTTTGAAAGCTCTAGCTCTTACACTTAGGTCTTTGATCCATTTTGAGTTGATGGTTGTATATGGTGTGACATAGATACCTTCTTTCTTTCTTTTTTTTTAATTGAGATTGTTCAGATACCATACAACTATCCAAAGATCCAAAGTGTACAATCAATTGCCCACAGCACCACAATAGAGCCGTGCATCCATCAACACAAGTTTTTTTCAATTTTTAGAACATTTTCACTACTCCAGAAAAGAAATAATGACAAAAAAAGGAAACTCACATCCTCCCATACCTCTAACCACACTCCCCCTCCATTACTGATTCATAGTTTTGGTATAGTACATTTGTTAATGTTGATGAAAGAATGTTAAAATACTACTAACTGTATAGTTTGCAATGGGTATATATTTTTCCCTATATGCCTCACTGTTATTAACCTCTAGTTATAGTGACATACATTTGTTCTAGTTCATGAGCGAGATTTCTAATATTTGTATAGTTAATCATAGACATTGTCCAGAAGATTCACTGTTTTATACATTCCCATCTTTTAACCTCCAACTTTCCTTCTGGTGACATGTGTGACTCTGAGCTTATCCTTTCCACCACATTCACACATCTTTTAGCACTGTTATTCTCATTGCATGCTACCATCACCCCTGTCCATTTCCAAATACTTAAGTTCACCCTAGTTGAACATTCTGCTCATAATAAGCAACTGCTCCCCATTCTTTAGCCTCATTCTATATCCTGGTAACTTATATTTCATGTCTATGAGTTTACATATAATTAGTTCATATCAGTGAGACCCTGCAATATTTGCCTTTATGTATCTGTCTTATTTCACTCAATATAGTGCCCTCAAGGTTTTTTAATCAACCCACTTCTTTTAAGATGGTTTTGTTCAAACACTATACATTCTGTCCTAAGTAAACAATCATTGGTTCCCAGTATAGTCATGTATTTATATGTTGAGTGCCATCACCACTCTCTATATAAGGACATTTCTTCCCCAAGGAGGAGAAAGAGTCAAAAAAGGCAGAGAGGCAAAAGAAAAAGGGAAGAGAAAGAGAGAAAAACAAACAAACAAACAAAAAATCTTGATAGCTAGAAGGTGACAAAAGGAAAGACAGCATTAACCTAAAGTAGAATAAAGAGTCAGACAACATAACCAATGCCTGGAGTCCCATACCCTTCCCCTATTCCTCAACCCCCATGTGCATTTAGCTTTGGTATATGGCTTTTGTTACATTAAAGGAAACATAATACAATGTTTCTGTTAATTCTAGCCTCTAGTTTGCATTGATTGTATTTTCCCCCCAATCTCACCCTATTTTTAACACCTTGCAATGTTGACATTCATTTGTTCTACCTTGTGTAAAAACATATTTGTACCTTTTATTACAATCATTGAGCATTCTAGGTTTTCCTGAGTTACACAGTCCCAGTCTTTATCATTCATCTTTTGTTTTGTTGTCCCACATGATCCCAGCCTTTCTCTTTCAACCATATTCACAGTCATCTTTGTTCAGTGTACAGAGCACTGTGCTACTATCTCCCAAAATTGTTTTCCAAATCTCTCACTCCTGTCTTTTCATTTCTGTCTGCAGTGCTTCCTTTAGTGTTTCCTTTAGAGCAAGTTTCTTGCTCACAAACTTGGTCATTTTCTGTTTGTCAGAGAATATTTTAAGCTTTCTCTCATATGTGAAGGATAGTTTTGCTGGATATAGGATTCTTGGTTGGTGGTTTTTCTCTTTCAGTATCTTAAATATATCACCATACTTCCTTCTTGCCTCCATGGTTTCTATTGAGAAATGCACACATAGTCTTATCAAGCTTCCTTTGTATGTGATAAATTGTTTCTCTGTTGCTGCTTTCAGGATTCTCTCTTTATATTTGATGTTCAATAATCTGATTATTAAGTGTCTTGGTGTAGGCCTATTCAGCCTATTCTATTTGGGGTACACTGCACTTCTTGGATATATAATTTTATGTCTTTCATTAGAGATGGGAAATTTTCATAGATTATTTCCTCTATTATTGCTTCTGCCCCTTTCCTCTTCTCTTCTCCTTCTGGGACACCAATGACACTAAAATTCTTGCTTTTCATTTTGTCTTTAAGTTCCCAGAGATGTTGCTCATATTTTTTCCATTCTTTTCTCTATCTGTTCTTTTGTATGTATGTTTTCAGGTGCCTTGTTCTCCAGTTCCTGAGTGTTTTCTTCTGCCTCTTGAGATCTGCTGTTGTATGTTTCCATAGTGTCTTTCATCTCTTGTGTTGTGCCTTTCATTTCCATAGATTCCACCAGTTGGTTTTTTGAACTTTCAATTTCTACCTTATGTACATTCTGTGTTTTCATTATACAGTTCATATCTTTTGCCTTGTCTTCCCTAAACTTTTTGAATTCACTTATTATTAGTTGTTTCAATTCCTGCTTCACAGTTGAAGTGCAAGTTTGTTCCCCTGACTGGGCCATAACCTCATTTTTCTTGGTGTAGGTTGTAGTTTTCTGTTGTCTATGTGTGATTTCCTTGGTTACCCCAATCAGGACTCCCCAGACCAGAATGGGCTAAGGTCCCAGAAGGAAGAAATATTCAGTATCCATTTTCCCTGAGGGTGTGTCTTAGAAAATTGGTACACCCTCTGATGTCTCTGGTCACTGTGCCTTTCTGCCCAGCAGGTGGTGCCTGCTAGCCTATAAATCTTGACTGGTGTAAGTTCTGAATGAAAGGCAGGTAGTAGAGCTGGGCCCCACCCCTTTTCTCTTAGAGAAGATAGATGCCCTAGGGAGAGGTCATTAGCATTTCAATGGTCT
This sequence comes from Choloepus didactylus, assembly GCF_015220235.1. NCBI lineage: Eukaryota > Metazoa > Chordata > Mammalia > Pilosa > Megalonychidae > Choloepus > Choloepus didactylus. The sequence goes on along the minus strand of NC_051334.1, from coordinate 98,473,515 downwards.
TTCTCTGCCTGTGCTATACCCTTGTCTGGGTCACAGAACTGGGATGTGAAAATGGCTGAGGCTTTCTCCACTGAGTTGAAAAAGGAACAGAGCTAATCTGAGGTGACCCTCCAGCTCTCCAAGGTCAGTCATCACCCAAAGCCTCTGTCTACTTGTTGGAGATGTGTACCTTGTAGTGAGCAGTTCACTCACTAATTAAAACCCCAGTTGGAGGTCAGCTGAGCTATATTCACTTGCTGGGAGAAAGCTTCTCTCTGGCACCATGAGGCTTTGTAGCTTGGGATGTGGGGGAGGGATCTCCTGATTTGGATCCACTGTTTCTACTTACAGATTTTATTCTGTGATCTCAGGCATTCCTCCCAATTCAGGTTGGTGTATGTTGAGTGGATGGTCATGTTTGCCCTCCTGCAGTTATTCTGGATTATTTACTAGTTGTTTCTGTTTTTTTTTTAGTTGTTCCAGGGGGACTAATTTGCTTCCACTCCTCTCTATGCCACCATCTTAGATCCTCTCCCTCTTCTTTCTTTTTTATTTCAATGGAGATTGAGTTTTCCCTGAACAATTTGCAGAAGAGACTATTCTTTCTGAATTAGTAGTCTATACATCTTTGTCAAAAATCAACTGGCCATATATATGGGGGTTGATTTCTGAGCTCTCAGTTCAATCCCACTGGTCTATAAGTCTGTCTTTGTGCCAATACCATGTCATTTGATAACTTTGTAATAAATTTTAATGCAATTTTATTGAAATATAATCACATATCTTACAGTCAAAGTGTACAATCAGTTGTTCACTGTATCATCATATAATTGTGCTTTCATCACCACAATCATAATTTGAACATTTTCATCACTCCAAAAAGTAACATAAAAATTAAAATAAAAGAGAACATCCAAAGCATACCACTTCCCTCTTCCCCCGTTGCTCATTTATTTTTAAAAAAATACAGTTTAATTGAGATATAGTCACACACCCTACAGTCATCCACAGCACCATAAAACAGTTGTGCATTCATCAGCAGAATCAATTTTTGAACATTTTCCTTATTCCAATCAAAAATAAAAGCAAAATAACCCTTAACTCTTTCCATCCCCTCCATCCCACCCTATTCTTCATCAAATTTTTGTCCCCATTTGTACACTCATTTGTCCATAAGCTGGAGAAAGGAAGTGTGAGCCACAAAGTTTTCACAGGCACACTATGCAATCTTAATAGTAATACAATCATCTTCAAGAATCAAGGTCACTGGGATGCAGTTTGACAGCTTCAGGTATTTCCTTCTAGCCATACTAACACACTAAAGACTAAAAAGTGATATCTATATAGCTCATAAGAATACCCTCCAGAGTGCCCTTTTGACTCCATTTGAAATCTCTCAGCCACTGGAACCTTATTTTGTTTAATTTATCCTCCCCCTTTTGATCAAGAATATCCTCTCAACCCTGCAGTGCTGGGTCCAGGCTCACCTACAGGAGTCAATTCCCATGTTGCCAGGGAGATTCACACCTCTGAGAGTCACATTCCATGTAGGGGGAGGGCAGTGATTTCACATGCTGAATGGGGTATGTGAGTCAAGAGGCTCTCTGGGGGACACCTAGGTACAATTATAAGTGTTCTTAGCCTCTCGTTGCAACAAATAGCCTCACAGGGAAAAGTTCCCTGATCAAAGTCTTGGTCCACCAAATTGGAAGTCCTCAATGTTTGTGGGAAAATCTGCAATAGCCCAGGTGCAGAAGTACAACACTTCTGCATTTCTCCCCAGCTCCTTGGAGGGATCCACAAATACACTTATTCTCTGCCCATATCAATCTGGAATGTGTCAGGATTTCACCCCAGTCTGTACAAACTCACCAAATCCCACCTCCCATTCAAAACTCTATGCATCTATGGTGTTAAAAAAACTGACCATACATGTTAAATTATCTAGTATTCTACAGAAAGTATAGATCGTGTACCAAATAAACATCTCCTCCCTTGGTCTCACACATAAGTTGTAGTTTTAAAACCTAGTCAGTATCATCCTTTACCCTTGGGCCTGATTTGCCTTAGTTCTAACCAGATCCTCTTTGCTTATATCTCTAATTAGTGTCTGAAAATTTCATCTCTTTCAACTGTTGCCATGTAGGGTAATACTGACATTCACAGATGCTCAGTTCTAGCTCCAAGTCTCATGTGTCACACAGATGCCCAAAGTTCCAGAGACTGACCAGGTTATACACAAGGAGCTAAGCATCTCAGGATTTAGAGATAACCATTACAACTCAGGAATTGATGTGACTGCTGTAAGAGCTTACAATCTTGGGACCATTACAATAAGCATTTCTCTGATGAGCTGTGCTCTAAGATTCAGTTCTCAGAGTTTGCACGTTATAGTTTGTCCATATTAGTGAGGCATTATAATGTTTGTCCTCTTGTTTCTGGCACGATTCACTCAAAATTTGGTACTCAAAGTCCATTCACCTGGTTGCATGTCTCACAGCTTCATTCCTTCTTGTAGCCACTCAAAATTCTATTGTATGCATACACTACAGTTCACCATTCTGTTCATCATTCAATGTACTCTTAGGCCACCTCTATTTATTGCAAATAGTGAGTACTGCCACTATATATAACAGTGCATAAATGTCCATTCATGTCCCTGCTCTCTGATCTTCAAAGTGTATACCCCATACTGAAGTTGCAGGACCTTTTGACACCCACATACTTAGCTTCTTATCAGACCACTGTACCATCCTCCAGATAGGCAACATCACTCTACTTCACAACCAACAGTGAATACATACAGATCTCTCTCCAAGTTTTTCCAGCACTTGTGTCCCTCTGTATATTTTGTCCCTGTAATTTTATAGGGATCTATTCAAATATGATACAATCATCTACAGTGTACAATCAATTGTTTACAGTATCATCATATGATTGTGCATTCATCACCACAATTAGCACATACCCATGTTCATTACTCAAAGAAGGGAATTGAAACAAAAGAATAATAAAAAGGATAAAAGGAAAAATAAAAATAAGATAAAATATAGCCACAAAGAAAAAGGAAGAGGTGAAAAATGTAAAAAAGACAAAAAAAAAGTAAAAGAAAAAAATGGCAACTAGAAAACCACAAAAGAAAAGTTAAAATAAAATAAAATACCATAAGAAATTCAGACAACATTGATGTCAAGAATTCCATACCCACCCCTCTTATGTCTGCCTCCTATAGGTATTTAACTTTGATGTATTGCCTTGTTACAATTAAAGAAAGCATATTACAATGTTACTGTTAACTATAGACTCTTATTTGCATTGTTTTTCTCCCAGTACCACCCCTTTTTTAACACCTTCCAATTGAGATTCATTTGTTTTCCCTCATGCAAGAATATATTTGTACATTTTATCACAATCATTGACCAATCTAGGTTTCATTGAGCCACACAGTCCCAGTCTTCATCTTCTATCTTTCCTTCTGGTGTTCTACAGGCCCCTAACCTTTCACTTTCAACCACACTCATGGTCATCTTTGTTCAGTGTACATACATTATTGTGCTATGACCTCCCAACATTGTGCTCCAAACCTCTCTCTCCTGTAGTTTCCTGTCTGTAGTGCTCACTTTAGTATTTCCCATAGAGCAGGTATCTTGTTTACAAACTCTCATTGTCTGTTTGTCTGAGAATACTTAAATTCTCCCTCATATTTAAAGGATAGTTTTGCCAGATATAAAATACTTGGTTGGTGGCTTTTCTCTTTTGGTATATTAAATATATAATACCACTTCCTTCTTGCCTCATGGTTTATACTGAGAAATCTGCACATAGTCTTGTTGATATTCCCTTGACTGTGATGGATCACTTTTCTCTTGCTGTTTCCAGAATTGTCTCTTTGTCTTTGATATTTGATAATCTGATTATTAAGTTCTTGGCATAAGTCTATTTGTATCCATTCTGTTTGGAGTTCACTGTACTTCTTGGATCTGTAATTTTATGTCTTTCATAAGGGATGGGAAATTTTCAGTGACTATTTCCTCCATTATTTCCTCTGCTCCTTTTCCCATCTCTTCCCCTTCCAGGACACCCATGATATGTACATCCATTTGCTCCATGTTGTCACTCAGTTCCCTGAGGCATCACTCATATCTCTCCATTCTTTTTTCTCATCTGTTCTTTTGTGTGTAGGGTTTCAGATATCCTATTCTTCAGTTCATGAAACTTTTCTTCTGCCTCTTGAAATCTGCTGCTCTATGTCAACATTGGGTCATTCATCTCTTATGTTGTGCTTTTCATTCCTATAAGTTCTCTCCATTGTTTTGTTCAAACTTTCAATTTCTTCCTTATGTTCACCAATGTCTTCATTTCTTTTGCCATGTCTTCCCTCAACTCATTGAATTGATTTTTTGATTCATTTTTTAATTGACTTAGGAGATTAGCTTGATTAATAATTAGTTGTTTCAATTCCTGTATCTCAGTTGAAGTATAAGTTTGTTCCTTTGGCTGGGTCATATCTTCATTTTTCCTATTGTGATTTTTCATTTTCTGTTGTCTAGGCATCTGGTTTCCTTGAATTCCCAAATCAAATTTTGCCAGACCAAAGGGGCTCAGGTCTCAGGAAGAGCTATGTATTCAGTGTTTGGTTTCCCTGAGAGTGAGTCCTAGAAGATTGACAGACCTTCCTGTGAGGTCTCTGGACTCCGGGCTTTCCCTATCCAACCCAGCATGTGGTGCTTGTCAGCCTGCAGCTCCCAAAAAGTGTAAAGAGTTATGGTCCCTTTAATTCACATTGGACCCTGACCTGGTGACGGGTCAAGAGTGGCAGAAGCCAAGTTGTTTTTTCTGGTCTGTTTGCTCTTTTTCCCCTAGCCCCTGGGTTCTGAATTCTCTGAGATAGGGCAGCTGCTTGGGCTGGTTCCACCCCATTTTTCTTAGAGAAGATCCACCCCTAGGGAGTTAGCATCTCCATTTGAATTTCTTCTTTGTCTTTCTGGATCTGTTGACTCCACACTTGCCTGCATCAGCATGGAATTGAGGATATCTGAGGCCTTCTCTAATGGGTTTCTTAGAATATGAGAAAAAATATGGAAAAAGAGCAAAAGCCCCTTTTCAGAGCCAGACCTCAGCCCCTCAGTTTTCCTGGGACACAGCCATATTACAGTATTCTGAGGTCAGCCCAAAGTCTCTGTTTTTATTTACTTATGCATATTTTCCCATTAGCCCTGCCTCCACCCTGCTCAAAGGAATCTGCTTCCCTTCCTGCTCCATGCTTGTAGCTTGTATTCAGTAGTCTAAATATGTGTATATAACACTAAAGATTTTAGGGCCTAGATCTTGTAACTTGTAATTTTCTGAATTCATTTATTTGCTCTAGGCACTTTGTTGTGGCTACTTCAAGATTTTCTTAATGTAGGAACATATCATCTGCAAATATGGAAAGTTTTACTTCTTCCTTTCCAACACCAAAGCTTTTTATTTCTTTTACCTGCCTACTTGCTCTGGTAAGAACTTCCAGTACAGTGTTGAATAAGAGTGGTGATAGTGGGCATCCTTGCCTGGTTCCAGATCTCAGAAAGAAAGCTTTCAATATTTCACCATTAAGTAGGATGGTAGCTATGGGCTTTTTATGTATGCCCTTTATCATGTTGAAGAAGTTTTTTTCTAATCCTAATGTTCTAATTATTTTTAAAAAGAAGCAGTGCTAGAATTTGTCAAATGCTTTTTGTGCTTCAATTAAAATCATTGTGTAGTTTTGTCCTTCATTATGTTACTGTGATATATTCCATTAATTGATTTTATTATGTTGAACTACCCTTGCATAACAGAGATAATCACACTTGATCATTGTGTATAATTCTTTTAATATACTGTTTGATCCTGTTTGCTAGGACTTTGTTGAGGATATTTGCATCTATATTCATAAGCAGAATTTGTCTGTAGTCCTCTTTACTTGTGTTATCTTTATCTGGCATTAGTATGAGGGTGATACTGGCTCTGTAGAATGAATTAGGAAGTGTTACATCCTCCTCAATTTTTTTAAGAATTTGAGCAGAATTGGAATTGTCATCTTGGAATATTTGGTGAAACTCCTGTGTGAAGCCATCTGGTCCTGGGCTTTTTTGTTGGGAGGGGTTTGATTTGTCCAATCTTCTTACTCATAATTGGGTTGTGAGATATTCTATTTCTTCTTGAGTCAATGTAGGTAGTTTTTGTGTTTATAATACTTTGTCCATTCCCTCAATGTTATCTAATTTCTTGGCATACCATCTGTTCTGGTTTGCTAAAGCAGCTGTTATGCAAATTACCAGAAATGGATTGGCTTTTATAAAGGGGATTTATTATGTACAAATTTACAGTTCTAAGGCTATAAAAGGGTCCAACCTAAGGCATCAACATGAGGATACCTTTCCAGAAGAAAGGCTGATGGTGTCTGGAACATTTCTGTCAGCTGGGAAGGCATGAGGCTGGTGTTTGCTGGTCCTTGGCTCCTGGGTTCTGGTTCAAAATGGCTTTCTTCAAAATGTCTCTGGGCTTCTGTCTCTCTTAGATTCTCTCTCTCAGCACCTATGCACCCTTGCTTGTTCTACCAGGATGTTTCTCTCTAAGCACCTGGGGGTCCTCTCTTAGCTTCTCTGGGGCAAACTCTGGGCTTCATCTCTTAGCTTAGCATCTCCAAACATCTTTCTGTCTGCATCTCCAAGCATGCATGTCTGCATTGTCCTGTGAACTCTCTTAAGGACCACAGTCAACTAATTAAGATCCACCCTGAATAGGAGGAGTCACACCTCCATGTAAATAATATAATAATACTCTAACCCAGAGTTGGGTGGGTCACATCTCCATGGAAACAACCTAATCAAAAGATTCCACCTGTGATTGTTAGATTTGTGTGTCAACTTGGCTTGGTGAGGGTGCCCAGGTGTCTTGTGTAGCAAGCACTGGCTTAACCATTACTGCAAGGATATTTGTGGCTGGTTAATAAATCAGAAGGCTGGTTCATTAAATCATCAGACAATAGATGGCATCTGTGGCTGATTCACCAATAAAGGGCATGTGTTCTGCCATGAGAGAATTCAATCTGCTGGATTTAATCCAATCAGGTGAATACTTCTAAGGGAGTAGAGAAAGAACTTTCACTTCTACTTCAGCCAAACAGCCTTTCCTGGGGAGTTCATTGAAGGCTTTCATTGGATTTGCCAGCTTGCTGTTTGCCCTATGGAATTTGGAATCATGCATTCTGTCCTATGGAATGTGGACTCATGCTTCCTGTCCTATAGAAATTGGACCCCTGCATCCCCACAGTTGCATGAGACACTTTTATAAAATCTCATATTTACAGCTAACTTCTCTTGGTTCTGTTTCCCTAGAGAACCCTGACTAACACAGCAAAATCTCTTCTGGTTTGCTAATGCTGCCATTATGCAAACTACCAGAAATGAATTGGCTTTTATAAAGGGGGTTAATTTGGTTACAAATTTACAGTTCTGGGGACATGAAAGTGTCCAAACTAAGGCATTAACAAGAGGATACCTTCAATGAAGATTGGTCAATGGCATCTGGAACACCTATCAGCTGGGAAGTCACATGGCAGGTGTCTGTTCCCAGGATCTGTTTAAAAATGGCTTTCTCCCAAATGACCCTCTCAGCTGCTTTTCTTTTTTTTTATTTCAATCTTTTTAAATTTATTGAGGCTTGTTTTATGTCCCAGCATATGATCTATTCTGGAGAAAGTTCCATGAGCACTAGAAAAGTATGTGTATCCTGGTGATTTGGGATGTAATGTCCTGTATATGTCTGTTAAATCTAATTCATTTATCAGATTGTTTAGGTTTTTAATTTCCTTATTGGTCTTCTGTCTGGTTGATCTATCTATAGGAGAGAGTGATGTGTTGAAGTCTCCCACAATTATTGTGGAAACATCAATTGCTTCCTTTAGTTTTGCCAGTGTTTCTCTCATGTATTTTGTGGCACCTTGATTGGGTGCATAGACATTTACAATTGTTATTTCTTCTTGTTGAATTGCCCTTTTTATTAGTATGTAGTGGCCTTCTTTGTCTCTCAAAACATCCCTACATTTGAAGTCTACTTTATCTGAGATTAATATTGCTACACCTGCTTTCTTTTGGCTGCAGCTTGCATGAAATATTTTTTTCCATCCTTTCACTTTCAGTTTCTTTGTGTCCCTGTGTCTAAGATGAGTCTCTTGTATGCAACATATTGATGGTTCATTTTTTTTATCCATTCTGCGAATCTATATCTTTTAATTGGGGAGTTTAATCTATTTACATACAACATTATAACTGTGAAGGCATTTCTTGAATCAGCCATCTTACCCTTTGGTTTATGTTTGTCATATTTTTCCCCTCTATTAATATCCTTTATTGTACCCATACCAAATCTCTTTAGTACTGAACCTTTCTCCAAGTCTCCCTGCCCTTTCTTTGTTTCTCTGTCTGTAGGGCTCCCTTTAGTATCTCCAGTAGGGCAGGTCTCTTGTTAGCAAATTCTCTCAGCATTTGTTTGTCTGTGAAAAATTTAAGCTCTCCCTCAAATTTGAAGGAGAGCTTTGCTGGATAAAGTATTCTTGGTTGGAAATTTTTCTCACTCAGAATTTTAAACATATCGTGCCACTGCCTTCTTGCCTCCATGGTGGCTGCTGAGTAGTCACTACTTAGTCTTATGCTGTTTCCTTTGTATGTGGTGAATTACTTTTCTCTTGCTGCTTTCAGAACTTGCTCCTTCTCTTCTGTGTTTGACAGTGTGATCAGAATATGTCTCGGAGTGGGTTTATTTGGATTTATTCTATTTGGAGTTCGCTGAGCATTTATGATTTGTGTATTTATGTTGTTTAGAAGATTTGGGAAGTTTTCCCCAACAATTTCTTTGAATACTCTTCCTAGACCTTTACCCTTTTCTTCCCCTTCTGGGACACCAATGAGTCTTATATTTGGACGTTTCATATTATCTATCATATCCCTGAGGTCCATTTCGATTTTTTCAATTTTTTTCGCCATTCTTTCTTTTATGCTTTCATTTTCCATTCTGTCATCTTCCAGGTCACTGATTCGTTGTTCAACTTCCTCTAGTCTTGTACTGTGAGTGTCCAGAATCTTTTTAATTTGGTCAACAGTTTCTTTAATTTCCATAAGATCATCCATTTTTTTTATTTAGTCTTGCAATGTCTTCTTTATGCTCTTCTAGGGTCTTCTTGATTTCCTTTGTCTCCCGTACTATGGTCTCATTGTTCATCTTTAGTTCTTTGAGTAGCTGCTCTAGGTGCTGTGTCTCTTCTGGTCTTTTGATTTGGGTGCTTGGGCTTGGGTTATCCATATCGTCTGGTTTTTTCATATGCTTTATAATTTTCTGTTGTTTTTGGCCTCGTGGCATTTGCTGAACTTGATAGGGTTCTTTTAGGACTTGTAGACCAATTGAAGTCCTTATCTCTAATTTATCAGATCTACAGCTTCGTGGAGTACACTTTCTCTAACTAACCAGCAGGTGGCGTCCACGAGCCACCTGTTCTCCACAAGCCAGTTCTCCCCTGCTTAGCCTTTTTGGTGAGTGGGGGAGTGAGTCTTGTGGGGTCCAATTGGTGTACCAAGCTTGCGTGTGTAGTTGGTGTTACCTGCCCTGTATATGGGGCGTTTCTGGGCAGTCAGGGAGGGGGGGTGGCTCTAACAATCAAATCTCCCTGGTGATCCTAGAGTTTTAAAGCTGCTGCAATAGTCTAATCCTTCAGTTCAGTCCTGCCACAGTTTGTCTCTGCCACCGACCCACAAGTCCTTGGTATTGGCGTATGGCTCCTGAGACTTGCAAGTGGGCCCCTCTTCCAGGCTGTGCAACCCGGGTCCTCTGTTGAGGGATGACTGTGCTATGTCACAGGTGAGTGCCATCCCCCCAGGGCAGTTCTGGGCTGCTGGGCTGTGTAGGGAGGCTCCCAGTCTGCTGAAATGATGGCTGAATGGGGCTTTGTTAATTCACACTGCTCCACCTTCCCAACTCTGGGACAATCAGCTGAGGTTGCAGGGAAGGCTAATGTCCACACCCAGTTTTGTGATGTGTGCCTGTTATTTGTAGTGCTTCCGTCACACTGGGTTGTGTGGGGCAGCTCTGGGCTATGGGGCTGGCGATGGGCAGGAGTGTTTCCTGTCCACCAGGATGATGGCTGTGAGCGGACACCCCCTTTTTCTTGGGAAGTTGTGGTGTTTAGTGAATTTTCTCAGCCACTGGATTATTGCCTTTTGTCTCAGAGCTCTCTTAGTTCTGCTCTTGACTTGACCTGCCCAAATTGCAAGTCTTTGAAGCTTTCTGTATTGGGTTTCTTAGAGTAATTGTTTTAGAAAAAGAAAAAAGGATTAAAAAAAAAAGGCCCTCCTTACAGATCTAATGGGTTATTGAAATGCTAACAGACAAAGCAATTAGGGCCATTAAGGAAAGGTCCACAGGGCAGAGAGATCAGCTTTTCTTCGGGATTTGCATATGAGCCTCAGGGCCTGAGCTCTGCCCTTCCCCTTTCTATGTTCACCAGAATTCCAAAAATCCTCCGCTTTTATTTTGGAGTTTTTCTTATTTTGGAGTTTTTCGTGTTGTTTTTTTTTCTATGCCTGTCTCCTCTCTGCTGGGCTGGCTGCTCTCAGATTCTCTGGTGTCTGGTCTCAGTCTATCTATGGTTGGGGTTTGGATCAGTAGAATGAGTTTCCGATAAGGGCTGCCACTGCAGTTCTCCCTTCTCCTTCCCGGAGCTGACAGCCCCTCCTCCCACGGGACTGAGCCTGGCAGGGAGGGGCGCAGGTCCCCTGACCGCAAATACTTACAGATTTCGCTGATCTCAGCAGTTCCACGTTTTCATGAGTGTTGTATGAAGTATGCCCAAAGTCGGATTGCTCTGTGGTGTCCAGTCCACGCAGTTCCTGGCTTTCTACCTACTTTCCTGGAGGAGTAAGAAACTGTGGGTATGCATGAGTCCAAATTCTGCAGGGCAGTCAGCAAACTGTCAACTCCAAGGAAGATGTTCGATAAACTCCTCAGGAAACGAACCAGCAACTTTGACGAACTCCTCAGGAAATGAACTGGGATCTTCGACAAACATGTTCGACGAACTCCTCAGGAAACTCTTCGCTGGGCAGCCAAAGAACTCTCAGCTGCTTTTGGGGTATTTTGTTCTTTCATAACTTCTCCAGAGCAAATGCTGGGCTAGCACCTCAAAGCCTAGTATCTCCAATCATCCTTCTGTCCACATCTCCAAGCATCTCTAAGCATCTGGGCCTGTGTCAGCTCTTTTTAAAGGACTCCAGCAAGCTACACAAGAACTACCCTGAATGGGTGGGTTGAAATCTCCATGGAAACATATAATCAAGGGGTCACACCCTAATAAAAATATTAATAGGTCTGGCCCCACAAGATTCCATTGAAGAATACGGCCTTTGGAGAGACAAAATATATCTAAACCAGCACAATCCACCCCCTGGTCCTGAAAAAGACATGTCCTTTCCATATACAAATACATTCATTGCATCACAATATCACAAAATCTTAAATAATTTCAGCAAAAATAAGTAAGTACAAGATCTTATCAAAATCAGTTTCAGGCATGGTCTGTCCTAAGGCAAAATTCCCCTCTTGCTGTGGATCTGTGAAACTCAGAACAAATTATCTGCTGCCAATATACAAAGCATTGACAGTTGTAGCATAAACATTTCCATTGCCATAGGGAGGAAATGAAAGGAAAATTGGGTTCATGGGACCAAAACAATTCCTAAAACCCACAGGGCATACTCCATTCGATTTCAAATTCTGAGAGTCATTTACAGAGTGATGTTTTAGGCTTGGGGCTTCAGAGAGTGGGAGTAAAACCCTTTCCAAGGGCCTTTGCAGCAGCTCTTTTCTCTCCAAACACTGGGCTGATTACTCCAACATAGCCATGGATTGGGGAGGCCAACTTCTTCTGAACCACACCCTCCTAAAATATTGGGGTGAGGCCCAAACTCTCTTCCATCACCAGGGCACAGACTCTCCCCTCTCCAAATATGAGGGTGGAGGCCAGGCTCTCCTGAATCTCCAGGGAATTTGCTCTACCCACTCTGAGGCCTGGAGGCAACACTCTTCCTGAGCATCTTGGCTGAAGGCCTGCCTTCTGCCTCCTGGGCAAACTCACCCTTCTGACATGCATAGGATTGTTTGCTCTCCTTACCCAAGATTTCTTGAATCCAGAACTCAACTTCCATGGTTACATCTTTGAAGAAATTTTTCCTTCAATTTGTTTTTTCTCCATCCCCTCCAGTCCAGAAGAGCAGTGGTTCCCTCTATAGAGACCTCACAAAAATTGTTTGCTTGGCATGAAGCTTACAAGGGTCAAAGCCCTCAGACATTAGGGCTTTCCACAAATCCTTTCTGGATAACACTATTTCCAATCCTGGATTGTACTGAAATGGCTGGCAGTTTTCAGTTTTAGTTATAACTTCAAATGGGGCTTTAGCTTTTTGGATTTCCCTTTCTGGAAGTCCAGAAATTTCCAGACCAACTATTTCTGGTTTCTTTATACACAAGGGATCAGATCTCAGCTTATCTCTTTCCTCTCACATTTTACTCTAAGCTGTTTGGGAAAGCCAGGTTATGTGTTCCATATTTAGCTTGGAGATCTCTACAGCTAAGTAATCCAGCATGTAGGCTTTCATATTCTGCCTTCCATCCAACACTAGAGCTCAATTCTGCCACATTCTCCACTTCTTTATCACAAGGATTGCCTTCCTTCCAGTTTGCAAGGACACCTTCAACATTTCTTTTCAAGTCCTATCAGAAGTATCTTTTGAGACCATATTCCTACCAGCAGCCTTTTCAAAGCAATCTAGGTATTTTCTACAAAGCTTCTCACAATTCATCCAGGATCTTCCCCTTATCCATTCAAAAAGCTGTTCAAGATGTACAGTATTTGCAAACTCACCAGCACCCCACTTCTCACACCAAAACCTGTTCTGGTTTTCTAATGCTGCCAGGATGCAAAACACAAGAAATGGATTAGCTTCTATAATGGGAGTTTACTTGGTTACAAATTTACAGTTCTGAGGTCATGAAAGTGTCCAAACAAAGGCAAAAACAAGATGGTATCTTCATTGAAAATTGCCCAATGGAATTTGGAAAACCTCTGTCAGCTGGGAATGCAAATGGCTGACATCTGCTGGTCATGGGCTGTGTTTCAAAATGGCTTTCTCCCAAATGTCTCTCCTAGCGGGTCTTTGGGCATTTTTCCCTCTCTTAGTTTCTACAGTGCAAAATCAGGGAGAGCATCTCAAAGCTTAGCATCTCCAAACATCCTTCTGTCCTCATCTCCAAGCCTCTCCAAGCACCTGGTCCTGTATTGGCTCTTTTTAAATGACTCTAGAAAACTAATCAATACCTATCCTGAATGGGTGTGGTCAAATCCTCATGGAAATATTCAATCATGTTGCCACACCCTAAACAAAAAGATTAATATGTCTGCCCCCACAAGATAGCATTAAATAATATGGATTTTGTGGGGACATAATATATGCAAACCAGAATATTCTTTGCCCTCAACCCCAAAAAGACATATTGTTTCCTTATACAAAATACATTCATTCCATTACAATATCACAAAATCTTAAATAATTTCAGTAATAATAGGTAAATATAAGATCTTATCAAAATCATTTTCAGGCATGGTCTGTCCTAAGGCAAAAATACCCTCTGGCCCTGGACTTGTGAAACTCAGAACAAGTTATCTGCTGCCAATATTCAAAGTAGGCACTGTTGTAGTATATATGTTCCTATTGCATTAGGGAGAAACTGAAAGGAAAATTGGGTTCAGAACAACAAAACAATTCCTAAAGCCCATAGGGCATACTTCATTAGATTTCAAAATCTGGTAATCATTTACTGAATGATGTTGTATCCCTAGGACTTGAGAATACAGGATTAAAATCCTTTCCTTGTGCCTTTGTGGCAGCCCTTTTCTCTCCAAACATTGGGATGATTGCTCAAGCATATCCATGCTTTTGGGAGACCAACTTTGTCCCAACCTTCTCAAATATTGGGGCTGGATCTGGACTCTCTTCCATTGCCAGAGCCCAGACACTACCCTCTGCAAAGAGTCAGGTGGTTCCCTGACCCTCCCCAATCTCCAGAGAATGCACTCCACCCTCTCTGTGGCCTCAGGTGGCAACACTCTTCCTGAGCATAGAGATGGAATGCCCAGCCTCTGCCAGCTGGACAAACTCACTCTTTCCACATGCATCATTGCTCTGTTCTCCTTGCCTGAGATTTCTTGACTCAAGAGCTCAACTTCCATGGCTCAGTCTTCAATTTGTTCCTTCTCCATCCCCTGCAATCCAAACAAGCAGTGGTTCCATCCATACAGACCTTGCAAAATATTTGTTGTCTTGGCATGAGTCTTTCAGGGATCAAAACCCTCAGACATTTGGACTTTCATCAAATCATTTCTAGATAACTCCATCTCCAATCAGGGCTTGTACTGAAATGGCTGGCCATTTCCAAGTTTTTTGAATTCTCACTTGGGGCTGAAGCCTCTGAGATTTCCCTTTTGGGATGGTTTCAAATTGTGTTTCTCAACAAAAGTTGTCTTCAACTGCTCTTTAAACTATGTTGGATCTTTCTAAAAGACTCCAGTAGATTAATCAGATCTACCTTGAATGGGCAGTGTCAAATCTCCATGGAAACATTCAATCAAGGGGTCAAACCCTAATGAAAAAGATTAACAGGTCTGCCCCCACAAGATTGCATTAGATTATATGGATTTTTACTTGACATAATATATACAAACTGGCACATTCCATGTCCTGGACCCCAAAAAGACATATTCTTTCCATGTAAAAAACACATTAATTCCATCACAATATCAGAAAAACTTGAATCATTTCAGCAACAATAGGAAAGCTCAAGATCATATCAAAATCATTTTCAGGCATTGTGCCAGTTTGAATGTAATATGTCCACCAAAATGTCACTATCTTTCATGCAGCCTTGTGTGGACAGACATATTAGTGTTGATTAGATTGTAATTCATTGAGTATTTCCATGGAGATGTGACCCAACCAACTGTAGGTGATAACTCTGATTAGATAATTTCCAAGGAGTTGTGGCCTTGCCCATTCTGTGTGGGCCTTGATTAGTTTAATAGAGCACTATATAAGCTCAGACAGAAGGAGCAAGCTTGCTACAGCCAATAGAGACACTTTGAAAAATTCACAGGAGATGAGAGAGGAGTTGCAACTTAGAGAGACATTTTGAAGATGGCCATTGAGAGCTGCAAAGACATTTTGGGGAATACAACCTAGGAGCAAGCAGCAGTCTAGAAAGGAATGTCCTGGGAGGAAGCCATTTTGAAACTAGAACTTTGGAGCAGTCACCAGCCATGTGCCATCCCAGCTAACAGAGATTTTCCAGATGCCATTGGCCATCCTCCAGTAAAGGTACCTGATTGTTGATGAGTTACCTTGGACACTTTATGGCCTTAAGACTGTGACTTTGTAACCAAATAAACCCCTTTCATAAAAGCCAATCCATCTCTGGTGTTTTGCATCCTGGCAGCATTAGCAAACCAGAACAGATTTTGGTAGTAGGAGTGGAGTGCTGCTGTGTTTGCAAATACCAAACATGTTGGAACAGCTTTTTAAGTAGATAAGGGGAAGATTCTGGAAGAATTGTGAGGAGCTTAATAGAAAAGACCTAAACTGCTTTGAAGAGACTGTTTGTGGAAATACGGACTCTAAAGATACTTTTGATGAGGACTTCAGCAGAAATGATGAATACGTTGCTGTGAACTGGAAGAAAGGTGATCCTTATATTAAAGTGGCAGAGAATTTGGCAAAATTGAGTCCTGGTGTTGGATAGAAGGAAGAATTTGAGACCAATGAGCTGGGATACTTGGCTGATGAGATTTTTGAAACTAAAATTTATAGATATAGCATGGCATCTCCTTGCAGCTTATAGTAAAATGTGAGCAGGAAGAGATAAACTTAGAACTGAACCATTGGGTTCAAAGAAACAAGAAACTGATGATTTGGAAAATTCCATGCTTCCAGGGTGTGAAACCCCAGAAGCTACAGCCCCACATGAGGATTTAACCAAACATGGAACCCAACTGCCATTTCAGTACAAGCCAGGATTAGAGATGGAGTTACCCAGAAAGAATTTGTTGAAAGTGCTATTGTCTGATGGCTCTGACCCTGGTGTGCTTCATGTGAAGCCAACAGAATTTTTGTGAGATCTTTATAGACAGAGTGGCTGCCAGTCTGGACTGGAGAAGCCAGATAAGGAATAAATTGAAAGAAAATTTTCTTCAAAGACAGAGACATTGAGGTTGAGGTCTGGAGTCAAGAGGTCTCAGGATGGGAAGGTGGAGTGGCCCACATGCATGGAAAGGGTGAGTTTGCCCAGGAGGCTGAGGGTGGGCCTTTCACCTCAATGCTCAGGAAGAGTGCTGTCACCCCAGGCCTCAGAGAGGCTGGATCACATTCCCCTGGGAAGAGCCTGGCCACTGCCCCACTGTTCTGAAGGGGTTGAGCATGTGCCCCAGGGATGTAAGAGAATCTGGTGCTGCCCCAGTGTTTGAGTAGGGTGGGGCCAAGAATGTGGTCTCCCCAAAGTATGGATATGTTGGAGCACTCACTCCAGCATTTGGAGAGAAAAGGGCTGCTGCAAAGGCCCTTAGGAAGGGTTAGACACTGACTCTCTCAGACCCCAGTGATTAAAACATCATCCTCTAAATGATTCTGAGACTTTGAAATCTAATGGAGTTTGCCCTGCAGGTTTTAGGAACTGTTTTGGTCCTGTGAACCCTGTTTTCCTTTCAGTATCTCCTTAAGGCAGTGGGAATGTTTATCTTATGACTGTCCCTTGAACCCAGTTTTCCTTTCAGTTTCTTTCAGTTTTTGGCAACCCCAAAAATGCAGTCCTTCAACTAACTGTCCTCTGTAGACCTGAGAAAGCATAGTGTCTTTATGTCTCTGTCCCCTCCACCCCAGCCCCCTCTTTATGGAATGTTGAAACAATAACTGCCAGCACCTTTGTCCAGGATGAGTTGAAATGAAATCTGCCCTCTGAGCTGGGTCCCCATCAATCTGAAGTTGCTTATCACAAGCCATGTTCAACAATCAGCTCTGTCAATCCCTGCTCTTGGAGAATAGGATTTTTCAACCCTTTCCATTACTAGTGAACTACCTAGAGGCTGGACCCTTTGCCAGCCTGCAATTAGATTTATGGATGGATGATTGTGTGTATCAGCAATCACTGGGCAGAGAGAGTAATTTTCCCTTTATAATTTGGAAGACTCTTCCTCCAGCTCTTCCCTGTATGCTCTATAGCATTCTTCTGGCCTAAGGAGCTTCAAAACAGTTGTTTCAGACAGTTCCTTCCTGCTTAATAGTTGTTTGGGTGGAAAGACTGAGTCCTGGATCTCCCTACTCTGTGATCTTCCTACAATTATTCCCTCCATCCTTCATTATTTCACAAACAGATATCCAGTTTTTGAACATTGTTGGGTAAATAGACTACAATTTCCCATTGAGTGCCCTAGGCATCACTGTCAAAAATCAATTAGCTATAGATGTGAAGGTCTATTTCTGAAATGCAGATTTGAATCCATTGGTCTGTATGTCATTCCTTATGTCAGTATCACACCGGTTTGTTTACTGTAGATTTGCAAAATGTTTTAAAATCAGGAAGTGTGAATTCTCCACTTTTGTTCTTTTTAAAGATGGATTTTGTTCTTCAAGGAATGTGGGGCAAGATGGTGGTGTGGTGAGGTGTGGAATTTAGTTACTTATCTAGGGCAGCTGGTAAATAGCCAGGAACTGTCTAGAACAACTGTTTGGAAGACTTCTGTGATGGGGCACACATTGAAAACCAGTCTGGAATGGGTGGAAAAGCTCAGATTGCAGAAAAGAACTGTAATTTTTCCTGGCCATGGGGCTGGCACCCCTCCCCCACTGACACAGCAAGCTATCTTGGAGCTTGTTCTCCAAGGGAAACAGAAGCAGTCTCTGCAGGGGTCAAGGAGAATAGCTCAACCAGGCTCCAATTGTAGAATTAAAAAAATATGACTGCTGAATAAAAGATCTAAGCACAGATATTTCAAGAGCCATCATGAAAGTAAACAGGAGGTTTCACCCCAGCAGAGAGGAGGTGGGGTAAAAATAAAAAAAGAGACTTTTTGAGTTGGAGGAGCTCTGAGGAATAGAAAAGAGCTGCACCCCAAGAAAAAGGGGCACATGGAAATGGGTACCAATTCCTGCTCTTGATTGGCAAACCTGGGGAGCTGTGGTCTGGCTCTGAAAATGGTTTATTTTTCTTTCTCTCAATTTCCTTATTATTATTTTTTTTTTTTTTTTTTTTTTTTTTGCTTTTCAATAGCCCATTAGATCTTTAGGATCTTTCAGGTTTAAGAACTGCCCCAGTAAGGATGGAATTAAGTTATGTCTAAGAGTAACATGTCAGCTGAAGTGGATAATTCCATAAAGGGTGTATCTTTAATTAGTCTCTACTGGGAGCAAGGGAAAGTAGTTCAGCCAAGCTAAAACTGTGGTTTTAATCCTGGCAGAGAGGTGGTGGGGCTGACATAAAATTTTAAAAAAATGAAATAAAATAGAAAAGAATAATTATGGAGACTTTTGGAGTTAGCCAAGCTCAAACAACTGCAAAGGGGCTGTGCCCCAAGAAGAAGGGTGCACAGAGTGGGGTACAAACTCTAGCTCCTGACTGGTGAAACTTGGGGGCTGTGGAAAGGCTCAGAAAAGGGATTTCTTTTTTTGCTTGTTTGTTTTTCATTTTTTTTTATTTTTTAACTTTTCTTCTTTTTAAAAACTATTCTAAGTAGTTCATTAGAGAAAACCTCATATAGTGTCAATTGGTAGCTGGACCCAGGCAAGGGAAGAACTAAGATAGGTCTGAGACAAGGAAATGAGTCAAGAGGGGGAGATAATTCCCTAAAGGGAATATCTTCAATAAAAGGGCTGGCAGGCCCAGCTCAAGAGGCAGCGTTCCTTTGTAGAACTTGTACTCAAGGGGCTGGAAAACAGAAACTGCTTGAGAAAACCACACCCATCCCTGAGACAGGGGCTGCTGAGAATCAGAGGCACCACATCTGTTTACACCAGTGGGGAGCTTCAGGCTGACATGTGTGACCTAATGGACAGGACAGAGAAAGCACAGAGCATAGAGGCTTCACAGGAGGGTCTGACAATATGCTATATCTCATTCTTAGGGAAACTTGATGTGGATTATACCCAACTCCCAATAACTGGGCCTGTCTGGACTGGGAAAATCTGATTGGGGTAAAACATGTGTGCGCTGAACCCCTCAAAAAGGTTCCACATAGGTAGGACAAGAGCCAGGAAAACAAGAGCTGAAAAATTCTGATCAATTCAACAGAAGCTATGCCTGAGATCTAGAATAAGTTGAAACAAATACCAAAGAGCAGATAGAGAACAAAGCCAACCAAGAAGAAACTACTAGGTAAAAGAGTAAAAATGATCTTCAGAATAAGCTAATCCAGAAAATCAGATGCCTAGGTAGCAAAAAATCACTATTCATACTAGGAAGCATGAAGATATGGACTAACCAAAGTAACAAACTAACACTGCAACTAAAATACAGGAGTGGAAACAACTAATTAAAGATGTTCAAATGAATCTTCTAAATCAAATCATCAAGCTCAAGGAAAATGTGACAAAGAGATGAAGAATATAAAGAAGACACTGGGTGACCACAAAGAAGAATTGGAAAGATTGAAAGAAAAAACGGCAGAAATTATGGGAATCAAAGGCACAATAGAAGAGATAAAAAACACAGTGGAGGCATACAACAGCATATTTAAAGAGGCAGAAGAAAGGATCAATGAAGTATAAGACAGGACATTTGAAATCATGCACACAAAAGAACAGATATGGAAAATAAAGGAAAAATACGAGCAGGGTCTCAGGAAATTGGACAACAACATGAAGCACATGAAGATATGTGTTATGGGTGTTCCAGAAGGAGAAGAGAGGGGAAAGGAGCAGAAAGAATAAAGGAGAAAATAATCACTGAAAATTTCCCAAATCTTATGAAAAAATAAAGTTAGAGATTCAAGAATTGCAGAATACCCCAAGCAGAATAGATCCCAATAGACCTACTCTGAGACACTTACTGATCAGATTGTCCAATGTCAAAGATAAAGACAGAATTCTGAAAGCAGCAAGAGAAAATCAATGTGACTTACACAAGGGAAACTTGATAAGACTATGTATGGATTTCTCTGCAGAAACCATGGAGGGAAGAAGGCAGTGCTATGATATATTTAAAATGCTGAAAGAGAAAAACTGTGAACCAAGAATTGTATATGAGCTACAAAAATTGTCCATCAAAAATGAGGGAGAATTTAATATATTTTCAGGAAAACAGACACGAGAGAGTTTGTGAAAAAGAGACCTCCTCTACTAGAATTAATAAAGGGAGTGCTACAGTCTGACAGGAAAAGACAGGTGAGAGGGGTTTGGAGAAGAGTGTAGAAATGAAGGTTATCTGGAAAGGAAAAAGGAGAAAGAGAAAAAAATAAGATATGGCATATAAAATCCAAAAGAAAAAAAGGTAGAATGAAGTACTACCCTTAAAGTAATAGCATTAAATTCTAGTGTTTTTAATGAAATTTTATTGAGATATATTCACAGACCATATAGTCCATCAAAAGTATACAATCAATGGCTCACAGTATTATCATATTAATGTGTATTCATCACTAAAAATTTATAGAACATTTTCATTCCTCAAAAAAAATATAAAAGAACACATGACATTCCATACCACTTACCACCCTGTTATTTTTTTTTCCTTATTTTATTACTCATCTGCCCATACAGTGGACAAAGGGAATGTCATTCCCAAGGTTTTCACAATCACAAGGTCACATGATAGAAGCAATATAGTTATAAAATCATCACCAAGGATCATGGCTACTGGGTTACAATTCAACAGTTTCAAATATTTCTTTCTAGCTTTCTAATACACTAGAAACTAAAAAAAAAAAAAAAAAAAAAAAAAAATGCTATATAGTGCATGAGAATAACCTCCAGAATGATCTCTTGAGTCAATTTGAAATCTCTTAGCCACTGAAACTTCATTGTGTTTCATTTCTTTTCTCACGTTTGGTTGAGAAGGCATTCTAAATCTCATGATTTAGGCTTATCTTTGGGAGTTATGTCCCATGTTGCCAGGTAGATTTCCAACTCTGGAAGTCATTTCCCATGTAGGGGGCGAGATACTGAATTTATTAGCAGAATAGTCTTAGAGAAAGAGGCCAAATCAGAGCAACAAAATAAGTTTCCTGGAGGTGACTATTGGACATAATTATAAGTAGGCTTAACTTCTCATTTTCAGGAACAAGTTTCATAAGGGCAAGTCTCAAGATCAAGGATTTGGCTTATAAAATTCAGAGTCCCTGATGCTTGAGAGAATATCAGGCATTCCCTAGGTGGGGAAGTTTAGTGTTTCTACATTTTCCCCAGTCTGTCCAGGAGACTTTGCAAATACTTTTTTATTTTATGCCCAAAACACTCTGGGATGTATCAGATGTATTAAGATTTTACATTAAATTGTACAGAATAACAGGATCTCATTCCTTATTCTAGGTTAGATGTAATTGTGTTGTTTAAATACACTGACCACACAGGTTAAATTAGGTAGTGTGCTACAGAAAATTTAAATTTTGTACCAAATGAAAATATCTTCCTTTAATCTCACACAGAAATTGAAGATTTAAAATGCAGTAAATATCATCCTTTATTCTGTATTCTGATTTAACTTATTCCTAACCAAGTCCATTACATTCATATCTCTAATTGAAGTCAGATCTATTTTTCAGTGTGGAGTAATGCTGGCTTTCAGATTTTCAGAATTCTATCTCTGAGTCTCAGGTGTCACACATATACCCAAAGTTCCAGGGAACTACCAGGTTATGCACAAAAATCTCAAACTCCCAGAATTTAGAAATAATTACAACTCAGGGAATAGATGACTGCTGTGAGAGTTGGCATTCTAGGAAACTTTAAAATGAGCATTATTGAACATTTTGTACTCCTAAACCATTGATTATCCATTATCTGTCCATGTTCTATCCCATGATAACCTATGCTCTCAAATTCAATTCTCAGCATTTTCTCATTATAGTTAGTTTATATTAGTGAGACCACACCATATTTATCCTTTTGTTTCTGGCTCATTTCACTCATCATAATGTTCTCAAGGTTCACTCACCTAGTTGCATGCCTCACTTCATTCCTTCTTGCAACCACTCAATATTCTATTGTATGTATACACCACAGTTCACCCATGAGTTCATCAGTCAATGTACCTTTAGGCCACCTCCATCCATTGCAAAGCATGAATAATGCCACTATAAACTCCAGTGTCCAAATGTCTATTTATGTCCCTGTGTTAAGTTCTTCCAACTGTATACTTAATAACAGGGTTATAGGATCATATGTCCACACTATACTTGGCTTCCTGTGGAACCACCACACTGTCCTCCAGAGGGACTGAGCCTTAATATTTCCCAACAAACAGTGAATAGTTATGTATCTCTCTCCTCCTCTTCTCCATCACTTGTATGTTTCTTTTTATTTTTAAACAGCTTTATTCATATTCCATACAATCCATGTTAAGTGAACAAACAATGGCTCTTGGTATAAACAAATAGTTGTGTATTCACCAACACAATCTATAGGAGAACATTTCTTCCAAAAAGAAAGGAGAGGAAAAAAATGAACAAATAAAGAATAAAAAATAAAAAGGAGAAACAACAAGAGCAAGAATTCCTTACCTCTCCCTTATTTACTCATATTATTGATATTTAGCTTTGATATATTGCCTTTGTAACAATTAATGGAAGAATATTAAAATGTTACTGTTAACCATAGAACCTATTTGCACTTACTGTATTTTTTTCTTACATCATCCCATTTTCAACACTTTTCAATGGAGACAATCACTGGTTGTCCCCAATTTAAATGTTTTCTTATAGTTGTACATTTAATATCCATCATTTTCCACTCTAGTTTTCATGAAGTTATGCACCCACAGTTTTAATTCCTTATTTTTCCTTCTCATGTCAAGCATTCCCCTAGCCTTACTCTTTCAATAATACTCACACTCAGCTTTGTTCATTATACTTACAATAATATACTACTGTCTCATACTATTGTGCTATCCATTTCTGGATCCTTACAATCAATCCTGTGGAACACTCTATATATTCTGTACTTGTTCTGCATCAAATGCCCATCTCTATGCCCTTTCTATCTCCTGATTACCCTCTTCCTATCTCAACTTTAACTCTCAGAGTTTTCTCAGTTAGTTTATCTTAGTGAGACCATAAAGTATTTTTCCCTTTTGTTTCTTGCTAATTTCACTCAGCATAATGTCTTCAAGTTTCATCCATGTAGTTACATGCAGCATGACCTCATACCATCACACAGCTGCATAATATCCCATTGTATGTATATACCACAGTTTGTCTCTCCACTCATCTGTTGATGGACAATTGGGCTATTTCCGTCTCTTGGTAATAGTGAATAATGCTGCTATAAACAGTGTTGTGCAAATGTCCGTTCATATCCCTGCCTTCAGATCCTCTCAGTTTATAACTAGTAATGGGATTGTTGGATCATACAACAATTATTTACTTAGCTTCATAAGGAACTGAAAAACTGTAATGCAGAGCAACTGCACCATCCTAAATCCACCCCCCCAAAAGTGAATAAGTGAAGCTCTTTATCCACACATTCTCCAGCACTTGTAATATTCTTTATTTTTGATAGTGGCCATTATAGTAGGTGTCATATGATATCCCATTGTGGTTTTTATTTGAATTTACATAACAGCTAGAGAAATTGAGCATTTTTTTCATATGTTTTGAGTCATTTTTGTTCTCTCTTCAGAAAAGTGTTAGTCCATGTCTTTTGACCTTTTTTAAATTGGGTTTTATGTCTTTTTGTTGTTTAGTTGTAGAATTTCTTTATATATTATGGGTATAAAGCCCTTATCAGATGAGTAATAAAATAATGACAAAAATATATAAATAATGAAGGGCTGAAGGGGTATGGTATGGTTTGGATGTTCTTTAATTTCTTTTTTATTTTTTCTATATTTTTTCTTCATTTTGAAGTAACAAAAAAGTTTGAAAATTGATTGTGGTGATGAATGTACAAATATATGATGATAATGTGAGCCATTGATTATATATTTTGGGTAGATTATATAGTGTGAGTATATATCAATAAAATTGCTTTATAAAACCTTAACCCCACACAGCAACTGTAAAAAACCTGAAAAAATTTCAGACTTCAATTTGAGTTATGACTGAAGCTGATCTGTTTAGGACATACACAAATCAGACAAAGGGAACAGGACAATATTGACAGTGTTTTAAAATTTGAACTTCTGTGTGAGACCAAAAGAAGAGAAATTTACTTGGTGCAAATTCTATATAATTTAATTTGTATGGTCAGTTTTATTCAAACACCATAATTACATGGGACTTTGAATAGGGAGTGAAATTTTGTTGGGTTATAGAGGTTAGTGTGATGCCTTGATATATCCCAGAGTAATTTGGGCAGAGAAGAAAAATGTATTTGCAAAGCCTCCTTGAGGGGCCAGGGAAAATGTGGAAATGCTAAACTTCCTCACCTGGGGAATTATTGATATTCTCACAAGCATTGTGGATTACCAATTTAGAAGGCTAAGATCTCAATCTTGTGAAATTTGTTATTGCAAAAGAGAGGCTTAGCCTACTTATAATTGTGCCTAAGAGCCACCCCCAGAGAACCTGATTGGCTGCTCACATGTGGCCTCTCTCTCCAAGCCATCTCTGCAGGTAAGCACACTTAAAACAGGGTTCACAGGACCAAAACAGCTCCTAAAACCAACAGTGCAAGCTTCATTAGATTTCAAAATCTCAGAGTCATTTATAAAATGTTGTTTTGTCCTTGGGGCTTGGGAAAGCAGCTGTGCCACCCTTTCCAAAGGCTTATGTGGCAGCCTTTTTTTCTCAAAACACTGGGGTGAGTGCTACAACAAATCCACATTGTGGGGAGACCACCCTCTTTTCAGCTCCTCCCTCCTGAAACATTGGGGCACCACCCAGACTCTGCCTCTCTGGGACAAATGCTTTTCACTCTACAAACAGTGGAGTGATGGTAAGGCTCTCCCCAATCCCTGGGGAATGTGTTCCATCCTCACTGAGGACTGCGATGGCAGAACTTTTCCTTTGCATTGAGGCAGAAGGCCTACCATCTGCCTCTGGGGCAAACTCACCTTTTCTAACTGCATGGGTTGCTCTGCTCTCCTTGCCCAAGATTTATTGACTACAGACTTTTATTTCCATGGTTTTGTCTTTGAAGAAAAATTTCTTTAAATTTTTTCCTTCTCCATCCACTCCAGTCCAGACTGGCTGTGTGTCTGTCTATACAGATCTCAGAAAAATTTTGTTGGCTTGGCATGAAGCATACAGGGGTCAAAACCATCAGACAATAGGACTTCCTACAAATCCTTTCTGGATAATTCCTTTCCCAATCCTGGCTTATACTGAAATGGCAGTCAGATTCTATGTTTGGTTAAATGATCACATGGGGCACTATCCTCTGCAGTATCACTTCCTGAGAGCCCAGAGTTTCCCAAAGCATCAATTTCTCATTTCTTTGTAACCAAGAGTTCAGTTCTTGTGTTGTCTCTTTCCTCTGCATTTTACTATAAGCTGCAAGGTGAAACCAGGCTGCATTTTCCACTTTTAATTTGAAGATATCATCAGCTAAGTATCCCAAATTGTTGCTTTCAAATTCTGCCTTCTATCTGACACCATATTCAATTTTGGCAAATTATCTGCCACTTTCAAACAAGGATCACCTTTCTTCTAGTTTGCAGCAACACATTCAACATTTCTTTCTAACACCTCAACAGAAGTGTCATTAGAGTCCATATTTCTACCAACAGTCTCTTCAAAGCAATCTAGGCCTTTTCTATCAAGCTCCTCACAATTCTTCCAGAATCTTCCAATTTTCTATTTAAAAAGCTGGTCCAACATGTTTGGTATTTGCAAATGCAGCAGCACCCCACTTCCCTGGTACCAAAATCTGGTTTGGTTTGCTAATGCTGCCTTTTTCAAAATACCAGAAATAGAGAGGCTTTTATAAAGGGGGTTTATTTTTTTAAAAAGTTACAATCCTGAGGACATAAATGTGTCCAAACTAAGGCATAAAGAGTGTACTTTTACTGAAAAATGGACAATGGTGTCCAGAACACCTCGGTAAGCTGGGAAGGTACACAGCTGTCATCTGCTTGTCCCAGGTTGTGTTTCAAAATGCCTTTCTCTAAAATGTTTCTCTCAGCTGCACCTGGCATGCTTTGTCCTCTCTTAGCTTCTCTGGAGAAGACTCTGGTCTAGCATCTCAAAAGAGTCAGCAGGAATCTGGGTCTCCTGGCTTAGCATATCCTGGGGCATTTTCCTCTCTCTGATCTCTGTGTGAGCTCCCTTTAAAGGACCCCAGTAAACTAATCAAGAACTACCCTGAATGGGTTGGGTTGAATGTTTCTCCATGGAAACATTCAATTAAGAGGTCACACTCTAATCAAAAAGATTAATAATTCTGCCCCCACAAGATTACATTAAAGAATATGGCTTTTTGGGAGACATAATATATCCAAAGTAGCACACCATGAGGTGGCTTATTTTATTTCATACCAGTGAAATGATACAGCATTTGTCCTTATGTGTGTGGTTTATTTCACCCAACCTGATGTCTTCAAGGTTCATATATGTTCCTGCCTGTATCAGAACTTCATTTTTTACAGCTGAATAATATTCCATTGTGTGTATATACCACATTTTATCTATCCATACATCAGTGGATGGACACTTGTATTGCTTCCTCCTTTTGACATTTGTGAATAATGCCACTATTAACATTAGTGTGCCAATATCTCTTCACATCCTGGTTTAAGTATGTCCTCCAAAGAAATTCTGTAATTTCACATTACCACTAGCAATGAATTAGTGTACCTATTTCTCCACATCCTCTCCAATACTTGTAATTTTCCAGTTCTCAATAGGAGAAATTCTAGTGTGTGTGGGGGGGAGTTGAAATGGTATCTCACTGTGTTTTTCAGTTGCATTTCCTTAAAGGCTAATTACCTTGGGCATTATTCCTGGGCTTTTTGGTCATTTGTACATCTTCTTTGTAGAAATATCTATTTAAATATTTTGCCAAATTTTTCATTTGATTGTTTTTCTTTTTGTTGTTGACTTGAAGGTTTTTTAATGTCTTCTGGATATTGAACTCTTCTCATGTGTTTTCCAAGTATTTTCTCCCAATGCATAAGTTATCTCACTTTCTTGCCAATTCTACTGAGTAACAAAAGTTTTTAATTTTGATGAGGACCCATTTATATATATTATTTTCTTTTATTACTTTCCCTTAGGTGTAAAGTCAAAGAAACCATTGCCTAACACAAGGTACTGAGTTTCCCTCCCTGTATTTTCTGTAGCAATTAGACCATTCTGGCTAATAAATTTAGGTCTTTGCTCCATTTTGAGTTGATTTTTGTATATGGTGTTAGGTAGCCAACCAACTTCATTCCTTTGCAAATGGAGTCCAATTTTCACAGCAGAATTTTTTGAAGAGTTCTTTCCCAATTGAATGCTCTTTGCCCCACTTGTCAAAAATCAGTTGACCATAAATGTGAAGGTTGATTTTTGAGTTCTCAAATTGACTCCATTGGTCTATATGTCTGACTTTGTGCCATTAACATGCTGTTGCGATTACTCTGGCTTGGAATACATTTTAATATCAGGATGTTTGATACCTCCAACTTCTTCTTTTTCAAGAAGGCTTTAGCTATTCAGGGCTCTTTACCCTTACATAAAAATTTGATGATTTTCTTTTCCAATTCTGCAAAGAAAATCGTTCAAATTTTGAGTGGGATTGCATTGAGTATATATGTTGTTTTGGGTAGAATTTTCTTCCTAACAATATTTAGTCCCCCAATTCATGAACATGGATTGTTGTTCCATGTATTTAATTCTTCTTTGATTTCTGATAGAATGTTTTGTAGTTTTTGGTGTATAAGTCCTTTACATCCTGAGTGAGATTTATTCTGAGAAATTTGATATTTTTAGTTGCTATCATAAATGGAATTTTTCCTTGAGTTCTTCTTTTGATTATTTATTACTGGTGTATAAAATACTTCTGAGTTTTGGGTGTTAATCTTGTACTCCATGAATTTGCTGAATTCATTTATTGGTTCTAGGTGCTTTGATTTGGATTTTTCAGGATTTTCTGCATGTAAGAAGAGGTAATCTGCAAATGGAGAACACATTACTTCTGCCTTTCCAATTTGGGTGAGTTTTATTACTTTTTCTTTTCTGATTGATCTGGCTAGAACTTCAAGTTCAATGTTGAATAATGGTGCTGACAGTGTGCATCCTTGTCTTGGTTCTGTCTTTCACCAATGAGTAGGATGTTTGCCATGGGTTTTTCATATATACCTATGATCATGTTGAGATATTTTCCTTCTATTCTTAATTCTCTAAGTGTCTCAAGAAAGGATGTTGGAGTTTGTCATATCCTTTTCCTCCATTAATTTTGCCGATCATGAGTTTGTTTCTTTCACTCTGTTAATATGGTGTATTATATTAATTGATTTTCTTATGTACTAGTCCTTGTATACCTGGGATAAATCCCACTAGATAATGGTGTATAATTCTTTTAATTTGCTGGTGATTTGGGTTTGCTAGTATTTGTTAAGGATTTTAAAATCTATATTCATAAGAGTTAGTTGGTCATAATTTTCTTTTATAGTGTTGCCTTTATCTGACTTTGGTGATTTTGGCCTTGTAGAATGATCTATGGAGTGTTTTTCTCCTCTTCAATTATTTGGAAGACTCTTATCAAGATTGGTGCAATGTTTGGAGTGTTTCATATATTTCCCGATGTGAAGTCATTGGGTCCTGGGCTTTTCTTTGTGGGCAGTTTTTGATTACTGATTCAATATCTTTACTATTTATTGCTTTGTTGTAATATTCTACTTCTTGAGTCAGTGCAATTAGTTTGCACATTTCTAGGAAATTGTTCATTCCATCTAGGCTATCTAATTTGTTGGCATAGAGGTTTTCATAGTATTCCCTTATATACTTTGTATATTAGTGGTATTGATAGTATTCCACTTTTCATTTCTGATTTTAGTCCTTTGTATCCTGTCTCTTTTTATGTTATTAGTCTACTTAAAGTTGTGCCAATTTTATTATTCTTTTCAAGGAAAGTATTTTGGTTTTGTTGATTCTATTGTTTTTAATTCTCTATTTTATTTATCTCTACTCTAATCTTTGTCATCTCCTTCTGTTTGATATAGTTTTATTTTTTTCTTTGTTTTATAGTTCTTCCAGTTTTGAGACTAGATCTCCATTTGAGATATTTCTCTTTTTTAAAGTAAGCATTCAGAGTTGTATATTTCCTTCTCAATAATATCTTTGTTGCATCCATAAGTGTTGGTATTTTGTATTTTCATTTTCACTTGAATCAAGATATTTCCTAATTTCCCTTGCAATTTACTCTTTAATGTATGTATTTTTTAAATGTACATTGTTTAAATATCCCTGTCTGTGAAGATTTCATTTCTTCTTCTGGTATGGATTTCTAGTGCCCTTCCATTTTTGTTGGAGAAGA
The DNA here is from genome assembly GCF_015220235.1 of Choloepus didactylus. Classification (NCBI taxonomy): domain Eukaryota; kingdom Metazoa; phylum Chordata; class Mammalia; order Pilosa; family Megalonychidae; genus Choloepus; species Choloepus didactylus. The sequence goes on along the minus strand of NC_051334.1, from coordinate 98,443,819 downwards.
CCCATCTAATGATTTCAATATTTTTAATTTATTCAGACTTGTTTTGTGACCTAGGATATGGTCCACCCTGGAAAATGATCCATGTACAACTGAGAAGAATGTTCAGTGAAATGTTCTATATGTATCTCATAGGTCTAGTTAGTTTAGAGTGTTGTTCAATTATTATAGTTCCTCATTGACCTACTGTCTAGATACGATATTCATTATTTAAAGTCATATATTAGAATCTCCTTCTCTTAATGTAGAACTATTAGTTTCTCCTTTCAAACCTGTCAGAGTTAGTTTCATATACTTTTGGGGTCTGCTATTAGATCCATATACATTTGTAGTTATTACATCTTGTAGAATTGTCCCCTTTACCAGTATGTAATGACCAGCTTTGTCTCTCATAACTGTTTTTGACTTAATGTCTATTTGATCATTGTCATGCCCCAAAGGGGCTTTCCCAGCTGACAGACCAAAGAAGATGCTGGGCATGGTCTGAGACATGAGCCTTTACTGGGGGAGTTACAGGAAAAAAACAGGCAAAATCAAATGGTTCTGATGGCATTGGGTGCAGAGCTCAGTGAGAATGTAATCTGCACTTTGGGTGGAACTGGTCAAGCCAACTATAGTGGCTTGAAACAAAGACATTCCAATGGGTATGAGAGCATAAGCTTGGGAATGGGATTCTTGTGATATAGGGAAGGATTGATTGTATTGAAAAAGAAAGAGGAGAAGATTATAGGTTCCTCTGTAGATATTAAGAGTGCTAGCATCTCAGAAAGATCAGTAAGGAAGGAAGGTATAGATTAATATTTGGCACATGAAGTCTGGTTTTACAAGGAGGGTAGGTTAAACCTTAACTGACCTAGGTCACACAAGCTGCTGTGTGCACAGCCTTCAAGGCCATTAGGGAAGGCCCTAGGCCCATAGCTCCCACAATCCACCCCCATGCAGCAACTTGCATTGACCTTACAACAGGCATTGCATACATAATCTACAATAGCAATACAGTAAGCAGCAGAGTACAAATAAACCAATACATAGAGAGAGTAATCCTATTAATGAGTGGTGCCATTACCAAGTTAAGGAATTAAACTATTTGGACAAAGGATGGTCAGATGAATGTTCAATGTTTTGTATATGATTTTGCATGTGATTAAGAGTTTGTGTTACATTTTGTAAGTTATCAGGTGTGTATACACAGCATTGAATATTAATTAAAGCTCAGGTACCACATTGGGTAGTGGTTAAAATATCCAGAGCCATTCTATTTTGTAAGACTACTTTCCTAAGTTGTGTAGTTTCATCATTAAGCAGTGATATAGCTATTTTCGACTGATTGAGACCTTGCATGGTGTGGTTAACTAATGTAGCTACATGTTTTTCAATTACTGTGGTGGTGCCACTTGGGGCTAAAATAGTTAAAGGATAAAACCACTAGGCAGTATGCTTTATTCTATATCTGGTCCTTGCCATTTCCTAATTGCTGGGTATATGTGGTAAAGTGTCATAAAGGGTAGCAGGCATGTAGGGTTCCCCCAAGTTCATCATCCAATCTAGTCATAGGACAGGTAGGTCCAGCCATTCAGCCTGCAGGACCAGAGCCATCCTTTAAGGGATGGATAAGCTCCATGGCTAAGGTTAACATTTTTTCACTGAAAATAGCTATTCTTTTTAAGGCAGATGGTCATGCCATAGAGTTGAGGGGGCAGCCATCCCATTTATCTAGAACCTTCAGTACACTCCATGGAAACCAGAGCCACTTTATCTATAGTTACATTCTCAGCAGTGAGCCATCATAAACCACCATGTACTGAATACCCAAATATAGGCCATTGCTTAATAACTTGCTCCTGGACCAGGAAATATATGTAAGAATAAGATTCAGCCTTGGAAGGAAAAAAATATTTGGTGATGCAGAGAAAAGGAAGAAGTCTTTCCACACTTGCCATTGGTGAGTGTTTCCACATCAGCATGGCATCCCAAATTGGCTGGCAGGAGTGATGATCCACAAGAAGCCAGTGGTGCTGGATGATGGCACCTCAGTGCATACTCAGCACTGAGACCTGTTATGTGCCGAGCTTACTGCAGATGCCCACTGTAGAAATGTATTTCCTACAGTGCTATGGGTGAAAATAAAGATGTTAATGGGTTCAATAAGAGGAAATCTTGGTGGTCTAACAATACACAATCTACATTTACATCAGTGGATAACAGTGTCCTGGGCAAGGAGACATTATGAGGGTCTTTAAACACCATATCTTTTTTTCCTTGGGGTTGTGAAAGACCCCCAGTCTTTGCAAACATGGTTAGACTGACATAATAAGAGTCCACAATGTCATACATATAGTACCTCGAGGTACAAGGAGCCCTGGGTTAACCTTGTATATAACAGTTGGCATTTTTTTAATAAACTGTGGCCTAATATTTAGGTTTTGGACAATCCCAACCCCCCATGGGCTTAGGACATCCAGCACTCAAGGCTGAATTTGCTACGTCAGGGCCAATTGACCTTATTTCCCCCAATTACTAGTGCTTGTGGCACAGGCAACAGTAAATTGGTATCATTACCTCACTGTAGCTGTAAGGTTGCTGATCCCTTTACCTGAATTTGCAAAGTTTGCATGGGCCCTGTGGTTGCCATCTTGATAGGACCTGGAGCAGCTGCCCTAGACCTGGACTTGATACTGATTAGTGTTGAATACAGTCATTGAGTACATTGCTGTAGGCAATTTTTATCATCTTTCAAGTTTTCTTTTAAAAGGCACTCATTCTCTCAATCAACCATGTCACATTGAGGTTGGAGGGCAGGTGGATACAGAGGACACCCATGTTCAGCAGCCTAGGCTTGCATTAGCTGCCCAGTAAATGGGGTCCCTCTATCACTGTCCACATGCATGGGGACCCTCAAAAAGGCACTCAGTTTTTCTAGGCTATGTCTTGTAGCTCATTTTTTGGCCTTGCCCACTGGGAAGGCCAGCAGCAGTCCTGAAGCTATATCTACAGTGGTTAAGGCATGTTTTGCCCCTTCAGACAGAGGAAGGTGGCCAATATAGACTATTTGTCACCTGGTGGCAGGGATCTGGTCTCATATGATGTGTCCAAGTTGGTTAGGAAGAATTCTGGGCCCTCACAGTGAGAAGGAGAGGCAAGCATCCACTACTTTTTTAATTAGTGTTGAGTGATGGATAGTTGAAACTGCTCTGCCAGCCTCCACAGTGTCCTGTGTTTTGATGGTGCCACTCAGCAGCTTCATGTGTTGCTTGTGCTAGGCTGTAGAACTTTGCCAGGGTGTCTGCTTCTATGTTACCTGGTAATGAATTAGCATTATGGTCAGAGACATGAAAATGGTTACTTTTTCTTTGTGGCAGGCAGTCCAAATGTCTTCCCACATTTCTTTCCCCCACAGGGGATGGCTGGCTACTGTCTATTATTCTTGCTTCAAGGTGGAAATCCATACGTATGGTTAAGCCCAAGTACATGGCCCAGTTATCTATGCAGACAGTCAAGGTGTCTCCTGGTTCATGGACAATGACCATTCATACAGCCCATAGCTCAGCCTACTGGCTGTTTTGCAAATTTCCAGTTTCCCACCAGCTGGTGTCAGTACTGGCTGGATGGCCATGGCCATCCAGGTAGCAGTTTGCCCATGTGCCAACCTGTCAGTATACCACACAGAGTCAGGTGTACTTCCTTGTCCATCAGTGGTGGGCATGGGAGTAGCCACCTCAGGAAGATCAACAAGAAGTGGGGCATACTGCTCTTCCACATAGGAGACTGGACCTGAAATTTCATGCATCTCTGCATTCAAAGGGCTGTTGTTAAAAATGCTGTGCTGTAGGAGATAGGCTTTCCATTTTATCAGCATGCTCAGTTGAGAATTCCCCAAATTGGGATTGTTTATGGTGTCATTTTTCTACCCCTGTGTGGTTATGTCTGTCCAAAAGGTCATTGGGCACTGTTTCAGTTTGCTAATGCTGCTGTTATGCAAAATACCAGAAATGGATTAGCTTTTATAAAGGAGATTTATTTGGCTACAAAGTTACAATCTGAAGGCCATGAAAATGTCTGAGGTAAGGCATCAACAATAGAGTACCTTCAGTGAAGAAAGCCATTGGCATCTGGAAAACCTCTGTTAGCTGGGAAGGCATGTGGCCAGCATCTGCTTGCTCCCAGGTTGTGTTTCAAAATGGTGTTCTCCACAATGTCAGTGTCAACTTCCAATGGCCATCTTCAAAATGTGTGTCTCAGCTTCAGCACCTCCTTTGGTCTGTGAACACTTTTATAGGACTCCAGTGTTTCAAACAAGACCTACCCTGAATGGGAAGGGTAAAACCTCCATGGAAATTTTCCAAAGGTCTCACCCACAATTGATAGAGTCACACCTACATGGAAACACTCAATCAAAGGATTCCAACCTAATCAACATGAATACATCTGCCCCCACAAGATTGCATTAAAGAACATGGCATTTTGGGGGACATAATACATCCAAACCAGCACAGCTACCTTGGAGTTAGCCCTTCAACTTGTGACAGAGCATTATAAGCTGCACACAACTACTTCTCTAAAGGTATACATCTGAGTTCTGTGCCCTTCCATAGTTGGGACCAGAATCCAATAGGTACACATTTAGCCTGTTGCCTTTGCCCCAAACCTCACCCAAAGCCAGTATCAGCACTGGCCACATGCAATTCCCATGGTATATTGGGTTCCACCCTCCTTTAGCCTGTGCTTGCACTATTGTGCACTTAGACCCTTCAAAGGCAGCCTGTTGGGATCATCCCATTCCCATGTTTTTCCCTTTAGAACTAACAAGTAAAAGTTTTCAGAATATGCACCAAGTGCACCATAAAGGGTCTTCAATCGCCTAAAAGGCCAATGAAGGCCATTAACTGCTTGGGGTGCATGGGGTAGGATAATTTTGCACGTTCCCAACAGCTGCAGAAGGAATAGTTTTAGTCATACCTAACCAGGCAACACCCAAAATTTTGAAAGAATGTCCAGGCCCTTGTAATTTGTTTCAATTTATCACCCATCCTCAACTTTCAGGGTGGGTCACCAGTGTGCTATTGGTGATTTCCAGTTTTGGAAGATAATTACTGGTTAGCATATCTCAGTATGTGAAACATAGTGACATTTTTAGGGGTTGCCCATTTCTTTAAATCTTGTGCTACCAGTCCATTGCAGATGGTGGGACTGTGGAGATACACTTGTGGCAACACAGTGAAAGTACATTGTCCTCCCCACATGAAGGCAAATGCAGGTTAGTTGGAAGAGTCTAGAGAAATGTTGAAAAAGGCATAAGCAAGATCTAACACCAAATGGAACAGGTTCAATTGTGTACTGATGTTATGTAGCAAGGGAGCAATGTTTGGTACTGCAGCAAGCAAAGGAGGTGTTACTTTATTTAGTTCTCTATAATCAATAGTCATTCTCCAGGCCCCATTGGGTTTCTTCACTGGCCAATCAGGCTTATTGAAAGGACTGTGAGTGGGAATGATGATGCCCACTCTTTCTAGCTCCTTTGTAGTGGCAGTCAGTGATCTCCTGATGGCCTCTAAACAGCTTATACAGGTGCACTGTTATCATGTGCCTGGGAAAAGGCACCTTCACTGGTGAACATTTAGCATGGCCCCTGAGGACAGCTTTGACTACTCAACACTGGAGGCAAAATTCCTCTGGTAGTTTCCAAGGTAATATTCTTCAATGTCAGTTCCTAGTATATACTCCAGAATAGGGGATATATACACTGTATAAGTTTAAGGGGGCCATTGGCCAATTTGCATTAGTAACTGCCTCTGTGTTGTTTTAATTCCTTTGCACCCATACCTGCCAATGGTTAATGTGGGGCCTTCTGTTCTTGGTCTTTTTCCTTATATTAGGTTACATTCAACTCCAGTGTTCACTAAAGCCAAAAGTTTATGCTCATTATCAGGGACCAGAAAATAGCTAATTCTACATGTGGCATTGGATCCTGTGTTCCCATACATTGTTCTTATTTGGAGATCTTGGCTCTACCCCTAATTTATGGGAAAGGGGACCTCCCAGACCTCTTCTGCTGGAGAAGCAGATTCCTTACGAGGCATGGGCCAGTGATCACAGTTTTGTAGATAGAAATAGTACCCTCTTCCAAACTTCTAACCTCTGATTTAGTAAACATTTGCTCATTAGGTAACTTACTCCATAGATTAATTAACACTGCATTGGACTGCCCATCAATTTCCTCTATTTTTGTCCTGGCGGCCACCAAGTCTGACCACATTCATCTACCTGACACACAGTTTTGGCCATGATGCCCCCTGTGGATATGGTTGGTAGCTCTAACTCTGGCTTTGTTTTGTCTCAGATGGTCTGTTTCCCCTACCTGGGAAATGTTTTCTTATTAACAGATTAAGAGTTGTCACTAATGTTCCATAAAATTGTATAGGAGCAGTATGCAGAAATGTCCCACACAGACCTGCAGTGAAGTGTACATTATCTGGCCCAATGGAACCTGGCACATATATCAAGTGCTTTCCCAGCCCCCAGAGTATATGTTGGAGCCAATCTATAATGCCTCACTGAAGGGGCAGGTGAGGCAAGCCTCCTATATTAGGCAGACTTTTTATGCTGGTGTATGAGTCATTCAAGTAGTGAATGTGTTTCAGTGTTAGAAGCTAATTCATGCATGCACTGGTGTAAAGGTGGGTGGGTGATAAGTGAGGACAGTTTACTCATCTCATGCCCAGAGAGCAAGGTGCCATCAGCACCATTGTCCCACAGCCACAAAAGCTGATTTGTGAATGGTTCCCTAGGTGTTTGTCTGTATCAGTTCTCAATCTCCCTTTTTTTTCTTAAATTCAATTATATTGAGATTGTTCACATACCATACAATCATCCAAAGAGCCCAATCAACTGCCCATGGTACCATCATATAGCTATGCATCCATTATTCCAGAAAAGAAATAAAAACAAAAAAGAAAGCACAAATTGTCCCATACCACTTACCACCCCCCCATTATAGACTCATAGTATTGGTATAGTACATTTGTTACTGTTGAAATAATGTTAAAATACTACTAACTGTAGTACATAGTTTGCAATAGGTATATTTTTACCTATATATCCCTCTCTTATTAATTTCTAGTTATAGTGTCATACATTTGTTCTAGTATAGGAAAGAGATTTCTAATATTTGTACAGTTGATCACAGACTTTGTCCACCACAAGATTCACTGTTTTATAAATCCTCATCTTTTAACCTCCAATTTTCCTTCTAGTGACATATGTGACTCTAAGCTTCCCCTTTACACCACATTCACACATCATTCAGCACTGTTAGTTATTCTCACAATAATGTGCTAACATCACCTCTGTCCATTTCCAAACACTTAAGTTCTACCTAGTTAAACATTCTGTTCATAATAAGCAACCACTCCCCATTCTTTAGCCTCATTCTATAACTTGATAACCTATATTTTATGTCTATGAGTTTGCATATTATTATTAGTTCATATCAGTGAGATCATACAATATTTGTCCTTTTGTGTCTGACTTATTTCATTCAATATAGTGCACTGAATGTTTCATTATCAATCCATATATTTGATTTTTGTTTTTTTTATTTTTAAGATGGTTTGCTCATCCACCACACACTCAATCTTAAGTAAAAAAACTGATGGTTCCTTGTAATCATGTATTTATGCATTAACCACCATCACCACTATCTATATAAGGACATCTCCTTTTCTACTACAAAGAAGGAGGAAGAGCCAAAGGAGGTAGAGAGAAAAAAATGACAGCTAAAAAGAAACAAAGGGAAAGATAGAATTAAACTAAAGTACAATAAAAGAGTCAGGCAGCATCACCAATGCCAAGAGTCCCATAACCCTCCCTTATACACCCTTGTATAGACATTGATCTTTGGTATATTGCCTTTGCTACATTAAAGAAAGCATAATACAATGTTTCTGATAACTATAGTCTCTAATTTTCATTGATTGTATTTCTCTACAATACCACCCCATTTTTAACACCTTGCAAGGTTAGCAATCATTTGTTCTCCCTCATGTAAAAACATTTGTACATTTTATCATAATTGTTGCACACTCTAGGTTTCACTGAGTTATGCAGTCCCAGTCTTTATGTTTCCTCTTTCCTCCTGGTGTCCCACATGCTCCTAGTCTTCCTCTTTCAACCATACTCACAGTCATCTTTGTTCAGTGTACTCACATTTTTGTGCTACCATCACCCAAAATTGTGTTCCAAACCTCGCACTCCTGTCTTTTCCTATATGCCTGTTGTGCTCCCTTTAGTATTTCCTGTAGAGTAAGTGTCTTGTTCATAAACTCTCTTATTGTCTGTTTGTCAGAGAATATTTTAAACTCTCACTCATATTTGAAGGACAGTTTTGCCAGATATAGGATTCTTGGTTGGCAGTTTTTCTCTTTCAGTACCTTAAATATATCACACCACTTCCTTCTTGCCTCCATGGTTTCTACTGAGAAATCAACACATAGTCTTATCAAGCTTGTTTTGTATGTAATGGATCACTTTTCTCTTGCTGCTCTCAGGATTCTCTCTGCTATGGTGTTTGGTAATTTGATTGTTATGTTTCTTGCTGTAGGTCTATTCATATCTTTTTGTTTGGGGTATGCTGCACTTCTTGGATATGTAATTTTATAAGAGATGGGAAATTTTAATTCATTATTTCCTCTATTATTTCTTCTGCACCTTTTCCCTTCTCTTCTCCTTCTGGGACACCCATGACAAATATATTCATGCATTTCATGTTGTCATTCAATTCCCTTAGATGTTGCTCATATTTTTACATTCATTTTCCTATCTGTTCTTTTGTGTGTAGGATTACAGTTGTCTTGTTCTCCAGTTCCTGAGTGCTTACTTCTGCCTTTTAAGTGCTACTGTTATATGTCTCCATTTTTTTCATCTCTTGTATTGTGCCTTTCACTTCCATAGATTCTACCAACAGTTTTTCCAAACTTTCAGTTTCTCCCTTCTGTTCTACCATTGTTTCCTTATAGCCTTCTTCTCTTTTGCCATATCTTCCCTGAACATTTTGACTTGGTTTTTGATATGATTTAGCATATTTGTTTGAAAATATTTAATTGATTGCTCCATGAAAGTGAAACAGTATCTCAACTCTATTTTAATTGAGGTGTAAATTTCTTCCTTTGACTTGTCCCTATCTTCATTTTTCCTAATGTAATTTTTAGTTTTCTGTTGTCTAGGCATCTTGTTTCCTTGGTTATCCCAATCAGATTTTCCCAGAACAGACCAGGTTCATGTCTCAGATTGGGCTGTATTCAGAGTCCCATTTCCCTGAGGGTGTGACTTAGAAGATTGACAGACTTTCCTGTAAGATATCTAGCCACTGTGCCTTTCCTAATGTGCCCAGCAAGTAGTGCCTGTCAGCCTATCACTCCCAACTGGTGTAAGGAGGTTCAACCCCTTTAATTCTTAGTTTAGTTTGTTTCTGTAGTGACTGTTTTCCACCATACCCTGGGGTCTGAATCTGAAGGGCAAGCCAGCCCTAGAGCTGGGCCCTACCTCCTTCCTCTTAGGGAGAAAACACCCCCTAGACAGTTATCTTCTGCATTTAAATAGCTCCTTTGTCTCTCTGACTCTGTTCACTTCCCCTGTCTGGGTCAGAGCACTGTGAACTGAAAACTGCTGAGGCTTTCTCCACTGAGCCACTCTGGTTGAGAGAGAGAAAAAGGGAAAGATATCCCCCTTTCAGAGCCAGTCCATGACTCCCCAGTTTTGCCCACTTGTCAGATGCAGCATCCAGTCTTCTGGGCTGCCTTTCCTGGTGTACTGGTGTTTTCTGGCTCTCTAAGGTCAGTCTCTGGAAGCCTGTGTATTTTTTATTCTTTTTTTAAAATTAATTTTTTTTTCCATCAGCCCCACCTCCTCTCCACTGGGAGCAACCTCAGGGTATTTTGCTGCTTGTTAGGGATTGTCTATGTTTGTAGCTTCTATTCAACCGTCCATATTTGTTAATTAAAACCCAAGTTGGACCTGGGCTGAGCTATATTTACTTGCCCCAAGAGAGTTGCTTTCTACCACAGTGAGGTCCTGCAGCTTAGCCTGCTGAGGGGAGAGGGTGCTCCTGGAATGGGTCAGCAGATTTTGCTTACAGATTTTATGCTGTGATCTTAGCCATTGCACCCAATCCAGGTTGGTGTACAATGTGTGGACAGTCACAGTTATCCCCCAGCAGTTTCTCCATATTATTTACTAGTTGTTCCTGGTTTTTTATTTGTTGCTCCAGGGGACTAACTAAATTCCATACCTCTCTGTGCTGCCAACTTGCCCCTTCTCCTCAATATCTCTTAGTGCAGCTGCAGAAAATTCCTATGATGTAATGAGCATCTTTTGCTCAGTATGTATGGCAGTGACTGCCTCAGCAACACCTTCACTGTCTTTGCCTGCCTCATTAGGGATTGTGACATGCTCTGATTTGACTTCGGTCACATTAAAGGATGAACAACCTTGAAGTCTTCCTCTTATTCCCACTCTGTTGGTGGGTCATCCCCATGTGAAGAAAAATCCACTGAGTCCCATACATTGGGATCCCAGTCAGGGGAGGTCAAAGTGCACATGACATGAAACTTACGCAGTTTCTGCCCTTTCACTCTAGCATTATGATAGGCTAAAGTTTCTAGGTCTTTATCTACTCACTTTAATCTTTCATTGAAAGCATACTTTGATTCTGCTTGGACAAAACTCATATCTTTCTAACTTCAATTTCTCTTCTAAATGGTATACTGCCACTTTAGCTGTTAAAGCCTCCTCCATGGCTGTATGCACAGCCTCTAACAATGGCCAACCTTTTGTGGCAGCAGTCTGATGACAGTTTTTCTCTTTCTGAAGTCCCAGTGATCCTCTGCTCTTCAGGAAGATGGATATTAGTCTGGCTGTGGAGGTGGAGGCACCTCCATGCTCTCTTGGGGGCCTCATTTATCTAGAAGTGTAGCCACACCTCCCCACATAAAAGTCCCAGGCCACCATGATATCCTTCCTGGGGCATTTATCTTCCTGGTGTTGATATCATCAGAAGCCAGGGTCTCTTTGCCATGGCAAAGACAGCTTTCTCAGCCAACAGACCAAAGAAGGCATCAGGCATGGTCTGAGACATGAGCCTTTATTGGGGAGATGTGGGAGTGAGAAAAAGGGCCCCAATCAAATGGCCCTTATGGCAGTGGGTGCAGAGCTCAATGAGAAGGTAATCTGTATTTTGGTGGGAACTGGTCAAGCCAGTTATAGGGACTTGAGACAGAGACATTCCAATGGGCATGCGAGCATAAGGGTGGAAATGGGAGTCTTGTGAAATAGGGAAGGACTGATTTATTGAACAGGAAAGAGGGGAGGATTATAGGTTCCTTTGTAGATAACAAGAGTGATAGCATCTCAGGGAGTTCAGGAAGGAAGTAAGCTATAGATTAACATTTGGTTCAGAAGTCCTAGTTTCACAAGGAGGGCAGGCTAAAACTCAACTCACCTAGGTCACTCAAGCTGCTGTGTTCACAGTCTTCAAGGCCATTATGGAAGGCCCAGGGCCTGGGGCTCCCACAATCATATATTAGCATTGACACCTGAGTTCTTTTTTGGTTACTACTAGCATCGTGTATTTTGTCCATCCTTTCCATTTTGACTTATTTATGAATCTCTTGCAGACAGCATGTAGTTGGATCATGCATTTTTATCCATGCTGCCAATCTCTGCCTTTTGACAGGAGGGTTTAATCCATTTATATTTAAAATCCATAGTGATAATGCAGGAGTCTCTTTTTCCATTTTTTCTATTTAGTGTCTGTAGGTCTTATACTTTTTTTGTTCCTTAATTCTCTTGTTAATGCTTATTTTATGTTTATCTGAATTTTTGGTGTTGGAGTATATTGAGTGACTTCTCATTTCTAACTGGATATATTTTTTCACATATTTTCTTTGTGGTTTCAATGGGGTCAAGCCAGCAATCTGGAAGCTTGCTCTTGCAAAACTTATGGCTGTAAAAGGGATGCTAAGCCTTCCTATAATTATGCATAAGAGGTACATCCAGAGAACCTCTTTTGTTGGCTCAAAAGTAGCCTTTCTCTAAGCCCAATCTAGCAAATAAATTCATTAACCCCCCAACAGGGAACATGACTTCCAGGGATGTAAATCTCCCTGGTGATGAGACACGACTCCAAGGAATGAACTTGGTCCTGGCATTGAGGGATTGAAAATGCCTTCTTGATGAAAAGGGGAAAAGAAACATAATAAAATAAGGTTACAGTGGCTAAGGTACTTCAAATAGATTTGAGAGAGTATCCTAGAAGTTGCTATTATGCATGTTCCAGCTAGATATTCCAAATGGTTGCAGTATGTCAAGCCCTAACCAACAGTAGTCCTGAAATACCTATGTCCAGATCTGAGATTCTATGAAAGTTTCACTCACTAAGTTTACGTCTCAGAAAATTAAATTCACCAGACTGTTCCTATACCAGAGAAGTTCTAAAAACCAGAGGCAATGGCTTCTTTAACAACAACAACCAGGTTGTTTCCCATAATGTTGACACCCCTTTTCAATATGACCAAGTTAGGGTGGTCACTTTTTAGACACTCCTGAAATTTGAGAAAGTGATTAAACAAGAGAAAAGGGTAGCAATGGAAAAAATAGGATTTAACAAAGTATTATAAACACTAAATCTTTATATAAATATATACATATTTAAATGTTGGTGTATTATAATATCTAGAAGGAAATAACTGAAATAGTGGATATGTAACCCATAACATTCTTTGAAATTTGCCCTATAACCACTCATTAAATTGTAGTTTGAAAGTTATCACCTTTCTGTGTATATTTTATATTTCACAATAATGAAATAACTGAAACTGTGGAAATGTAACCCATAAAATTCTTTGAAATTACCTATATTACCACTTGTTAAATTGTATTTTGAAAGTTATTGCCTTTCTGTATATATGTTATATATCACAATAAGGAAATAACTGAAATTGTGGAAATGTAACCAATAATATTCATTGAAATTTGCTAACTACTTGTTAAATAATACTTTGAATGTTATCACTGTTCTGTATATGTGTTAAATTTCACAACAAAAATGTATTAAATATTAACATCTTAAATATATCACAATTATGTTAGATTTAATTCCCACTTGACTTCAATAGCATACACATACACTTTTCCTATACCTGTAAATCTCCCACCATTTTTGAATGTTGCAATTTATGTCTTTGCATATTATATGTCCAAAAACATAGAATCATTATTAGCTTTTATGCATTTGCATTTTAGAACCTGTAAGAAGTAAGAAGTAGAATTTCATTACAAACACACTACAATAATTCTGACATTTACAATTACGCAAATAGTTACATTTACTGCAGGTTTATATTTATTTATGCCATTTTGAATCACTGTCCTTTATTTTCAGTCTGGAGAGCTCTTTTTAGCATTGCTTGTAGGGAAGGTCTAGTGGCAATGAACTCCCCATTTTTTTTTTTTTTTTTATTCTGGGAATGTCTTAATCTCTCCCTCATTTTGTGAAAGAAAGTCTTGCTGGACATAAAGTTCTTGTTTGTCAATTTTTCTTTCAGCCCTTTAACTGTCTCTTCCTACTTTCTTCTGGCCTCTATGATTTTTTTAATAGTTTTATTTTTTAAAATAGCTTTATTGAAAAACATTCACATCGCATAAAATCATTCATGGTGTACAACCAACTGTTCACAGTACCATCATATAGTTGTGCATTCATCACCCCAATCTATTTTTGAACATTTTCCTTATACCAGAAAGATTCAGAATAAGAATAAAAAATAAAGATAAAAAAGAACACCCAAATCATCCCCCCATCCAACCCTATTTTTCATTTAGTTTTTGTCCCCATTTTTCTACTCATCCATCCATACACTGGATAAAGGGAGTGCAATCTACAAGGTTTTCACAAGCACACTGTCACCTCTTGTAATCTACATTGTTATACAATCATCTTTAAGAGTCAAGGATACTGGGTTGGAGTTTGGTAGTTTCAGGTATTTGCTTCTACCATTTCCAGTACATTAAAACCTAAAAAATGTTATCTATATAGTGCATGAGAATGTACACCAGAGTGACCTCTCAACTCCATTTGAAATCCCTCAGCCACTGAAGCTTTATTTTGTTTCATTTCACATACCCCTTTTGGTCAAGAAGATGTTCTCAATCCCATGATGCCTGCCCTATATGGTTTTTGATGAGAAATCAACACAATCTAATTGGGACTCCCTTGTACATAACATGTTGCTTTTCCTTTGCAGCTTTCAGAACTCTATCCTTTCCCTTTGCATTCATAAGTTTAATCCATATGTGATGGGGCATATTTATCTCCAAGTTTATTCTGTTTTTTGTTCTCTGGGCTTCCAGATGCACATATACACATCTTTTGCTAAGTTTGGGAAGTTTTCTGTCATTAATTTTTTGAATATTCTTTACACCCCTTTCACTTTTTCTTCATCTTCTGGGTTCATAATTTATTCATTGATTTACCTGATGGTGTCCCAGCAGTTTATTATGCCATTTACACATTTTATAATTTTTCTTTGTGATACTCAGCCTGTCTTATTTCATTTGTCTTGTCTTCAAGTACACAGATTCTTTCTTCTGCCAGGTCCAATCTTCTGTTGAAATCCCCTGGGAATTTTTTATTTCAATTATTGTGATCTTCATCTTCAGTATTTATATTTGGTTCCTCTTTAAAACTTTTATCTCTTCATTAAGATGCTCATATTCCTCATTCATTGTTTCTCTGATATCTTTTGTTCTTTCTCTGTAGTTTCCTTCATCTTCTTGAGTATATTGAAGATCATGTTTCGAATGTTTTGTCCAAAATTTCCCCATTTTGGTTTACTTCACTGATATTTTCTGGATTTTTATTGTCTTCCTTTGGATGGACTATCATTCTCTGTTTTTTTTTTCCTTACAAAATTTTGCTGCACACTGTGCATTTTAATATTTTAAATTGTTAATCTTGAGATTTATTCTGTGAAATGTTGTGTTTCTAGGAATTTGTCTGTTTCATCTAACTCATCTAATTTTTTGTATAGAGGTTCATAGTATCCTCATATAATACTTTTCATTTTGTGGGATCAATAATAATGTCCCACTTTCACTTCTGATTTTAGTTATTTGTCCTCTTTCTTTTTTCTTTGTCAGTCTACCTAAAGGTTTTTCTTTTTCTTAAATCTTTACAAAGAACAAATGTTGGTTTCTTTGATTCTCTGTACTGTTTATTTGTATTCTCTATTTCATTTGTCTCTGCTGTAATCTTTGTTATTTTCTTACTTGTACCTCATGGTTAGTTTGCTCTTCTTTTCCTTGTTCTTCCTAGTGTGAGGTTAAACCTGAGTTGAGATACTTTCCATTTTAATATGAGCACTTAGAGCATTACCCTCTGAGCACTGTCATTTCAGTATCCCATTCATTTTAATATATTGTGCTTTCATTTTCATTGTTTCCAGGTATTTCCTGATTTCCCTTGTGATTTCTTCTTTGAAGTATTGATTTTTTGAATGTATTGTTTCACTTCCATATATTTCTGTATTTTCCATTTCTCCCTATGTTTTTTTTAATTCAGTTTTATTGAGATTATTCATATGCCATACAATCATCCAATGTTCACAATCAATTGCCCATGGTACCATCAAACAGCTGTGCATCCATCATTCAAGAAAGGAAATCAAAATGAAAAAAAAACTCAAATTGTCCCATACCCCTAACTCCCCTTCGATTATTGACTCATGGTATTGGTATAGTACATTTCTTACTGTTGATGAAAGATTATTAAAATACTATTAACTGTAGCACATAGCTTGCAATAGGTATATTTTCCCTATATACCCCTCTATTATTACCTTCCAGTTATAGTGTCATACATTTGTTCTAGTTCATGAAAGAGATATCTAATATTTGTACAGTTAGTAATGGATGTTGTCACCATAAGATTCACTGTTTTATAATTTCCTGTATTTTAACCTCCAACTTTCCTTCTGGTATCATACATGACTCTAAGCTTCCCCTTTCCACCACATTCACACACCATTCAGTACTGCTAGTTATTCTCACAATAACATGTTACCATCACCTCTGTACATTTCCAAGCACTTAAGTTTAACCTAGTTAGACATCCTGTTCATAATATGCAACCACTTCCCATTCTTTAGCCTCATTCTATATCCTGGAAATTTATATTTCATGTCTATGAGTTTACATATTATAATTAGTTTATATCAGTGATACCATGCAATATTTGTCCTTTTGTGTCTGACTTATTTCAATCAATATAGTGCCCTCAAGGTTTCTTCATCTCTTTTTTGTTTTGTTTTTGTTTTTGTTTTAAGATGGTTTGTTCACCCACCATACATTCAATCCTTAGGAAACAATTGGTGATGCCCTGTGTAATCATATATTTATGCATTCACCATCATCACCACTATCTATATAAGGACATCTCCATTTCTTCCACAAAGGAGGAGGAAGAGTCAAAGATGGTAGAGAGACAAAAGAAAAAGAAAAAGAAAGAAAAAATGGCAGCTAAGAAAACAAAAGGAAAGATAGAATTAAACTGAAGTACAACAAAAGTTTGAGACAACAACACCAATGACAATAGTCCCATACCCTTCCCTTACATCCCCCTATTATAGGCATCTAGCTTCAGTATATTGCCTTTGTTAAATTAAAGGAAGCATAGTACAATTTTTTCTGTCCACTATAGTCTCTAGTTTGCATTGATTGTATTTTTCCCCAATACCAGCCCATTTTTAACACCTTGGAAGGTTGACATCATTTGTTCTCCCTCATGTAAAAATATATTTGTACATTTTATCACAACTGTTGAGCATTCTAGTTTTCACTGAGTTATACAGTCCCAGTCTTTATCTTTCCTCTTTCCTTCTGGTGTCCCATGTGCTCCAAGTCATCCTCTTTCAGCCATACTCACAGTCATCTTTGTTCAGTGTACTTATATTGTTGTGCTACCATCACACAAAATTCTGTTCTAAATCTCTCACCCCTGTCTTTTCTATATGTCTGTAGTGCTCCCTTTATTCTTTCCTATAGAGCAGGTATCTTGTTCACAAAATCTCTCATTGTCTGTCAGAGAGTATTTTAAACTCCTCCTCATATTTGAAGGATGGTTTTGCCAGATATACTATTCTTGTTTGGCAATTATTCTCTTTTCATTTCTTAAATATATAACACCACTTACTTCATCCTTCAATGGTTTCTACTGAGAAATCTGCACATAGTCTTATAAAGCATCCTTTATATGTGGTGGATTGCTTTTCTTTTCCTGCTTTCAGGGTTCTCTCTTTGTTTTTGAAGTTTGATAATCTGATTATTAAGTGTCTTGGCATAAGTCTATTCAGATCTATTCCCTTTGGGGTACACTGCACTGCTTGGATCTGCAATTTTATGTCTTTCCTAAGACATGGGAAATTTTCATTGATTATTTCCTTTATTATTGCTTCTGCTCCATTTCCCTTCTCTTTTCCTTCTGGAATACCCATACCATGGACATTCATGTGCTTCATGTTGTTGTTCAATTACCTTAGACATTGCTCATATTTTTCCATTCTTTTTCCTATCTGTTCTTTTGTGTGTTGGATTTTAGGTATCTTGTTCTCCAGTTCCTGAGTGTTTTCTTCTGCCTCTTGAACTCTGCTGTTGTATGTCTCCACTGTTTTTTTAATCCCTTGTGATGTGCCTTTCATTTCCATAGATTTGGCCAGTAGTTTTTTCAAACTTTCAATTTCTCCCTTATGTTTCCCCAGTGTTTCCTTTATATCCTTCATCTCTTTTGCCATATATTCCCTGAACTCTTTGACTTGGTTTTTTATTTGATTTAGCATATTTCTTTGAAAGTCTTTGACTGTTTCATTATGGTGAAACAATTTCTCAAATGTATCTTGACTGAGGTGTAAGTTTGTTCCTTTGACTGAGCCATATCTCCGCCTTTCCCAGTGTTATTTGTAGTCTTCTGTTATCTAGGCATCTGGATTCCCTGGTTACCCTAATCAGATTTTCCCAGAGCAGAATGGGTTTAATTCTCAAAATGGAGTTATATTCAGTTTGAAGTCTCCCTGAGGGTGTATTCTAGAGATTGACAGACTTTCTTGTGAGGTCTCTAGTTGCTGTGATTTTCCTAAACTGCCCAGTAAGTGGCATCAGTCAGCCTGTCACTCCTGACTAGTGTAAAGAGGTGTGGTCCCTTTCATTCTTAACTTCTTAGGTTTTTTCTGTTTTGAATGTTTTCCCCCAGGCCCTGGTGTCTGAGTTCTGAGAGGAAGGCAGGCCTTTGAACTTGGCTTCACCTCCTCCCTCTTATGGAAGATACAACCCCTAGGGAGCTATCTTCTGCATTTCAATAGTATTTTTATCTCTCTGAATCTGTCAACTCCATCCCTGTCTCGGTCAGAGCACTGTGAAATGAAAATGGCTGAGTCTCAACTGAGCCACTCAGGCTTGAAAGAGAAAAAGGTAAAGAACAACTTCCATTTAGAGCCAGTCCATGGCCTCCCAATTTCAACCATCAGTCTGATAGGTCATCTTGTCTTCTGGGTTCCCCTTCCTGAGGCACAGGTGTTTTCCAGCTCTCTAAAGTCAATCTCTAAAAGTCTCTGTATTTTCTTTGTTTTATTAATTAATTTTTTCCTCCCCATCAGCCCCATCTCCTCTCCACTTGGAGTGATCTCATGGTACTTTGCTGCTTGTCTATGTTTGTAGCTTTTATTCAGCAGTCCACATTTGTTAATTAAAAACCCAGTGGGAGCTGGACTGCAGTATATTTGCTCACTCTGTGAATGCTGCTTTCTCCCTGCCTGCTGCTGGAGGAGGGGGCTCCTGGTGCAGGTCTGCAGTTTTTACTTACAGGTGTTATACTGTGATCTCAGCCTTTCCACCCAATCCAGTTTGGTTATGATGTGTGGATAGTCATGGTTTTCCCCCAGAAGCTGTTCCAGATTATTTACTAGTTGTTCCTGGTTGTTCATTAGCTGTTCCAGTGGACTAACTAAATTCTACACCTCTCTATGCTGCCAATGTAGCTCCTCCCCTTCTCTGTTTTTGGCTTATAGATTCATTCCATTTTGTTCTGAGAATATTCTCTGTATAATTTCAATCTGTTTAAATGTATTGAGATTTGCAGTTTGTGCAGGAGAATGTGCACTTAAAAAGAATGTGTACTTTGTTTTTGTGTGCAGTGTTCTGTATAAGTATGCTGGATATAGTTCTTCTACCTAGTATTGTTTAAGTTCTTCTACCTAGTATTGTTTAAGTTCTTCTACCTAGTATTGTTTAAGTTCTTCTACCTAGATTTCCTATCCATTGATGAAAATGTTGTATTGAACTTCCCATCTATTATTATGTGATGTTTATTTATCCCTTCTGTTTTCTCAATTTTTATTTTATGTATTTTGGTGCATTTATTAGATGTGTAAATGTTTATGATTGTTATTTCATCTTGATGTTTTGCCACTTGTATTAACATATAGTGTCCTCTTTTCTCCCATTTCATTACTATTGGCATGGAATATATTTTCCATTCTTCCACTTTCAAACTATTTGTTTCTGTTTCTAAGGTGAATCTTTTGTAAATAACATATAGCTGGACAATGCCATTTTATCCATTCTGTCAATCTGTTTCTTTGGGAAGTGTAATATATTTACATTCAGCATAATTACTGAAAAGGCAAGACTTCAGTCATTTTTCCCTTTGCTTCTTATATGTCTTATAGTTTTTTTCCATATTTTCTTTATTGCAGCCTTCTTTTGTATATAGATGATCTTTTGTGATGTAACTGATTGGTCCCTTTCTCATTTCTATTGATGTATATATATTTAAATACTTTCTTTTTGGTTAGCATGGGGTTTGCAATAAGCAACTTAAATCTATAACTTTACTAGTTTAAAAAGATACCACTTCAGCCAGAGGGAGCAGCCAGGAGCTGAAAGTCAAGAGGACCCGGAAAAGAAAGGAATGGTCACCATTTGCATGCCATGTGAAAGAGAAGCCAAGGACCAAGGATCACTGTTAGTCAGCCCCAGAATGGCAGTCTTCTGGGAGAAGGCATTACCTTAATTACACCTTGATTTGGAACTTCTCCTAGCTGAGAGGAGCTAAGATGGTGGCATAGAGAGGAGTGGAAGATTGTTGGTCCCCCCTGGAACAATTCATAAATGATCAAAAAACTAGTAAATAACCTGGAATAACTGTGGGGAGACAAACATGACTTTCCATTCATCATCCACCAACCTGAATTGGGAGGAATGTCCAAGATTGCAGCATAAAATCTATAAGTAAAAACTGCAGACCCATGCTGAGAGCCAAGAGCCCCTCCCTCACAGAAGCCTCACCATGCTAGATAGCAGCACTCTCCAAATAAGCTAGTGTACCTCAGCCCAGCTCCAACTAGGGATTTAATGTTAACTTCTCAATACAGACAGCGGATACCCAACAAGCAGACAGAGGCTTTTGGTGACAACTGACCTTGGGAGAATCAGGGGACATAAATGTTTCAGGATGGGGAGCCCAGAGGGTCAGGTCCTATCTCTGGCTGATGGGTGACTTTGGGAGCTTTCTGTCCCTTTCACTCTCTACCAACCTGGGCATCTCAGGGGAGAAAGCCTCAGCCATTTTCAGCCCACAGCACTCTACAGTAAATAAAGCCTCAGCCATTTTAAAATCACAGCACTTTGACCAGCAGAGTTAGAGAAACAAAGAACTTATTGATATGCAGATGACCTCTCTAGAGGGGACATAGCTTCCCAAGAGGAAAGGGAGGGGCCCAGCTCTACTGCCTGCCTTACTGGAACCAGATCCCAAAGCCTGGGGGAGGAGAGCCATGGGCCACACCCCTTTACACCAGCCAGTGACAGGCTGACAGGTGCACCTGCCAGGCAGAAAAGCACAGGGTGTGTCAATGTTCTAAGAAAAACCATCAGGGAAACCAGATACTGAAAATTTCCTCCTTCTGTGACCTGAGCCTGTTCTCATCTGGGAAAACCTGATTGGGGTGCCCTAGGAGGTCAGATGACTAGACAACAGAAAACTACAACCTACACTAAGAAAAATGAAGTTATGGCCCAGTCACAGGAACAAACATACACTTCAACTGAGATACAGGAATTTAAACAGCTAATGCTAAATCAATTCAAAAAGTTTAGAGAAGATTTGGCAAAAGAGATAAAGGCTATAAAGAAAATGCTGGGCATACATAAGGAAGAAATTGAAAGCTCAAAAAAACAGCTAGCAGAATCTATGGAAATGAAGGGCACAACACAAGAGATGAAAGGCACAATGGAAACATACAACAGCAGATCTCAAGGGGCAGAAGAAAACACTCAGGAACTGGAGAACAAAACACCTGAAAGCCTACATGCAAAGGAGCAGTTGGAGAAAAGAATGAAAAAATATGAGCAATGTCTCCAGGAACTTAAGGATGAAACAAAGTACAAGAATGCATGTATCATTGGTGTCCCAGAAGGAGAAGAGAAGGGAAAAGGGGCAGAAGCACTAATAGAAGAAATAATCAATGAAAATTTCCCATTTCTTATGAAAGACATAAAATTACAGATCCAAGAAGTGCAGTGTACTCCAAACAGAATAAATCTGAATAGGCCTATGCCAAGACACTTAATAATCATATTATCTAACATTAAAGGCAAAGAGAGAATCCTGAAAGCAGCAAGACAAAACTGATCCATCACATACAAAGGAAGCTTAATAAGACTATTTGCAGATCTCTCAGCAGAAACCATGGAGGCAAGAAGGAAGTGGTGTGATATATTTAAGATACTGAAAGAGAAAAACCACCAACCAAGAATCCTATATCCAGCAAAGCTGTCCTTCAAATACGAGGGAGAGCTCAAAATATTTTCCAACAAACAGACAATGAGAGACTTTGTGAACAAGACACCTGCCCTACAGGAAATACTAAAGGGAGCACTACAGAGTGATTGGAGAAGACAGGAGTGTGTGGTTTGGAACACAATTTTGGGAGATGATAGCACAGCAATGTAAGTACACTGAACAAAGATAACTATGAATACAGTTGAGAGAGGAAGTTTGGGAGCATGTGAGACACCAGAAGAAAGGAGGAAAGATAAAGACTGGGACTGTGTAACTTGGTGAAATCTAGAGTGTTCAACAATTGTGATAAAATGTACAAATATCTTATTTTATGAGGGAGAACAAGCAAATGTCAACCTTGCAAGGTGTTAAAATGGGGAGGCAATGGGGGAAGGATGCAGTCAACATAAACTAGAGACTGTAACTAACAGAATCATTGTATTGTGCTTCCTCTAATGTAACAAAGGTGATATACCAAGGCAAATGCAGATAAGGGGGTGTGATAGGGGAGGCATGTTAGGCACTTGACATTGGTGGTGTTGTCTGACTTTTTCCTCTACTTTGATTTAAGGTTATCTTTCCTTTTGCTGCTTCCTAGCTGTCATTTTTTTCTCTGTCTTTTTTCTTTTTCTTTTGCCTTTCTGCCGTCTTTGACTCTCCCTCCCTCCTTGTGGAAGAAATGTATATGCCCTTATACAGATAGTGAAGGTGGTGAACACATAAATATGTGACCATACAGAAAACCATTGATTGTTTACTTATGATGGAATGTATGACGTGAAGAAAACCATCTAAAAAAATGGGTTGATGAAGAAACCTCAAGGACAATATACCGAATGAAATAAGCCAGACACATAAGGACAAATATTGCAGGGTCTCATTGATAGGAACTAATTATAATATGTAAGCTCATAGACATGAAATATAAGGTACCAAGATATAGGATGAGACTAAAGAATGGGGAGTGGTTGCTTAGTATGAGCAGAATGTTCAACTAGGATGAACTTAAATGTTTGGAAATGAACAGAGGCATCAGTAGCAAGATGTGAGAATAACTAACAGTGCCAAATGGTGCGTGAATGAGGTGGAAAGGGGAAGCTCAGAGTCATATATGCCACCAGAAGGAAAGTTGGAGGTCAAAAGATGGGAATGTATAAAACTGAATCCTATGGTGGGCAATGTCCATTATTAACTGTATAAATATTAGAAATCTCTTCCATGAATCAGAACAAATGTATGACAATATAATTAGAAGTTAATAATAGAGGGGCATATAGGGAAAATATATACCTATTGCAAACTATATACTACAGGTAGTAGTATTTCAACATTCTTTCATAAACAGTAACAAATGTACTATAACAATACTACAAGTCAGTAATTGAGGGGGGTTGGTTAGGGATATGGGAGGATTCAAGTTTCCTTTTCTTTTCTGTTTTTTTCATCTTTCACTTTATTTCTTCTCTGGAGTAATGAAAAGTTTCTAAAAATTGAACAAAAATTAAGTGTGGTGATGGATACACAACTATATGAGGGTACCAGGGGCAAATGATTGTACACTTTGAATCTTGGATAATTCTATGGTATGTGAACAATATCAATAAAAATTTTAAAAAGAAGAAATGCAGACAAAAAAAGATACCAACTTAACTTCTGTATCATATTCTGTCCTGGTTCCCATATCCCTATATTTCCCCTTTATGATATTTGTGTAGCACATTTCTTCTTCCTATTTTGCATGTCTATTATGTGGAAATATGATTATTTCTTATTCATTCGTATCCTAAAGCTTATAGAAAATAAAGAGGACTGTTGTAAACTGAGGACAATATGCCATTGTATTTTCCATTTACCCATTTACCTTTACTTAAGAGCATCCCTTATTCATGCTGCCCCAAGCACGGCTCTCCTGTTCCTTCCTTTCAGCCTGCAAACCTCCCCTTAAAAATTCTTGTAAGTCAGGTCTCTTGGTGATGAACTGTCCCAGTTTTTTTTATCTGTGAATATTTTAAATGCTATCTAAATTTTGACAGAAATTATTAATGGATATATTATTTTTGTCTGGCAGTTTTTCTCTGTCAGAACCTCAAATTTTTAACCATTGACTTTCTTGTCAATGAAATTGGAAATTAGTCTTATTTTGGATTCCTTGTATATGATGAATCACTTTTCTCTTGCTGCTTTCAGAATTATCTCTGTATCTTTGGTGTTCATCATTTTTATTAATATGTGTCAGAGTAAGTTTATTTGGTTTTATAATGTTAGGGTTTGTTGGACTTTTTGAGCACGTATATTTATGCCTTTTGTAAGATTTGAGAAATTTTCTGCAATTATTTCCTTAAATACTGTTTCTGCCCCCTTTTCCTTTTCCTCCCTTTTTGACATTCCCATAACTTGTATATTGGTGAACATTATGTTATCCCCCAGGTTGCTTAGGATCTGCTCACTTATTTTCATTCTTTTCTCTATCCTTCTCTTAATACTGCATGATTTTGATTATCCTATCTTGTAGTCCACTGATTCTTTCTTATGCCTATTCAAATATGCTTTAGGATATTTCTATTGTATTTTTCACATCCAGCATTGTGTTTTCCATTCCCATATGTTCTGTTATATTCCTTTTCATACCTTCCAATTCTTCTTTTTGTTCATGCATCATCTTCTTCATAGCATTTAGTCTTATATCCATATTTAGCTTATTTCTGTCCATATTTAGTTTATTTCCTTTATCACCTTGAATTGATTTATGATTTTTGACTGAATGTCTTTGATTAGTTGTTCCAATGTCCATGTTTCTTTTTTAAACTCCAAAATTTTAGACTTAAATGAAAATACATCTTAGATATTTTTGCCAAAATAATATTTTAGTATAGCCTGTGTGTGAAAACAGTATCATCCAGTCCATTTATCTGCTATAGAATAATTACATTAATCATTTTAACCTGCAATGTGTAAATATTTATTTACTGCCGTCTTTTAAATCTGAATCAGGAAGCATTTTAATAAATTACTGCTTTTTGGGAAGGTAATAGATACTGCTCTGAATGAGAATGATACTGTGAATGTATTTTGTAATGTATATCATGTTAAGATTCTAAATGGTATAGTTGTTATAATATACCTCACATTGATTAACTGGCTTTGAAAATGATATATTTTTCTCTCTTAGTAGGCTTTTGGAAAAAAATGCATTGAATACAATTTCCAGTTATATTTTCCTATGCTAATTTTACATACTTAAGAAATCTTATCATCAGGAGAAGTTAAATAACAATTGAATCAAAGTCTGGTAAATTTGAGTTTTCCTTTCCCTCATCTCAGTTTGCATGACCATTTACAGCCATCATTTCCCTGCAAGTTTTCCACTTAGTCTATCAAAAATCAATGCTATAAAGGTCCCTTAAAAGGTTCAGTTGATTTTGGAGTCTCTGAATGATTATAGCATTCTGTAAATCTGCTTCTTTCAGTGTGAATGTTTCATCTAGCAATTTGAGGAAAAGGAGAACTGTGGCTGGACAAAATGGAGGAATTCTTTGAGATCCTTGGTATTTTTCAGTGAAATCTTCAATGTGGCTCACCCTGTGAGAAATGTTAAATTTTCTTATGATCCCTTTCCCATTGGCTAACCAGATCTCTATTTTAGTGATAGGTTCCAAGTTGTTAATGGGACAACAGACATATTTTTATTTTCAACTTCAATATTCTTTAGAAATAATTTTTTGATCTGACACATCCTATTCTGTGACCCTGTCCTGAGAAGGGCTGGAATACAGGTTTTGTTGACATATATACTTCTTCTTATCTTCAACTTTAACACCCACCTCTTCTTTATCAAAAATTCCCTGTAATTTTAAAGGTAATTCCCCCTTTCTGATGGAGTTCAGAAACTGTTGTCTTGCACCATCAGAATAACTTCTGAAATCATTATTAACTGTAAACTGATTTTCCATAATTTTATAGTAACTTCTATCTATTTTTTATTTCTTTTTTCCCAAGTGGGTGGCAAGTATTTGGCACCAACCTTTTGTGCTTCCTCAAAAAGGCAGAACAACAAACTATCCACAATTCATTTCTGGTTGCCACTAAGAGGATGGTTGTCAGATCCATTCTTCTTTTATGCTTCCAAAATTGTCTACTTCTTTCATTCTTTTTTGCCTTATTCCAAGCTCAGCCACTGGAAGTGGTTGTGCTGCAGCATAGCTTGTGGTTTCATCTTTAATTCCTTCAGGGACCTCAGGTGCCACCACTGCCATTTTGCTGGAACCTTTCAAAATTTGAGCATTGCCACCCTTGGATCTCTTCAGGGCTTGGTGAGTGCCACCACTGTCCTGCCACCAGAATTTATCCACCCCCTCAGTCTCCTCTGTGGTGTGACAGGAGCCTCCATGGGCCAACTCTGCATAGACCCAGGTAGCCTGGGAACATGCCCAAGGGTCCAAGTTTCTTTTATTGTTTTAATTTGTTCCCTTGATTGAGTCATCTCCCACTGTTTTTGTACATTTTGTGTTCTTTTTCTGATGTCTGGATATTAGATTGTTTTGATGGCAATTGGTTTCTCCCTCTTTCCTGGGGTTTTGGCATAGAATGGTTGTGTATTAAGACAATGATTGGAACAACTTATAGTGAACATTTAGAGTAGCCTGTGTTTAACAATTCAGATTTTCTCAGGTCTTAAGTGCACCTATATTTGGCCTAAGGCATGCACATTAACTTCTTTTAGTTGTGTATTCATCACCCCAACCTATTTATCTATTTTTGAACATTTTCCTTACACCAGAAAGAATAAAAATAGGAATAAAAATACAAGTAAAAAAGAACACCCAATTCATCTCCTATCCCACCCTGTTTTTCATTTAGTTTCTGTCCCCATTTTTCTACTTGTCCATCATACACTGGATAAAGGGAGTGTGAGCCACAAGGTTTTCACAATCACACTGTCACCTCTTATAAGCTACATAGTTATACAATCATCTTCAAGAGACAAGGATACTTAGTGGCAGTTTGATAGTTTCAGATATTTATTTCTAGCTTTTCCAACGCACTAAAACCTAAAAAGGGATTTCTATATAGTGCATAAGAATGCATACCAGAGTGACCTCTGTACTCAATTTGAAACCTCTCACCCACTGAAACTTTATTTTGTTTCATTTTGCTTCCCCCTTTTCATCAAGAATTTCTCAATCCCATGATGCTGGATCCAGGTTCATTCCTGAGAGTCATATCCTGAATTTCCAGGGATATTTACACCCCTGGGAGTCAGGTTCCATATGGGGGGGCTGTGAGTTACCTCCCAAGTTGGCTTAGCTAGAGAGAGAGGGCCACATATCAGCAAAAAAAAGGTGCTGGGGGGAGACTCTTAGGCAGAATTATAAGCAGGTTTAGCCTCTCCTTTGCAGTGATGGGCTTCATAAGGGCAAGCCCTGTGATAGAGGGCCCTGTGCATCAGACTGCCAGTCCTCAATGTTTGTGAGAACATCAGCAACAACCCAGGTGAAGAAGTCCAACACATCCACATTTTCCCCCAGCTCCTCATGGGGGCCTTGCATATATATTTTTATTCTCTGCCCAAATTATTTTGGGATGTCACTATTTCACACTAACCTATACAACCCTACCAGATCTCATTTCCTATTCAAAGTTTCATTTAATTATGATGTTTTAACAAACTGACTGTACAAGTTAAATTGCTTTGTGTACTACAGAAAATATAGATCTTGCACCAAATAAACATCTCTTCCCTTGGCTTCACACAGAAATTGAAGTTCTAAAACACAGTCAGTGTTACCCTTTACTCTTTGGTCCAATTTGCCCTATTCCTAACCAGATCTCCTTCATTCATATCTCTTAGTGAAGTCTGGATTCTTTTCCAGCTTTTTAAACAGTTGTTGTATGTGCAATTACTGACATTCATATCTGCTGAGTTCTAGCTCTGAGTTTCAGATGTCATACCGATACCCAAAGTTCCAGAGACTGATCAGGTCATAGACAAAAAGATCTGTATCTCAGAATTTGGAGATAACCATTACAATTCATGAATAGATTTGACTGTTAAGAGCTTACAATCTAGGGATCATTACAATAAGCATTCCCTGGATAAGCTGTTCTCTAAGATTCAATTCTGAGTTTACACATTGTAGCTAGTCCATATTGGTGAGGCATTATAATGTTTGTCTTTATTTCTGGTATTCTTCATGCAAAATGATGTCTAAAGGATCCTTTCACCTCGCTGCATGTCTCACAACCTCACTCCTTCTGGCAGTTGCTCAATATTCCATTGTATGCATACACCACAGTTCGCCATTCTGTTCCTCAGTTGATGAACCCTTAGGCCACCCCTACCCATTGCAGATCATGAATACTACCTCCATAAACACGAATGTGAAAATGTCCATTCTTGTCTCTGCTCTAAGATTTTCCAAGTATATACCCCATAATGAGGTTGTAAGACCTTATGGCACCCACATGCTTAGCTTCTTGATACACATAGTCTTTTAAGATTACTCTAATATGTGTGTATTTTTCTCCTCCAGGAGAGGATTTCCTTTCTACTGCTCCTGCTATAGGAGTCCTTGGCTGTTCTCTTTTTATATGCAAATTTTCCTCCATAGCAGCTATGATTTTCTCAATTTCTCTCCCACACTCTGGACCACTTTTCACTCCAGCTTCCAGCCCTGGTTTTTTCCTGCCATAGAGTGTCAGACCCCAGAAAAAAGAGTCTAACATATAGAAGGATTGTTTGATCCAGGGGCCCTGCTGCTTATCGCTTAGATACCAGGTGCACCATAAACTAAGGGTTGAAGGCTGTTTTAGAAATCCCAGTCATAGTGGTGCCTAGACCCCAAAAGGTAGATAAGACAAGATCAGATAGGTCCATAAGATGAATGACCACAAACAAGCCAAAAAAGCCTGCTTCCTCCACATAGATAACACAGCTACATTTCAGAGAAGAATATTGCTCAGAACCCTAGCAACCAATCAGCCCAGAAATGGATAAGCACTTACCCAATTGAGGCACAGAACACACACTCTGCAGGCACCCTTCCCCCCAACACCCTCCAATCCCAATGTGTGTTTATCCTTTAAAAAATGCTGCTTTCAGATAGAGAGCTGGAGCCATTTTCTTTCTTTCTTTTAACTGGATTCCACCTGCTTTCTTCTAATAAACCTTAAACTCTCTACTTAAACCATGACTTGCTTCATTTTGTGGATTCCTGAATGACTCCAACCTAACATAGATAATTCAGTTTCTCCTTTTAATGCAGCTTTTCTGTCTCTGGCAACTTCTCTGTCATGCAGTCCTGACTCATGGAATCAGATGGTGTCAGTATTCACAAGCACCCCTTTTCTTCTATTTATGTACACCAGCAATTAGGGCCAGGACAAAGTGTGTGCACAGCTTGCCAATAGTTCAGCTGTGGATTGTTGTGGTTTCCAGGAGGCTGCTTTGTAAATGCATGCAAACCAACTGCTAGGTCCCCACCATGGATCTATGTGGCCTTGGGTCCCTGTGTTTGAATGTATATGGGAGTCCACGGTACTGCTGTGGGTGGCTCTGGGTCATTAACTATGGGTAGAGTTGCCTGGGATGGAGTGCTGCAATTGTGTGTCTCTTAGCCTGCATGAGACCAAGCTTCAGGGAGGGGTCTGCATTTAGTATCTATGAAGTCTTTCTCCAGTGTCTATTGTCCTCCAGAGTTCCAAGCAATTCCTTCCCTCTTGATGATTTCAAGATGCCTCCAACACTTAATTTATTGTATTTAAAACAGGTAGATTGACTTTTTGTACCCTTATGAGCCTTCAAACTTTCTAGTACATCTATAGTGTGTATTTACTGATTTTTCTTTTTTTACATACCCTTTCACCTTTTTCCATCACCGAGGTAGTATGATACTAAATGTATACCTTGTACAGGAACTCTTAAAAATCTTCAACCAAAGTGATTGTTTCAAAAGGTGATGCATGACAGAAGCCAGATCATTGAGGGAAGTTTACTAATGTATTTTCACATTGGATCTAGGGAGAGGTAACATTTCTTCTCTGGCCACATTAGAAAATGTGAGCCTATAACTTAGCAGCAGCCATGTCTGTTCCCTTGGTGAAAAAATAGTTTTAAGTAAAGAAAGACATTGCACAGAGAGAAGCAGAGGCAAAATGTGGATAAAGTGTCCTGAGAGCATTATATTCCCTAGATTGAGTCAGATCTACATTTTGTAAAAGTAGTTTTACTGTTTTTTTCTTGAGTCCTTGAATGTATCTAGTAATTCCTCTTTGTTTTCTTAAGCTTGGGCTAGATTTCTGTTGTTTGCAAAGAAACACCAGCAATAATGGAGTGTTATGCAGAGATTGTCAGGGTTGTATTAGTTTGATATTTCAAGAATGTCTTTATTAATGGAGCAATTCCTTCTTTAGATTCTAATTTAGGTGGATAGTGTTCAATATGGCATACAGTACTTGGTTGTTGGAGTTTTACTTGAACTGGCCTTACTGTTTTTTGTGCCTATGGGTTTTCCTTTAACACATTCCAACTGGAAGTGGTCTTCTTATCTCCTTCAACAAACAGTAATGCAGATTGCAATGCACAGACTTGTCCTGGAAGCACTTCAATTGACAAATGTGTAGAGAAGGTTATTTGAGCATCTAACTTGGTTAAAATATCACTTCCCAGAAAGGACATTGAAGTACATTCAGAAACTATGATTTAGAGTTTTGATCCCAGTTAGAGATTCTAGCATTTGCAGAAATGGTTTATTTGCACTTTTACCTAATATTCCTGTTATTGTAGGTGATCAGTTGGAAATCACATTACATTTTCAATTTAATACCAAATAAGTGGCACCAGTATCAACAAGAAAGTAAATTAATTTTTCCCACATGTGTTTTACCTTAGGATCCTGGTGGGACTTTGAGGGAAGCAGTATTTCTTCCAGTAGGGCCCCTGGGCCCCTTCATGCCAGGTGTTCTTGTTTGCTAATGCCACCATTATGCAAAATACTGGATATGGATTGACTTTTATAAAGGGGGGTTATTTGCTTACAAAGTTAATCTTAAGGCCATAAAGTGTCCAAAGTTAGGCATCAACAGTAGGTTACTTTCACTAAAGGAAGGACAATGGCATCCAGAAAACCTCTGTTAGCTAGGAAGGCACATGGCTGGCCTAGCATCTGTTAATCCCAGGTTGTGTTCCAGCTCCTCTCTCAGCTCCTGTGCATTCTTCAAAACACTCTTGGGGCATTTGACCTCTCTTAGTTTCTTGGGAGCACATTATGTGCTAGCATCTCCAAAGTGTCAGCAAAAGTATGTTTTCAGCAGCCTTCTCCAAAATGTCTCTCTCAGCTGTTCTTCCAAATGTGACTCTCAGCTGCTCTGAGGTCCTTCTTTTTGTGAGCTCTTTTATAGGATGCCAATGATTAAATCAAGACCCACCCACCTCCATGGAAATAATTTAATCAAATGTTTTTCCCATAGTTGATTGAGTTACCTCTCCATGGAAACATTTAATCAAAAGATTCCAACCTAATCAAAACAAATATATCTGCTCCACAATATTACATTAAAGATGGCTTTTTCTTTGGGGAAATAATATATCCAAACCAGCACACTAGGTCAGTGTATCATCTCATTGGGGCATCTGGAATTTGGGTTGCCCAGGTTCCCTCAGTCTTTTTCTGCAGGAATGTCTAAAGCAATCCCTCTTCCAGTGTCCTTCCTCCTTGCAGAATACCTATTGGTTGGTTCTTAATTTCTTAAGAACTTCTGTCCTTGTGCAGGGCAGCAAGGACTGTGCCTACTTACCACTGTGTAATCCAGGCTATCCTTGGTTCATTGGAGCCCCAAGAAGTGCTGTTTGTCTCTGAAGGAGTCAATCTTCAAGAGCATCTTGTTTTTTGATGTTTCAGTCTTCTTTAGCTTGCTCCCTTTTGTTATAAAACTGAGAGGCCATTTCAACTAACTTAGAGATAAGCAATACTAGTCCTCCATCATTTTTCTGTATTTTCTCCTTATATCAGGAAAACTCTCAGTAATAAATGTCATGTTTATGCTTCTGGTATGCTCTGGGATTTCTGTATCTATTTTGGTGTATTGCTTGTATGTATTGTAAGTTATTTCCAATAAAGCTGATGGGCTTTCCTTGAGTCCTTGCATTACCTCATTAACTTCCTGCAAATTTATGGGTATAGAAACCCCCTTCCACAAACTCACAATGAAACATTCCTTGTAGTTGGATAATTTAGCCCAATTACCATCATTATTGGCATTCCATTCAGTATCTCCTATTGACACTGCTGGGTAGGGCCACCCAAGCTCATACTGGATTTCCAGGATTTTCTCCTTGCTTTCTATCATCTTCCTGCTTTGATTTTTCTTTTATAATTCTTCAGTATTTTCCTTTTATCTGGGTATTCAATAAATTTTGATTATCATCCAAATTCAGGTTATGAGTTCCAAATTTTAAGGAAACAATACTTTTTGTTTTCCTTGGATCCTCTCTATAGAGTAGACCATCATTCTTTTAATTGTACAATTCCAACATAGAAAGAGGAGTGTAAACCAATACAAATCTTCTAGGGTCTCCCTGCTCATTTATTATGACAGGTACTTGCCAGAGAGACATAAGTTTAGTCAATGGTTTAGCTGTGGGTTTTAGAGAGCTGCCCTGACCAAAATGAGTTCCCTGCTCAGTATGGGGGTGCCATTTTTATTTCATGCTATTTAGTTTCTGGTAAAGAGGGGTACAATAGTGGAGGAGTTGGAAGCAACAGTGGGACCTCCTCTTCCTCTGGTACCTCAACCCCTTGATTATAGCACAGGGATAGAATGGATGGAGGATTTAGTATAGATTCAATATGATCCTCTGAGATAGAGTCAGGAAGAACATTATTTTCCTCCTTGACAGCTTGTATAGGTAAAATTTTACATTTCCTAAACAATACTATGTTCTATGATAGGCAGAGAAAAGATTGAACATACATCATTTCATCCTATTTCTGTTCTGCCTTACAGAATTGTTCTAGTGGCAATAAGGTGTTTTTCTCTGTAGAGTAATTTCCAGGCCATTCTTCACATCATTCCAAATCATACTGAGGCCAGATCATGTTACAGAAATACACCATTTTTTGCTCCTTCATGTGTTCATAACCAACATCTTCCCAATTTCTCAGAATTCAAACCAAATGGTTACATTGTGGAATGCTGTTAGAATTAGAGATTTCCATTTAAAAAGGTTTAGTAACAATGCAAATTCATGAGTACACACACTGTATACTCTAAGCAATTTCACTAATATACATTTTTAACAGCTAAGCAGTCACTCACTATATCTTTATCACGAGAACACACTTAATGCATAAAAATACACACAAGAATACACAAGAGTACACCCAATATTCAACATGGGCCTGCAAAGGATTTTCTCAAAAGATTTGGGAAGGAAAAGTGGTCAGAGCAAGGGAGATTGGAAGTGGGATGTAAGGCCTTGTACCCTGGTTTGGGGGCCTCAACCCTGCACAATCTCTTCCTGATATACTTCTACCTTGATGACTTACTCATCCAGTCAGATATCTGGACCTGGAACCATTTCTCCATTTAAAACATTGAAGTACCATTGAGACTGGGATGTCAGCAGGGCAGGATAAGGTCAGCTGCCCACTAGACTTACCTGTTGAGCCAGGCTACAGAAATTCAGTTAGTTTGACTCCTTAGGAAACCCTTGGTCCCTCAGTGTTTGCCAAATGATGCTGATTAGCATGGGATACTGTGCCTGATACTCATGGAAGAGCCAATTATGTCACACTGATTTCAAAGAGAGAGAGAGTATATTGAAAAGCACAAAAATAGGTTATCAGAAGGCCTATTGGCCATAAATCTGACTCTCCAAACTGGAGAAACTGTCAGTCTTTTATAGCATTCAAACAAAGGTAGGGAGTCTTAGAATAAAGACAAGGTTAAAGATAGTGTAATCACTGAGCATGTGCAGATTGACTGCATGCTTAGTTTACTTAAGCTTCAGCCTGCTGCACATGTCAGATGGGTGAACTCTGATTAAAACTGCCTTGGCCTCAAATGTTAACTTAGGAATTGGAGTGATCCCTTTTGGATTGACACAGTAATAAGCAAGGGGGCTATGTGCAGGGATACCTAACCACAGGGGGCTAGGTGCAAGACTATCACATTTCAGGGGTGCAAAACAAGATAAGGGAACATAAGTAGGGCCACTTGTGAGATGTCTCATTGCTGTACAGTTACCAGGTAAAGATTATGCTGTTTCAAAACATAGTATTAGGAAAATGTCAGAGTTGGTGAGGTAGAGTGGGCTTCTCCTCCATGAAGGAAACTAGAGATAGGCTGGAGGATGCCTTGGATGATGGTTTCAGGGTGTGAGCAGCCATAGAGGGACACTTATAGTACATGATGTGGCCATGGATGGAAAGGTGGAGAGAGGGAACCTCTAGGGTTGGGATGAGTTTGTTCAGCCAGGACCACTTCTCAGGGCCTGCACTAGTGAGATGATCACCAGGCAAGGGAGTGGCAGGGACTCTCCACTCCCATGCACACACCTCAATAATTAATTGGGGAGATAATCCTCCACAGTCACATGGCTAAGAGCTCCTCTGAGGGAACCTGGGAGGCAGAGGATGACTATTGACTGCATATACTCTTCACCCATGGAAGTCCAGGGGGTGAATGGGAAAGAAGTGGAGAAAGGAAAGAGTGCTACATGGAAGTACCAGGAACCCTTCCCACAATCCAGAGGCTTGTGGGCACATAGCATGTGAGGAATGAGGCAGGTTTGAGCTGGAAGCTGCCCTTGACTGGATTCCCTGCCAAACTGCACAGGGCCCACATCAAAGCCCCAGGGCAGGCAGTCCCCAGTGCACATGGAGAACTGGTGAACTGATTGGATTCCCACCCAGCTTGAACTCCATCCAGTACACAGGAGAAGTTGGGGGAAAACTGGCTCAAGAGTAAGAGGTGGCTCAAGAATGCCATCTGCATGTGGACAGGGAAATTGCACTCCAGAAAGCTGTAGACCTGCCAAATTATAGAGAAATGCTGAAATAACCCTGCATTTCCAAAGGTAATCTTGTCAAGACAAGCAAATGCTCTAAAGCCAACAGAAAATCATAAAGCACCTGAAAAAACAGGAAGATACAAACAAGCCAAATGAATGTATTAAAACCTGGAAGATTCACAAAATTTTGAGCAATTAATTAAAGAAGTACACATAAGTCACCAAGACAACTGGAATGAGATGGCTAAAGACATAAAGGACATCAGGAAGACTCCAGAAGAGCATAAAGAAGAATTTGAAATAGTAAATTAAAAATCGCATATCTAATGGAAATAAAAGATACTGTTGATCAAATTGAAAATATACTAAAGACACACAACAGCAGATTTGAAGAGGCAAAAGAAAGTCTAAGTGAAAGTGAACTAGAGTACAAAGCAATTGAATGTGAACAGAAAGGAGAAAAAATAGAGACAAAATAATTGAAAAATTTGAAATGGATCTCAGGGAAATGATGGACAACATAAAGTGCACAAATATAAGAATAATTGGTGTCCCAGAAGAAGAAGAGTAAAGGACTAGGGAGAGTGTTTCAAGACATAGTTGGGGAAAACTTCCCAACCCTTCTAAATGACATAAAAAGCCAACTCAAAGATGCATGAATATATGCATTAGGTCAATAATTTGTTTCTTCAGTTGTGTCCCCTTTTTCCATAATGCTGACACCCCTTTTCAACATGAACAATTTATGGTTGTCACTGCCTAGATAATCCCTGAAGATCAAGAAAGTGATTAAACTAGAGGAAGGGGTATAAACACACAAGATAGAATTTAACAAAAGATTATGAATACTGAATCTCTATATAATTTTATTTTTCTTTGTTTCTAGAGCAATAGAATAGCTAAAAGGAAAGACTTGAAATGGTGGAACTGTAACCCATAACACTCTGAAATTTGCAATATAGCTACTAGTTAAACTGTAATTTGAAAGTTATCACCTTTTTTTAAGTGTTATATTTCACAATAAGGAAATAACTGAAACTATGGTGCTGTAACCCATAATATTTGTGGAAATTTCCTATATACTTACTTGTTAAATCATACTTTGAAAGTTATCACCTTTTTCCATTTATGTTATTTTTCACAATAAGGAAATAACTGAAACTATGCAACTGTAACCCATAACATTTTTTGAAATTTTCTCTCCAACTACTTGGTAAATTGCACTTGGAAAAGTATTACTTCTATATAAATCTGTTATATTCCACAATAAAAAAATATAGCAAAAAAACACACACAAAAAACCCACAACATTAGCATTAATGAAACAAGGCATCTGAGTTACAGTTCAGCAAGTTACAACAATTACAGATATCTGTTCTGGCTATTTCAAAATGCTAACACACATTAAGGATATAATTCAGTGAGCTATCACAGTTATTTGTTTTTTCTTTTGGACTAAAACACATCTGTTAATTTTTTGCATACAATGTTTGGCAATTCCTTTTTGCCTGTATGTGGAGGCTGGTCATTTTTATTATTATTTTTAAACTGTAGTTGAACATCAGTGATTATCTGGACATACCCAGACTTCCTTTCAGGTGGAATATGCCAATAGTTTGTTTTTCTTGGATATATGCATTCTGACCTTCTTGTGGGTCAATAGCCATGTGGAATATTGCCATAGATTTATACCCAAATTGTCCACAACTACTACTTTAATTATGAAAACACTCAGACTCAAACACACACACATGCACAATCAAATATTTTCTTCTCAGAATAAACATAAAAGGAGGGAGAGAATTATTGACCCAGCGGTATTAAATTCAGTTCTCCATTTAATTTTTCTGTTGATACTGAAAGATTCCATTATATATATATTCACTCTCAACTTGGAGCATCCATGAAACTTGTTCTTTTTTATCTTTAGTATTGAGAATATTCTTCCCTCCATGACTGTTTCTCCATAGATCTCACCTATTTTCAATTTATTAGTTCTTCAAAATATGTCCACTGTTACTCATTCTTGTCTGGCTAAACTGTTAATATGTATTTATGAACACTAATTTCACTCATTTTGCCATCTTGATCTAATTATATAATTTAACTTATGACTCTTCTAAAGTTAATCTAATAATCTCTTTTTCAACAATAGCTAGTTGCCAGACTATAAATTCAAATGACCTGGTCACTCCAGGTGGTGACAGAAACAAGATCAAAATGGTGATAAAAACTAAAAATTCAGGAGTTAAAAAGATTCAGGGATTTGTTTTTTTTAGTGTACATTTCTAGTGTTTACATATATCTTTTCTTTACTTAAATAAGAAAAAAAAACACTTCAACTTCTATACTTTTGAAAAATATATTCATGTTTAATATTTTACTGCCTGATATTTCCTCTCTTCTTTATTTCATTTGTTGCCATAATACTCTGGCCAAGGCATTTAGAGTCTCATGCATTCCATCCCCTTATCAATAAATATTTTTACAATACTTGTATTTTATATGCCATGCATTGTGCCTTGGCATCAAGGATACAACAATGACTATGAGGACCTCAAGCACATCAATTTTCTTAACCTTGCATGAAAACATTTTTAAAGAGATATTCCATATAGTATGCTTTCCAGGCCATATCTACAAAATATTAGAGTGAGAAAAAATTTCCTTTTAGCCATTTTTATTCAGAATAATTTGATTTATTCATGTAATTTTCTTCCCACTTAATTCCTCACTTACTATTGACACAATGGTATATCAACTTTCCAAAAAAGATTATCCAATTAAGTATAAAGATTAATAGTTTCAGTTTATTTAGGCAGGTTTTTTTTTTAATACAGAACTGGAAGTAACCTTAAAGACTAAGTATATCTCATCATTTTGTACATAAGGAAAGTGATTTTGAGATGTTACATAATTTGTCAGAAGTCAAATTAATGACAAATGGCAATTTGGTGTTATAACACATTTCCTGATTTTCAGATGAACATATTCTTAATCTTATGCTATCAAGATTTTGAGGTTTTGATATTGGATAATGTCCTTATTATAAGTTTTGTATGTCATATTTAAGCATTTTCTGCTGATTGTGCAATACAAAGAAAGCAGATTTAAGTGGTTTAATAAAAGAATGATTGAGAAAAGAACACAAAATCACATTAGTAAACAGATTTTTGTTGATATCTCTATCATACCCTGGTCAACACACTGATAATGAAACAAGGCTAACAAAAAGAAATGCAGTTTTCAGTGACTTTGTAACATACCACTGAATTTATTTCAAAAATCACAAGTTGGA
The DNA here is from genome assembly GCF_015220235.1 of Choloepus didactylus. Taxonomy (NCBI): domain Eukaryota; kingdom Metazoa; phylum Chordata; class Mammalia; order Pilosa; family Megalonychidae; genus Choloepus; species Choloepus didactylus. Next base: position 98,405,635 of record NC_051334.1, on the reverse strand, counting down.
GTCACATCTTTTAACTGATCTGTTATACTAAGTAACTTTTTCCTAAAAATTATACAGTTAATACTGTTATATGTGGAGGATTGCCAGTAATTATACTATTAGATTACAGTAAAAGAACAAACATTTCTAGTACCATGTAAAATATTTAGCCAGAATTGACCATGGGAGGTGATTAAATGGTACAGAGCCTCTAAAATATTTTAAGACTACTTGGCACATAGTAAGCACTCAAAATCCATTAAGTAAAGCTAATTCATGATCAATATTATTTGATTGATTTGAATTGTCATTTCTATGAAAAATTACCATTTACTGTGCTCTATCCTTAACTATCCACCTCCAGCCATTAGAGTAATCTTATTTAGATCCCTGTCTCCATCCTGAGATTATTTGGTTAATAATACAAAATGAACAAGAAAATGAGTGTGTTTTGTATAAATTGCAATATATTTCAAAAAACAAAACTAGATATTCATGCTGCTCTCTGACCTTCAGTATTGAATATCCAAGAAGTAATAGCCCTAGAATTCCTCTCCCAGTGTCTAAAACCACTGGAACAGCATTCTACTCAACCTTTGGGAATGTATGAACCAAATTGTCTGCCAGGCACACTGCAATCACTTTGCTTGAATATATATATATATATATATATATATATATATATATATATATAATTATTCTTATGCTATCAAGAGCTTGAGATTTTGATATTGGATAATGCCCTTATTATAAGTCTTGTATGTCATATTTAAGCATTTTGTGAAATACAAGGAAAGCATATTTAAGTGGTCTAATAAAAGAATGATTGAGAAAAGAACATTTATATATATAAATTTTGTCCATTTTCTTATGATTGTTATTGAATTATAGTTGACATAGATAAACTACACATTTTAAAGTGTACATTTTGTTTAGTT